>NW_020173215.1:6482693-6557343 GCF_003031525.2 Neophocaena asiaeorientalis asiaeorientalis
CCCCCCTTTTTTTTTTTTTTTTTTTTTTTTGGGGGCCACTCTTCATCGCGATGCGTGGGCCTCTCACTATCGCGGCCTCTCTTGTTGCGGAGCACAGACTCCAGACGCACAGGCTCAGTAGTTGTGGCTCACGGGCCTAGTTGCTCCACGGCATGTGGGATCCTCCCAGACCAGGGCTCGAACCCGTGTCCCCAGCAGTGGCAGGCAGATATTCAACCACTGCGCCACCAGGAGAGCCCTTGCCATTTGTTTTTAAAGTAGAGGTCATGATGATGGCTAAACATTAGGATTTGAGAATGCCCAGGGCATCGTGGGAAAGTATTTGTAATCTATATTAATAGAGTAATTTTTATTTGGCAGAAAAGAATTTTTGCATTTAAAAATTAGGTCTACATTGAGTTTCAAACTTAAAGAATTTTATGTAGGTGTAAACTTAGATTTGTATATTTTCTGAAAGCTTGAACTTTGGAGATGTTTGAGCACAGCACATGTAATTTTTACTTACCAGTGAAGTAAAATATAGCCTAGTTCTTTATGGGGGGTAGGAAATATCGGGAAGGGAACTCAGCATTTGTTGAGTACATGCCATGTGGTACCATGTTTTCCACATACATTGTCTCATTTCCCAGAATAAAACCTAGTAAAGTTGATGCTATCTCCTTTCATAGATAGTAAAATTATGGCTCATAATGGATGGTTGACTTGCACATTCCTACTAGTTAGTTTGCAGAATCTGGATGTAAACCCAGGTCTATTTGATTCCAGTGTCCATGTCTTCTCTGTACTCTGTTTGGAGTGGCACATTGTAAACATCAGTGACTAAAGAAACCAATTTCAAAAGCAAAGATGTAACATTCTCAAGCAGAATAGAAATTCTTTTGGCCTAAGAACAAAGAATAGAGGGAAATTCTAATTTAAGAAAGTGTTGCTTGGTTATTTCCTAAATCTCTTCTTGGTTAGAAATACTATGGGAAAGGAAAAAAAAAAAGGTTGCTCAGATATCCTAGTGGAAACGAATGGGAAACAGGATTTATGTAGAATAATTTTAATTTATGATGCCCTATCCATTAAAGGAATAATCTGAAAAAGATACTAATATTCTCAAATGTTACTACCATCACAGCCCCAAATTTGTAGTTACCTGAAGGGTTGTTTTGTTTTCTTTTTAAACTATATGAAAATCCTTTTAAACATGAGTACCTTTTAAGAACTTCATATCCTCTGTAGTAATTTTGCTTGCTTATTACTTTTCTAGTTAACTAGTGGAGCTGTGTGGGTTCAGTTTAATGATGGGTCCCAGTTGGTCGTGCAAGCAGGAGTATCTTCTATTAGTTATACATCTCCAGATGGTCAAGCAACTAGGTAAGTTCTTAAAATACTGGTTGAGATTCAGCTCTTTGCTCTAATTTTGTTTTATCTATATGATGAAATAAATGACTTAATAAAGTTACTGTTTTCATGTTGACAGAGTTCATATTATTATTTAAACTGTTAAATATTCATAGCAGCTCATATAGTCTAATGCATATTTTATGAGTATTTACAGGAATGCAGGGTAATTGGTATGGATTATCCACTCCAAGTGGTTAGACTCCTTTAGCCTTCTTATTCCTTCAGTCTAACTAGGTTGGCCCTTTTCATAAGTAATGGACTTCTAAGTTCAAATATACTTAGACAATTTACATAAAAGAACATAGAAACAAGGAAGCTTTCTTTTAAAAGGTAACCAGATTATTTTTCCCAAGTGAAAGGCTGTATCCCCTGATCTAATGTAAAGTGATTAATGTTAAAAGACTTTTTTGAATGTATATATTCATTCTAAATGAGGATGTATGCCAGGCTAATAAGTATGCTAACAAGGAGGATCTGGGAGTAGTAACAATAAGCAGTAGTTTGGTCTCCATATTTCAAACCATAACTTACTGAAAAGAGGTAGGGTGCCGACAGTGCCAGTACAAACACGCTACTTTATGAAAAGTGCATATTGTAGAGAAAATACTTGGTACAAATATAACTTGTGGATATCTACCAACTGCTTTGGTGTGTATATATGCAGTACCATCATTTAAAGAACTCATAAAGTGAGAGGTTTTGTTAAATCAGCTCTTTCAAATGATCCAGAAAGTGGAAAGGTACAGATATAAAATGGGTAGAACCCATGTTCAGAAGATAAAAGTTCAGATTTTACTTGATATGGTCATTTGGAAATTTTTAATATTTAATAGAAATGTATTTATAATGTGTTTAGCTTAGTATTTTCTTTAAATTAGGGTCTTCAATTTAATGAAGAATCCAGATTTTCAGCTTGCTTTAGAAATTATAAAGTCTGTTCAAGTTTTTTGACCTAATTTTCTTTTTATTATTTAAATACATTTAGAAATTGGTCTATTTTAAAAGGAAACAGGGACTTCCCTGGCGGTCCAGTGGTTAAGACTTCACCTTCCAATGCAGGGAGCTGTAGGTTCAATCCCTGGTCGGGGAGCTGGGATCTCACATACCTCGCAGCCAAAGAATAAAAACATAAAACAGAAGCAGTGTTGTAGCAAATTCAATAAAGACTTTTTAAAAAATGGTCCTCTTTAAAAAATAAGTAAAGGAAACAAATTGAGTATGCTTAATTTAAGTATCTAATAATTTTGTATGATCTCTCTGAAGTGCCTTTGCCATTGAAGAATTACTGAAAAATATAATGTGACTTTTGGTACTCTTACAAACCAAGTGACTAAGTTATAATTTTATCTTTTTCTCTTTTGCTTCACTTAGGTATGGAGAAAATGAAAAATTACCAGAATACATCAGACAGAAATTACAGTGTCTTTCTTCCATCCTTTTGATGTTTTCTAATCCAACTCCTAGTCTTCATTGATTAAAGCTCCTTTTAGATATATATATGTTTAATAAATAACGTTTTTGTTGGCTTTCAAGTAAAGTGACTTTTTTCATTTTAAAAAACTTCTTCAGAAAGCCTTTCTATAAAAGAGAATTTTAATCTATACCATAACGGATGTATTCTAATGAGAGAACAAAGCAGAATGAAACTTGAGTCACTTACAAAATGTGGTCGTAGACTAAAATAGGACACCTAACTTTGCTCTTAGAACATATACTCCTAAAATTACTGTGTTGACATATTTGTATTGAACAATCTTTTAAAGCAAAAATATAAATGGTGTGTGGTATATTTGTGCTTTTATTTTTTTCCCTACTTCTTAGACATGTTAAGAATCATGGACAAAACGTGCTGGAGTTTCTGAATTTTGAACATGTAAATAATGTGTATTTATGTTACAAGTAACATATGTAAACATGTATATTTGTTTTATATTTATTTTTGTAGCACTAGTTTGTGATGAAACATTTCTGAAAATGCATTTTATTAAAAAATAATAAATACAGTGTTACTTTATCTTTTGATTTATTTAATTAAATACTTAATTTAGGGACTTCCCTGGTGGTGCAGTGGTTAAGAACCCACCTGCCAGTGCAGGGGACATGGGGTTCAATCCCTGGTCCATGAAGATCCCACATGCTGCGGAGCAATTAAGCCCGTTCACCACAACTACTGAGCCTGCGCTCTAGAGCCCACAAGCCACAACTACTGAGCCCACGTGCTGCAACTGCTGAAGCCTGCACGCCTAGAGCCCGTGCTCTGCAACGAGAGAAGCCACCGCAATGAGAGGCCTGCACACCGCAACGAGTAGTAGCCCCCGCTTGCTGCAACTAGAGAAAGCCTGCGTGCAGCAATGAAGACCCAACGCAGCCAAAAGTTTTTTTAAAAAAGAAAAATATATAATTTAAAATAATTTACATAGTAAACTCATTTTTAGTTTTTTTGCCTGTTTAAGACCCAATTAAATTTTTTTAATTAATTTTTCAAATGGTAAGTACATTGTTTCTCTACTTTATCTGAAAATATCTGTATATTTTAATGATAAACATTTTAACACTGAAGACCTCAACAATGCAATTAACTAACATGAGGAAAAAGAATATTTGATAGTGGGACAGCAATTCTTAATGAAATACTCAAGGTAAAATAGGAATAGAATGAAACTACTTAAATATAAAGACTGTTAATGCTTCCTGCTGATTTTTATAATCAGAGAAATATTGGAGCCAATTCCATTAAATAGTCAGGAATACCCAATGTCACAATTATTCAGCATTGTTTTGGAGGTTGTTACCTACAGCAGTGAGAAGAAAAATAATAATTTGTAACATAAGTTGCACAGTTAATAAGAAAAAGACAACCCAATAAAAAAATAGGCAAAAGATATGAACAGATAATTCACAAAGGAGAAAATCCATATAATGAATCAAAATCCATATAATATACTCAACCACAACTGTAGTTGGAGAAATACAAGATTAAAACAAAAATCATTTCCCTTTATGAAAGATTCGTAAAAAATAATAATAGTGGTACAATGAGCAGGGCTTTCTCAGGTGGTGTTGATTATGGTGTAAATGATAAAGCAATTTGGCAATATCTATTAGAATTATTTTAATACATAGGTAATCCAACTTTGAGGAGGAAAATTATGTAAACCCTTCTCTTAGGGATAAAAATATGATTAGAAGAAAGAATTTCCTCTTAAAAATGGAAATAATTAAAGGAAGTCCTAGCTTAATTTTGAAAGCTAAAGACTCAAATACATTTTGCTTTGACAGAATTTAGGTGTATTTTTTTTATCATCTCCTTAATAAGTCTTAATGTGTCTATGTTTCAGGTATTTCTCTTATATATACTATACAGCTGAGTTTTTTCAATCCAATGTAATAAGCTCTGTAGTCTACTTTGTTTACATTTATTATCATTTCTGATTTATTTTCACTGTTTGTCATTACAGTTCTATTGCATTTACTTCCCATCTTA
Source organism: Neophocaena asiaeorientalis asiaeorientalis (assembly GCF_003031525.2). Lineage (NCBI taxonomy): Eukaryota > Metazoa > Chordata > Mammalia > Artiodactyla > Phocoenidae > Neophocaena > Neophocaena asiaeorientalis. The sequence continues at coordinate 6,487,570 of NW_020173215.1, forward strand.
TTCTGTGTTTTCTACTAACCATACTTCTTTGCTTTTATTTTCCTTTCCTCCCTTCTTTCACGTTGAATTTCCTTTTCATATGCATATTTAAATTTTCTTTCAGCAGATTTTTCTTGAATTAAAGTTTTTAGAATTTGTTCTGTTTCATTGCTTTTGGTTTTCTTCTTCAAGGACTTCTGCTATATGTATGTTAAATCACCTGTGCCTAATTTTTATATCCATCACTTTCTCCACATCATTTTTTTCTCTTTATTTTAATTTTCCTCCATCTTTAATTTCCCTTAAGAAGTTATCTATGGCATCTTATTTACTCTTGTGTTCCTTCTAATTTGTTCTTCATATCTGAAATTATTTTTTAAGTTTTGTATTCTTTCCTGAGCTCGGCCAGCAATATTTTCATACCTTCCTATTATCTTCTCTAGTTCATTGGGAAATTTTCCCATTTCTCAGTTTTTCAAATTACAATGTTATTTTTTAATCTTTCCATTACTTCATAATTTCTTTCATCTCATTTTATAACACATTCTGTTTTTATCTGTTTTATGGGCATATCTGTCTGGCATGCCTTTGTTGTCTATGACAACATTAGTTCAACTGCACTTTTCCTGTTTCTCCTCAGTACTTATTCCAGTAAATGGCATCTGCATCACTAGCTGTTCATGTCAGAATCCTGGAACTCATTCTTAACACCTTCTTTTACCTCATCTAATCACCAGTTAATCCAAGTCTACCTCTAAAATATATTTTACATGCTTTAAATTCCCAATTCCACTGTCAGTTCCCTAATTCAAGTCACCAGCATCACTCATCTGAACTACTGCAATAGCCTCCTGCTCGTCTCTAAACATCTATGCCTCCTATATGAGTCAGGGTTTTTACTTGCAAACATCAAAATCTAACCTAGTTAGTTTACACAGAGAATATATTTATTAAAGGATATCAGCTCACAGACCTTCGAGGAGGGAAAGAGATTCAGGCTTTGCAGCTAAAAACAATGGCTGAATCATAACGTAGGAGCTTCCCCAGAAGAAGACATCCTAACAACGCTGCTCAGCACAGATCCCACAGCCATGCTGATGAAGCTAGGGGACTAGGTTCTGGGAGCTCTGACGGCTTTCTCGAGAATTTAGCCACTGACCTTGCTCCCTCACTAAAGTAAGTCTTGCTTATGTTGCTCACTTCCTCCTTTTGCTCAGTTCCTTATGAAGTTTCACATTGGAGGAGTGTACTGGCAGAGCCAGAAACACAAGCTCATGGCCTGGCTGCAAAGGTAGAGAGAACAAATGCATTTTGGCTTCTATCTAAAAGGAGAGGCTCAATGTGAGAAATTCTCCAAATGTAGAAGGGTCTGCAGGAAGTGAAGAGTGGTCACATACATGATAAATGTCCTCCACATCCATTCCAATTCATACTTCACACTGCAGCCAGCTCATTCTAAAATACACAGCTGATTATGTTATTAACTTACGTTAAATTAATTGTGGAAATTTAAAAACAGAAGTACAGATATACCAGGATAAGGAACCTCCATGTGTCTCCCACCCAACTTCAACAAATATTTTGCCAATCCTGTTACATCTCTCTTACTGATATCCTTCCCCCACTGGAGTATTTTGAGGCAAATCCCAGAAATCATATAATTTCTATCATAAACTCTTTAGTACCTTTAACAGATAAGGAGCTTTTAAAAGCATAACCAATAACACACATCTCAGAATTTACAGTAATTCCTTAATATTTAATGGTAAGTCCAGTTTCAAATTTCTCCAGTTACCTCAAAAATACCCTTTTACATTTGACTTAAAACAAGATCCAAAATAAGATCTATATAATGCATTTGATTTATATATCTCTGAAGTTTCTTTTCATCTATGACTGCTGATCTCTCAACTTTTTTTTTTCCCACGGCATTTTTTTTTTTTAATTTTAAGAAACTGGACCATTTGTCTATAGAATATATCATCTTCTGGGCTTAGATGATTACTTCCTAGAGGTGGCTTTTAGTTGTATCTTTCGTATTTCCTATAAACTGGTAGTTTACATCTACAGGCTTGATTAGATTCTGACTCAATGTTTTTCGGCAGGAACGCTTTCATAGGTGGTGCTGAGTACTTGCTGCATCAAATCAGGAGGCACGTAACGCTTACCCACTTTTAATGATGTTAAGAGTGGTCAGTGCGTTCAGGTGTTGGCTTCATCCATCCTTTGGAAAGTTCCTCAATAATCTTCCACCTCACTAGTTTTATCATTCACTGATGAATGGTGCCCATATCTATAATATTATTTCACTAAAGGATGCTAGATGGGGGTTTTTCTAATTCTATTATTCCCTTGTATTTATTAGCTTGGATTATTCTATAGGAAATAACTTTCCCTCATCAATATTTTATTACCCTGAAGTTTAGATACAGGAAAGGCAGAAGAGAAGCTTAAGTCTTTATTTCCTGGTTTTTAGAGTAAAGAGTTAAAGCCCTAGCAACCTCCAAAGGTGACCAGTGTGTTTCTTACTTTTAATATCATTATGAACTCACAGATTTTCACACATTTGATGTGTTTAAATTGGCTGCAGTTATTATTCTTCTCAATGCTTTAATTGTCCCATTTTTGGCTAGTATAAGTCCCTTTATTTGATTCCTGGGTCCTTTTGGCAAGACAAGCCACAAAATGGAGAATGCCTAAAAATAAAGTCAAACAGAGGTACACAATGAAATATATCACCTCACGCTTGTTAAAATGGCTATCAAAAAGATACAAATAACAACTGTTTGCAAGTATGTAGAGAAAGGGAACCCTCATGTCCTGTTGATAGGAATGTAAATTGGTGTAGCCACCATGGAAAACAGTATAGAGGGTCCTCAAAAAATTAAGAACTACCATGTGATCCAGCAATTCCACTTCTGGGTATATATCCAAAGAAGATGAAGGCAGGATCTCAAAGAGATATCTTCACTCTCATGTTCATTGCAGCATTATTCACAACAGCCAAGATACGATGCACAACCTAGGTGTCCATCAACAGATGAATGGATAAGGAAAATGTAAGTAAGTGTGTGTGTATGAATATTATTCGGCCATAAGAAAGGAGACCCTGCCATTTGTGACAAGATGGATGGACCCTGAGGGCATTATGCTAAGTGAAGTAAGTCAGAAAGAAAGGGACAAATACTATATGATATGACTTGTATGTGGAATCTAAAAGAGACAAACTATTAGAGGCAGAGAGTGGAATGACAGTTGCCAGTGGCTACGCCATGAAGGAAATGGGGAGATGTTGGTCAAAGAGTATAAACTTCCTGTTATAAGATGAATAAGTTCTAGGGATCTATTGTACAGCATGGTGATTATAGTTAATAACACTGTATTATATACTTAAAAGTTGCTAAGAGAATAGATAGATCTTAAATGTTCGCACCACGAAAAAAGAAACAGTAATTATGTGATATGATGGAGGTGTTACCTAATGCTATGGTGGTTATCATTTTGCAATACGTAAGTATCAAATCAATATGTTGTACACCTTAAACGTATACAATGTCATATGTCAATTATATGTCAATAAAGCTGGAAAAAAACAAATGACAAAGGGAAAAGATAACCATCTACAAACCAAGGAGAGGCCTCAGAAAAAAACCAACCCTGCTGACAACTTGATCTCAAGCCTTCTAGCTTCCAGAACTATGAAAAATAAATTTTTGTTATTCAAGCCACCCCCCCCAAAAAAGGTACAACAAACAACATAAAGTGCAAATTATAGTGTTTACTCTTAGATTTGAAATATTTATAACTTACAGTAGGAAACATTTGGAAAAGTATTTAGAAATATTTTTGCATTTTTGGATAATACTGATTATCCATATAGATAGTTCTGTACTAGTCCCTTTTAGCAGCATTCAACTTATGTGAGGTAGTAAAGTGTACATAATGTGATTTAGCCAATTTCTAGTAAACTCGGTAAACTTAGATTACAGCTATTTTACCTCAGATTTATTAGCCTGCCTATATTGGGGCTGTCGGGCTTATCCAAATTTAAAATTCTGCAGTTCTGAGTAGCTATGCAGACACAGATTGAAAACCGTTGGGTCTTCCCTACCACTACTGAGAGAGAAAAAATAAATAAGGTAATAGTTTTTCTCTAGAATTTAAGGGAATTAGAAAATGCCAATAATTTTAAGTTTGCTGTTCAGTATATGTATACAATAACACATATCTGGCTTATGTTTCTAAAGTGAATTATTTATTAGGACTTGAAAGAAAAAAGTAGTTATCTGTACTACAGGTAGCAAAATCCATCTTAATCTCTTAATCCTTTTTATTGCTCAAATATGAGCATTATTCATACATATCCATTAACTTAGGGGTTAATTAGTAAGATCCTGAACTAAAATAAGACGGAAAGTGTAGTATTAAAAATCATAACTTATAGAAGCTAAGGGAGGATGGCAGGCATGGTAAGTATAAAATTTAAGTCATGATTTTACTTCATAAGGAAAACTTTATAATAACAGAAAATGCATTTTTTAATAAATAAAAAGGAGATAGCTGTGAATAAAAGTACCTCTATTAGGTAAAAGATTTCTATAATTTCATTCTATTACAGGTAATTCATACAGAACTCTCCTTATGATTTCACTGCATATTCTCTTGTTATTTTAATGACGCCTCTGCAGTTTGACTTGAGTATAACTTCACATTTATAGACCACTGTCTATTCACTCATGACTTTATGCCACCCCCCAAAAAATGTCATATGAAGACTATTTCTTTTTTGAGATAAGGAAACTATGATCCAGAATTTTTATATTATCTTGCTATTCATAATTACACACAGAATTTCCTATTTTATTCAATATATGTTCTTGTTATTCAACATATGCAATATCTACAACCTGACTTTAGGAAACTGACTCTTAGCAATCATCTAGCAGAGCCTTAAAAGAGAAAGTTCCACACAGCAAGTACTTTCCACCACAGTCTTAGCTAGGTTATTCTTGAATCCTTCCATGCCTTACAGAAAAAGCAATGAGTCTTCTGTAAACCACACCCAGGAGTGTGATGGTGAGCACAACCATTCCACACACCAGGCTGAAAGCCCATCGTGGACCCCAGGCAGCGTACACTTGGCTGATGAAGACAGGTCCAAGGATCCGTGCTGCACTTCCAGATGCTGTTAACCAGCCCATGTACACACCCTGTTGGGGGAGAAGCAAACTGATACTCAGGTGTAGTTATTTTAAAAGCAAGGATGATGCTAATATTACCAAACTATGACAAACACAAGAATCACTTCCTCTGTTATTTTTAAATTAAAGTACCTCTCTATAAATACAGCAAATAATGAGCAATAAACTTATCTGATATACTGTTTAGGAAAATAAAAGTGTAAAAGAACGAACACTGTCTGCTGAAATGATTCATAAATTTACTTTTTAAGGCTACCATTTATTCTGTACTTGCTATTTTCCAGACACTGTGTCAGGTGCTCTACATATATTGTTTCCAACGTTCACAAATTTCTATGATTGGTTTTATCCCCACTTAACAAATGTGGAAGCTAAAGCTCAGAAAATTCAAGTAACTTATCCAAGAGATATGAAGCCCTGTTTGGCTGACTCCACTGTAGTAATTTCCACTATACCACAATGTCACTGCTCCAACTACTGTATCCAAAACTATAGCCCATACAATATACCCAAGAACGTGCAATGCAGCATTACTTTTAATATCCTCCAATTGTAAATAACCTGTCAAGCGTGGATTAAGTAAATAGACTATGGTACATTTAATAAATGGAATGCTAAACAGTTGCTTAAAAGAATATGGTCTTATACAGAATAAGATCTTATAACAAGAATAACATCTCTATACACATTGACATGGAAAGAAGACCACGGTATATTAAGGGGAAAAAAAAATCCAAGGTGTAAAAAAGGTTTATATACATGAGATATAATTCATTTTATCTTTTTTTAAAAAGGCATGAGGGTGGATATGTTTGAAAAGGCATAAAAAATATCATGACGTGTACAAATGAAGTAAATAGTGGTTGACTTTAGTGTGATGGAGGTAAGGAGAGCCTTCCTTTTCTGTTATATACATTTCAAATTACTTGAATTTTGTTACAACCATCATATATTGTTTTTGTAATTAATATGCTTTTATTCTTGATTTTGAAAATATAACTTTATAGATTAAAAAACCCAGAAATTACCAAATGTTTTACCTATTATTATAGCTTTAATACACTGATGTTAAAATATTTTTCTTTGCTTTATTTCAATAAACATTAATTTCTACCTTGAAAATGTAAAACTATCAATTTAATTTTTATAAAGAACAAGATACTATTTTCATTTTGTTGCCATTTAAATAACTGCTACTAAAAAGAAAAGTCAGAAGTAAAACCTGGAAATAAGCTAAATATATAATAATAGGAAAATGACTAAATAAATGATGGTACATACATAAGATGGAATATGTCTCCATTAAAAATAATTCCCTAAAAGAAAATTAAATGTCATGGGAGAATATTTACAGCATATTGTTATATTTCTTTAAAAAAGCAGATTACACGGACTTCCCTGGTAGCACAGTGGTTAAGAATCTGCCTGCCAATGCAGGGGACACGGGTTCAAGCCCTGGTCCCGGAAGATCCCACGTGCCGCGGAGCAACTAAGCCCATGCACTGCAACTACTGAGCCTGCGCTCTAAAGCCTGTGAGCCACAACTACTGAGCCCATGCGCCTAGATCCCATGCTCCACAACAGGAGAAGCCACCCAGTGAGAAGCCCGCACACCACAACCAAGAGTAGCCCCCACTCGCAGCAACCAGAGAAAGCCCACGCAACAAAGACCCAACACAGCCAAAAACAAAACAAAGAAATACAGAATGGTCACAAAAAATGTGAGTGCTTACAAGTATACCTCATGCAATTGCAGTTTCATGCTAGCTGACTCACCTGAGGTTTTGGCCCCAGAATTTTTGAATATAATGTATATGACATAACATTGCAGGATGGATAGCCTATTCCAATTAGCACAGCTGATGTGAGGAACTGGGCCAGATGGATCATGGGGGTGTAGAGGCACCAGGCTTGTTCAACTGGGCAACCAGTTGGTCCTTCATTGTGATCTTCTCTTGGAATCTTCCAAAGAGTAATAATTATTTCTCCAAATGTGGTATTAGGGATTGAATTATTATGTAAATCTGTAAGAACAAAATCAGTACAGTGTATTACTTGTTAATTTAAATGAATAACAGGGGCTAACATTATAGAATTATGTATAGCTATACCTTCCCACTGTATTTTGGGAAACTGATGTCCCCAAGGTAACAAGATAAAGAAGCCAACCCATACAACAATGAGTCCTCCCAGCAGAATAGCACGCTCGCCAACCCTGTTAAAGGAGAGAAACTGTTACTAAAAAATGAAACATTGTATTATAACATAGCTTCATTACTTTTAGAATTTTTAAGACTATAAATAAAATAATATCTTGATACTTTTAGTGATATACTAATTAAAACGAATGCAAAATATAATTTCCCACTAAAAGGAACCAGGACTCCTCTGAAAACTGGCTGATATCAGGTCTGGGACAGAAAATATATAAGATGAGCCTGGACATCTTATCATAACAGGAAGAACAGAAATTACCAGTGACTACTAGGTTATGATTACAAGGACTCAGAGGGAATTCCCTGGAGGTCCAGTGGTTAGGGCTGTGAGCTTCTACTGTAGGGGGCACGGGTTCAATCCCTGGTCGGGGAACTAAGATCCTGCAGACCTCACGGCGTGGCCCCCCACCAAAAAAAAGGACTCAGAGCCAATTTGAGGAAGCTGGCTAAGAATATGACAACATGAACACCAAAAAGAACAGTAATGACAATGGCTTGAAACACATCACAATGTTATTTATAAATTCATACTATATTAAAATAAAATACTCTTGGTCATTTTTAGAGGATGTTAGGGAACCCACTCAGTATTTTAAAAATCAGTTAATAAAAGAAAAGGATCACCCTATCTCTCCTACAAAAACTGTACCTCAGGATAACCAAATAGGTAGTGATGGAAAAGTTCTCTTTATAGAAAGTGTTCCAGCAAATAAATAAAGGAATGATAGAATTAAAATACCAGCATTTTACACTGATCTATTAATAAATTAATGGATCTAAGGAATGGTCAATGGCCACTTACATCATAAAAAGAGATAAACAAAACTTTACATTTCTCCTGATGTAAGCACATACCACCACCTATAAAACATTCTTGCCAAAAAACTGAACTCAAATCTCATCAAGCTTCTAGATCTAAGTACCAATTTTCAAGAAATATAGTAAACACAGGAAAATATTAAAAAACAAACAAAGACACCACAGGGATTTATTCAACAAGATCCAAAATGTGGGAAACTATAGGGCAAACATCTTGGTTGCTTCAATTTGTAAGGGAGAAAAAGAGAGAGATGGAAGAGATGGTAAAGAAACTTATAGATTAAAAGAGACTTAAGAAACGTAAGAGCCTGAGTCAAGTGAGTAAGCTGTGAAATAAAACAATATAAAACAAAACAAATTTTTTTTAAAATTTGAGACAGTGGAGAAAATTTGAATACTCCCTGGATATCTGATGATATTTAGAAATCACTGTTAATTTTTTTAGATGTGATAAATGCTGTCATCATTAACTTTTAGAGATACATACTGAAATATTTATGGAAGACATGAAATGATGTCTAACATCAGCTTCAAAATAATCCAGATGTAGGGGATAGGCAGTGTGGAGTAGGTGGAGGTATAGATGAATCAAGATTGTCCAAGGTTATAATTGTTGAAGCTAGGCAATAGATATTAAACATTCAGTACATGATTCTCTCTGTACCTTTGTATATGTTTGAAATTTTCCATAACAAACAATGAAATATACAGGGACTTCCCTGGTGGCACAGTGGTTGGGAATTCAATCCCTGGTCCAGGAAGATCCCACATGATGTGGAGCAGCTGAACCCACGAGCCACAACTGCTGAGCCTGCGTGCCACAACTGCTGAGCCTGCGTGCCACAACTACTGAAGCCCATGCGCCTGGAGCCCTTGCTCTGCAACGGGAGAGGCCACTGCAATGAGAGGCCCGTACACCGTGGCAAGGAGTGGCCCCCACTCGCTGCAACTGGAGAGAGCCTGCATGCAGTGACGAGGACCCAATGCAGCCAAGAATGAATGGATTAATTAATTAATTTTTAAAATAAAATATGCAGACAAGAGCAAAGATTCCTAAAACAAAACAAACAAACCCAACACCTCCCATTACCCTCAGAATACCTACAAGGCTTCACATCTTTCCAACCTGATCTTCTCCCATTTGCCATTATTCTCATTCTTCTCTGGCCAAAACGGCCTTTCTGCTTCTTCCTTAAACGTACGAAGCACAGTCTTCTGGGGCAAGAGAGTTTCAGGCCACTGCATGGCTGTTCTCTGACTTCACTGAGGTCTCTGCTTGGATGTAACTTCCGTTTGAGCTGCCCTCCATGAGCAGTCAATCAAAACAACACTTCCCCTCTCTCCCAACCCTGCCTTGCCACTTTTTATTCTCTTCCTCTGCTCTATTCTTCATAGTACTTCCCATGACCTGATTTCACATTTGTTTATTGGCTTTCCCTCCAGTAGAATACAAGCTCTTTGAAGGACATGAAATTGGATCATCTGTAAGAATGCCTATCAGCAGGACCACTCTACTTCTGTAGCAAGATGTAATGCATGTACTATTATTTAACTTTGAATATGAATCTATGTCTATGTCTATATCTTGGCCCCCCTACTTGGCTCTATAAGGATAGGAATCTTCGTAGTATTCCCCATAACACCTAACCCTACACACCGACTCAATATTTGTTAATTGATTTTAGAACTTTATTAAAGTTCTAAAGTATTGTTAAAATATTTTAGGAATAATTAAATCATTAGAACTGTCTAAATTTATCAAATAATGTTCCACTCCAGACTATATGAATGAACTTAATTTTATACAAGTATTTTTCTTAGTGTGCTCTTTACAGTTATACTTTTACAAAATGCTTCTTTTAAAAAGTGTTCTGTGATCAAAGTTACAAAAAACTTTGCGAAATGCTACGTACTCTTGTCATTAAGGTGATATAGTATATATACTGAAGATTTAGAAGTTTTAGAGTAAAGAAGTTTGGTGATTTTAACCAGAATTTTCCACACTTAACCATTAATCTTTCACAGCAGAACAATGTTTTATGAAATACGCTTATAGAAATACTTTAAATAAAACATAATATACAAAAGATACGTTAGAAGACAATTATTCACTTTGTAAAATATCTTGCTTTACCAAAGAATATACTACATGGTACAGAAATATGCTCCCTTAATAAATTTTAAATCTGTTTGCAACATTCAAGGACTAAAACTCATGCATAATGACAGAAAAGCTTTATATTACTTTACTAATATATTCATTTACATCATTAGCTCCGTTTCATGTTTCACTTTAAAAAAAAAAAAAAGATTTGAAATAAAACCAAAGACAAATAACCTACTTTTTGGAAAGTAATTTTATCCCCATGAAAATAATAACTGCCTCAACTCCAAGAGCAGCAAGTATTATGCCATCATATAACACAGCTTGTTCTCTGGTCCAGGCATACATATCCATTGTTAATGGAGTAACAATTCTAAGAAAAATAAAAAAGAAATTATTCTTCTTTTATTTCAATCATAGGCATTGTTATTTAAAGTTGAAATAGTAAGATTTAATAATGATACCAACACATTCAAGAATCTGCATCCCTTTTAACAATGACACCAGATCTACAGAAACAAAAATTTTAAGACATTTTAAGTACATTTTGTTGTAACATGCACAAGCTACTAAGTTTGGCTGTTTGCATTTTTATTTTTTAATATTTACTGTAATTATATAAGTAACATGTCCAACACTGCAAAAAGTTTGAAAAACAGGAAAAGGAAACAAACCAACCATAATTCCTACCATTCTAATATAATTAAAAAATCATGGTTGTGTTTTGATTTAAACTGGTCTCTTTTCAATGAAATAATGTTACTATGATTAAGTTATTAACTTACTATGATTAAGTTATTAGAAACTTCTGGGATTTTTTTTTCTCTTCTCTGTCTCTTTCATACCTATCTTTGAATGTACATATTTTTCTCCCTACCTCCGAATGCTGCTCTTCCTTTATATGAATATCTGTCTCCTTCCTTGCCAAGCTTCTTTTCCTACTTTCTGTCTCCTTCTGTTAACTGGCTAAAAAAGGAATTTCAAAATATTCATTCTTTTAAAAAAAAATCACCATCTTTAATTTTAAAATCAGATGAGCTGCTTTGGAAGATAGTTCACTCATTTCTCAATAAGTGAAACATAGAATTATCATGTGATCCACTTCCTGGTATATACCCAAAAGAACTGAAAGCAGGGACTCAGATACTTGTACACTAATGTTCATAGTAGTATTATTTACAATAGCCAAAAGATGGAAATAACCCACATTTCCACTGACGGATGAATGGATAAACAAAATTGGTATATAAATAACAGTGGAATATTATTCAGCCATAAAAAGGTATAAAATTCTGACACATGCTACAACATGGATGAACCTTGAAAACATCATGCCAAGTGAAACATACAAGACAAAAAATGACAAAAGATGCATGATTCCACTCGTATGAAGTACCTAAAATAGGCAAATTCATAAAGAAAGAAAGGCGAATAGAGGAAACCAGGGGCTGGGTGAGGGGGAATGGGACTTAGTGATAAATGGGTGTAGCACTTCTGTTTGGGATGATAAAAAGGTTCTGGAAACGGGTGGTGGTAATGGTTGCACAACACTGTGAATGTATTTAATGCCACTGAATTGTGCAATTAAAAGTAATTAAAATGGTAAATCTGAAACAAATACATTATATACAAATCTGGCCTCAATAAAAACAAAAGAAAATATGGCAGAAAAGCTCTAAGAACATAGCAGACTACAAGTTTAATACATGTCCAATAACATGGTTCAAAAATGGGAAATAAATATACAAGAGAATAAATTATATCCTTTAAATTGAAAAAAGAAGTTAAAATAGTAAGTTTATGTTATGTATATTTACCATAATAAAATAAATACCCCCAAAATCAGATGAGCTAAAAATTCCATGTATCTCAATAATTAAAAAAAAAAAAATCAAGTATATCTGGCATAAAATGTACTGGCATAAAAATGTAACAATATATCAAAAAGTGAAAAAAACAAATTGTCAAATGATAGTATCACATATTCTTGTTGGTTTAAAGACACACACACACACACACACATACCCCTTAATACTTACAGTTGTATAGAAAAAAATGTTTCAAAACAACACACACTGAAGTATTAGCAGTGGTTACCTCCAGGGAAAGAAGTGGATGTGGAAATACAGTTGTAGTGTTTGGAATATTTACAAGAATATACTATTTTAATAATGGAAAGGTATTTTAAAAATTAAAAAGCCATATGACAAGGGACGTCCCTGGTGGTCCAGTGGGTAAAACTCTGCATACCCAACGCAGGGGGCCCAGGTTCAATCCCTGGTTAGGGAACTAGATCCCGCAGGCATGCTGCAACTTTTAAGAGTTCGCATGCTGCAACTAAGAGTGCACATGTCGCAACTAAGAAGTCCGTATGCTGCATCTAAAAAGATCCCACATGCTGCAACTAAGACCCAGTACGACCAAAATAAATAAATAAATAAATAAATATTTTTTAAAATAAATAAATATATATTTTTTAAAGCCATATGGTAACTAACAGTCAACAAAGCCTACATGAGGCAGAGATTTTGTAATATACTAGCTTTCTTCAGGATCAGAGCTTAAACAGAGTTAAAATTTCTAGACTGAACCCAACATATATAAGTAGGGTGCTGCAGGACAGAAGGGAGTGGCAGGATATATTTAAAGTGATGAAAGGGAAAAACTTACAACCAAGATTACTCTACCCAGCAAGGATCTCATTCAGATTCAACAGAGAAATCAAAAGCTTTACAGACAAGCAAAAGCTAAGAGAATTCAACACCACCAAACCAGCTCTACAACAAATTCTAAAGAAACTTCTCTAGGAGGGAAACACAAGAGGAGAAAAAGACCCACAAAAACAAACCCAAAACAATTAAGAAAATGGTAATTGGAGCATACATATCGATAATTACCTTGAATGTAAATGGATTAAATGCTCCAACCAAAAGACAAAGACTGGCTGAATGGATACAAAAACAAGACCCATATATAAGCTGTCTACAAGAGGCCCACTTCAGGGATTTTCCTGGTGGCACAATGGTTAAGAATCTGCCTGCCAACACAGGGGACAGGGGTTCGATCCCTGGTCCGGGAAGATCCCACATATTGCTAAGCAACTAAGCCCGTGACCCACAACTACTGAGCCTGCACTCTAAAGCCTGCAAGCCACAACTACTGAGCCCGCATGCCACAACTACTGAGGCCCATGTGCCTAGAGCCCGTGCTCCACAACAAGAGAAGCCACTGCAATGAGAAGCCCACTCACCACAATGAAGAATAGCCCTCGCTCGCCACAACTAGAGAAAGCCCAAGCGCAGCAACAAAGACCCAATACAGCCAAAAATAAATAAATTAATTAAAATAATAAAAAAGAGAAGACCCACTTCAGACCTAGGGACACATACAGACTGAAAGTGAGGAGACAGAAAAAGATGTGCCATGCAAATGGAAATCAAAAGAAAGCTGGAGTAGCAAGACTCATATCGGATAAAACAGACTTTAAAATAAAGACTGTTAAAAGAGATAAGGAAGGACACTACATAATGATCAATGGATCAATCCAAGAAGAGGATATAACAATTAAAAATATTTATGCACCCAGCATAGGAGCACCTCAATACATAAGGCAAATGCTAACAGCCATAAAAGGGGAAATCGACAGTAACACAATAATAGTGGGGGACTTTAACACCCCACTTACACCAATAGACAGATCATCCAGACAGAAAATAAATAAGGAAATACAAGCTTTAAATGACACAACAGACCAGATAGATTTAATTGATATTTATAGGACAGCCCACCCGAAAGCGGCAGAATACACTTTCTTCTCAAGTGCACATGGAACATTCTCCAGGATAGATCACATCTTGGATCACAAAACAAGCCTTGGAAAATTTAAGAAAACTGAAATCATATGAAGCATCTTTTCCAACCACAACGCTATGTGATTAGAAATCAATTACAGGAAAAAAACTGTAAAAAACACAAACACATGGAGGGTAAACAATACACTACTAAATGACCAAGAGATCACTGAAGAAATCAAAGTGGAAATTTTTTAAAATACATAGAAACAAATAACATGAAAACATGACAACCCAAAACTCATGGGATGCAGCAAATGCAGTTCTAAGAGGGGAGTTTATAGTAATTCAATCTCACCTCAGGAAACAAGAAAAATCTCAAATACACAATCTAAACTTACACCTAAAGCAACTAGAGAAAGAAGAACAAAAAACACCAAAGTTAGTAGAAAGAAAGAAATCATAAAGATCAGAATAGAAATAAATGAAATAGAAATGAAGAAAACAATAGCAAAGATCAATAAAACTAAAAGTTGGTTCTTTGAGAACAGAAACAAAATTGATAAACCTTTAGCCAGACTCAACAAGAAAAAAGGGAGAGTATTCAAATCAGTAACATTATAAATGAAAAAGGAGAAATTACAACTGACACCACAGAAATACAATGGCTCAGAAGAGACTACTTCAAGCAACTATATGCCAATAAAATGGACAACCTGGAAGAAATGGACAAATTCATAGAAAGGTACAACATTCCAAGACTGATTCAAGAAGAATTAAAAAATATAAACAGATGAATCACAAGTAATGAAATTCAAACTGTAATTATAAAGCTTGCAGCAAATAAAAGTCCAGAACCAGACGGCTTCACAGGCAAATTCTATCAAACATTTAGAGAAGAGCTAACATCTATCCTTCTCAAACTCTTCCAAAAAATTGCAGAGGAAGGAACACTCCCAAACTCGTTCTACAAGGCCACAATCACCCTGATACTGAAACCAGACAAAGATAACACCAAACAAGGAAATTACAGACCAATATCACTGATGAACATAGATGCAAAAATCCTAAACAAAATTCTAGCAAACAGAAACCAACAACACATTAAAAGGATCACACACCACGATCAAGTGGGATTTATCCCAGGGATGCAAGGATTCTTCAATATAGGAAATCAATCAATGTGATACACCATATTAACAAATTAAAGAATAAAAACCATATGATCATATCTCAATAGATGCAGAAAAAGCTTTTG
Organism: Neophocaena asiaeorientalis asiaeorientalis; assembly: GCF_003031525.2. Taxonomy (NCBI): domain Eukaryota; kingdom Metazoa; phylum Chordata; class Mammalia; order Artiodactyla; family Phocoenidae; genus Neophocaena; species Neophocaena asiaeorientalis. The sequence continues at coordinate 6,502,938 of NW_020173215.1, forward strand.
ACAAAATTCAACACCCATTTATGATAAAAACTCTCCAGAAAGTGGGCATAGAGGGAACCTATCTCAACATAATAAGGGCCATATATGACAAACCCACAGCAAACATCATTCTCAATGGTGAAAAACAAAGCATTTCCTCTAAGATCAGGAACAAGACAAGGATGTCCACTCTCACCACTAATATTCATCATAGTTTTGGAAGTCCTAGCCACGGCAATCAGAGAACAAAAAGAAATAAAAGCAATACAAATTGGAAAAGAAGTAAAACTGTCACCGTTTGCAGATGACATGATACTATACATAGGTAATCCTAAAGATTCCATCAGAAAACTACTAGAGCTAATCAATGAATTTGGTAAAGTTGCAGGATAAAAATTAAAGCAGAGAAATCTCTTACATTCCTATACACTAAGAACGAAAAATCAGAAAGAGAAATTAAGGAAACAATCTCATTTACCATTGCAACAAAAAAGAATAAGATACCGAGGAATCAACCTACCTAAGGAGGCAAAAGACCTGTACTCAGAAAACTATAAAACACTGATGAAAGAAATCAAAGATGACACAACAGATGGAGAGATATACCATGTTCTTGGATGTGAAGAATCAACCCTGTAAAAATGACTATACTACCCAAAGCAATCTACAGATTCAACTCATTCCCTATCAAATTACCAATGGCATTTTTCACAGAATTAGAACAAAAAATTTTACAATTTATATGGAAACATAAAAGACCCCGAATAGCCAAAGCAATCCTGAGAAAGAAAAATGGAGCTGGAGGAATCAGGCTCCCTGACTTCAGACTATACTACAAAGCTACAGTAATCAAGACAGTATGGTACTGGCACAAAAACAGAAAAATAGATCAATGGAACAGGATAGAAAGCCCAGAGATAAACCCACACACCTATGGTCACCTAATCTATGACAAATGAGGCAAGAATATACAAGGGTGAAAAGACAGTCTCTTCAATAAGTGGTGCTGGGTAAACGGGATCTCTACAAGTAAAAGAACAAAATTAGAACATTCTCTGACACTATACACAAAAATAAACTCAAAATGGATTAAAAACCTAAATATAAGACCAGACACTATAAAATTCTTAGAGGAAAACATAGAACACTCTATAACATAAATCACAGCAATATCTTTTTGGATCCACCTCCTAGAGTAATGAAAATAAAAACAAAAATAAACAAATGAGACCTAATTAAATTTAAAAGGTTTTGTACAGCAAAGGAAACCATAAACAAAATGAAAAGACAACCCACGGAATGGGAGAAAATATTTGCAAACAAAGTGACGACCAACAAGGGATTAGTCTCCAAAATATACAAACAGCTCATGCAGCTCAATATCAAAAAAAAAAAACCCAATCAAAAAATGGGAAGAAGATCTAAATAGACATTTCTCCAAAGAAGACATACAGATGGCCAAGAGGCACTTGAAAAGACGCTCAACATCACTAATCATTAGAGAAATGCATATCAAAACTACAATGAGCTATCACCTCACACTGGTCAGAATGGCCATCATCAAAAAATCTACAAACAATAAATGCTGGAGAGGGTGTGGAGAAAAGGGAACCCTCTTGCACTGTTGGTGGGAATGTAAATTGATACAGCCACTATGGAGAACAGTATGGACGTTCATTAAAAAACTAAAAATAGAGCTACCATATGACACTGCAGTCCCACTCCTGGGCATATATCTGGAGAAAACCATAATTCAAAGAGACACATGTACCCCAGTGTTCACTGCAGCACTATTTACAATAGCCAGGACATGGAAACAACCTAAATGTCCATCAACAGATGAAAGGATAAAGAAGATGTGGTACATATATACAATGGAATATTACTCAGCCATAAAAAATTGGGTCATTTGTAGAGATGTGGATGGACCCAGAGTATGTCATACAGAGTAAAGTAAGTCAGAAAGGTAAAAACAAATATAGTATATTAACGCAAATATGTGGAATCTAGAAAAATGGTACAGATGAACGTATCTTCAGGGCAGGAATTGAGATGCAGATGTAGAGAACGGATATGTGGACACGGTGGGGAAGGGGAGGGTGGGATGAATTGGGAGATTAGGATTGACATATATATGCTACCATGTGTAAAACAGATAGCTAGTGGAACCTGCTGTATATAGCACAGGGAGCTCAGCTCAATGCTCTGTGATGATCTAGGTGGGTGGGATCGTGGGGGAAGTGGGAGGGACGCCCCAGAGAGAGGAGATGTATGTATACATATAGCTGATTCACTTCGTTGTACAGCAAAAACTAACACAATACTGTAAAGCAACTATACTCCAATTAAAAAACAAAAAAAGCCATATGATAACTAATGGTCAACAAAGCCTACACAAGGCAGAGATTCTGCAATATACTACGTTTTTTCAGGATCAGGGCTTAAACAGAGTTAAAATTTCTAGACTGAACCCAACATACATATGTAGGGAGCTATATAGCTTAAAGTAAATTAAATTAATACACAAAGTTTTATAAGCATATTTATTACAAAACTCAGAAGAAAGGGAGAAAGACTAGTGAAACAGACTCCCTTATAAGGAAGGAAGATAAGGCAGTAAGATTACAGGCAGAGAATTAACTACATTCAAGTTAAAGGCAAAAAATTTATATATGCTTTTTACATCATGATAAGAAAAATATGCCTTACATAAGGATTTTGAGAACATCTATATTCCTGATTAATATTGCATTAAGAAATACAGGTTATTTACACAATCAGATTTAGATGAAAACAGAAAATAACTTACGTTTCAAAAAGGGCAAAGATAAACAGAATCACAAAAAACAGAACATTCGTGGCCACAACAGCAACTTGATCAATATTTCCTTGGGGGACCTGAACTTCATCTGTACTTGCTGTAGTAAACAGAAGAAAAATTATATTACCTACACAACTAATTTTTCTTATGACACTAAAACAGTGTAAAATTATACGTAGCAAATTCAATGACTAAACATTTAAAATCATTTTTTTAGGCTTTCAAAGCAATTTAAAAATTAACAATTTACATAACAGAAATAACTTTTAAATGGCATTTAAAATTAAAGTGAATTTTCTTCCCAGGACATACACTTCAATTCTGTTACCTACAGGAAATACTCAGATTTTCTATTCGGCGTCTCTCAATCAAAAACAGAAATGTATGTCCATAGAATTCTATAAAATGATCTCATACTAAATACTAAATTTGCTTTAAATTTCAGTTGCAGATTTTTTTCTACCTTACCTAAATTTTAAAGTTACACGGATTTCATGAAGACCTCAAATAGTTTATTAAATAAGTTCTCAGTTCTATGATTCACCTCAATGGATATATATTTTGAATTTCAACAGTACGTAGAATTACTATTAGTAAATATCCTTATTTTTTAACCACAATTTTTTTTAAGTTCTTACGTTATCATTTATATGTTTTGCAAAGAACTACCAAGATTTGATGGTGGTTTTATAAATTAGGAAGGCAAATGAGTTAAGATGTTCACTTATCTTGAACTATATAGTTAAGTAACACACTCAATATAAGCTATATCTGATGTAATTGAGAAATGTGAAGCCATATATGTTGATACATGTATGTGTACACATCCATCATGCTACTTTATAATTTACCCACTTATTCAGAGTAAACCAGGTAAGTAATACAAGAATGTATTTATGTTATCTTTAAGTGTATGTGTGGCAGAAGTGGGGGCAGGGGGTGATTTTCCTAAGACACAATAAATTTCTATAATTTTTTCATAATAGTGCCTGACTTTATATCTCAGGATTCCTGAGGAGGAGTTCTTCCTCCAATAATAAGTGAGATTTGAAAATAGTCTGCTATAGTTGGGGGCAATTAAGCACCTTGGACACTTGACATAGGGTTATGACCTCCCTTTCACACAAAGAAAAGCAGTCACACCTTTGTCCAGTTCCTTTTCTGGGGTAGACTCTGGTCCCTGTGGGCCTCAAATTATTTTGGATAGACCTCCCTGATTCTCAATCACCATCTAGAAGCCAGTCTTTACTCCTTTGAATCAAATATCAACATTGCCCCAAGTTAGACTGGAGTTTACTTTTCTGCAGCCTCCAACCAGTGCTAGCTTTAGTGGGGAGACTCAGAAATGTTGCATCCTAAACTGTGGGAACTGACTAGGTATCCTAATTATAAGAATTTTAATAAAACACTGCATATTGATTAAAAAACTGTAATTGGAAATTAAATCCTATCCCATGATAACATCTTTAATAATAGGAACAACTTGATGTTTTATCTAAACATTTATTGAAATTTAAAAATGATCTTTGTTTTATAAAAATTATTTTGAAGGACCTAGAAATCTTATGAAAGAAAACAGATCTCTCCTTTTTAAACTCCGATTTGTGCTTTAGAGCAGTGTTGTCCAATAGAACTCTGACGTGGTGGAAATGTTCTTTCTCTCTACTGTCCAGTACAGCTGGCTGTTAGTCACATATACCCATTAACTAAGCACTTGACATGTAGCTAGTGTGGGAGTTCCCTGGAGGTCCGGTGGCTAGGACTCGGCGCTTTCACTGATGTGGCCCGGGTTCAATCCCTGGTTAGGGAACTAAGATCCTGCAAGCCACGCCACACAGCCAAAAAAAAAAAAAAAAATGTAGCTAGTGAGATAGTGAGAATGAGGAATTTCTTAAATGGAATTAAGTTTAAACAGCCAAATATGACTAGTGGCTACCACATTTGACAATGTAGCTGTATGTCTTTGCTACTCAAAGTGTGGTTCATAGACCAGCAGCATCAGTTCCCATAGGAGCTTGTTATAAATGTAGATTCTCCCTCTCCAGGCCTACTGAAACAGACTCTGCATTTTAACAAGGTTCCCAGGTGTTTTCTAAGCATATTAAAGTCAATAAAGCAAGGATCTATATGGTTATCCCCTTCAACTTATGAAAGATTTCTTGTGCATCTTCCCTTTCTCAGCCCCTCAACCTCACCCTCTTTAACTCGCTCATTCTCTTTACCTTTAAAGAGGTAGAGAGATAGGTCTGTTAAGTTAGCATCCTATCTTACACCTTTTCAAAACAGTAGCTTAAACCCACTGCCGGCACTTCCTCACCACTCATTGTTTCTTTTTTTCTTTCTTTTTATTTTGAAAACTTTCAAACACATCCTTATCCATCTATGCCCTAGATTCAACAATATTTTGCCACACTTGATTCATCTACCCCTTCCTTTCCTCCTTTCTCTCACTCTCTCTTTGTTGCTGTAGTGTTTTTCACTGGATGATTCCCAAATTTCTATCTCTAGCTTTGATCTCTACTGCCAGAATTACAGATGCCTCTGGAATTTTTTAGTTGTTCTAGGGTAGCATTATATTTGGTTTAAACCAAATTGAAATCACCTTATCTTTTCAGCCAGTGTCCCTTCTTAAATTCTCCTTCTCTCATTCTTTCAATTGTCTAGAATCAAAACCCAGCAGACATCTTCAACAACCCCCTCCATTCCTTAATATTCCCTATCCAACCTGTCAGAATCTTTTTTTTTTGTCTTCAAAAGCTCATATCTCATCCCTTCTCCATTCTCAGTTAGTGCTGTAGTTCAGGCCTTTACATATCTGGATTAGCCTCACTTGCAATCTATCGTCATACTTCTCCTTTGTTCAAAATTTGCTATAGCTCCTCACCACTCTGCTCTCCACCCGACTACTTTTAACTTTATCTTCCACCAGTTTTGTTGTAAAAATTAAATAAAATGTCTATCAAAGAACTTGGTAAAAATTAACAGTGTCTTTTCCAAAACTTTATAAACTCCTTGAGGACAAGGACTAAATTGCATTCTTTTGCATGGGGGGACAATCCTCAAGGAGGACATAACTAGGAGTACTTAAATAATAGTTTATTTAGTAAAATATACCTACTTATCAGACTGGGTACCTATTTATAAGTCAGAGAAAGATATGAAGGATGAAAATGGGTATTTGTAGAGTATACCAAAAGAATAAAAATACAAAAGAGAAACCATACTTATTCCCATGATTAAGTGAATAAAGAAATACTTGAAACAGAAAGATACATTTGGTAGCAATAATACTGAAACCATTCCAAAATCTCAAGGATTTTAGGATATTGGCTTTTTGGAAACAAGATGAAGTGATTTTTAGCAATGGTCTTAACCTTACCAATTGTGCACACCAAGTCACTGATATAGGCATGCCTTTAAAAAAAATCAACTTAGCTAACTTTCAACTTTGAAGATCTTCCCCAATTACCCATTGTACTATCCTCAGAGACAAAATTCAAGTGAATATCAAAGAGACAGAATCATTAGAAACACTTTGTAATATTATAGTAATTTAGTCAAACAGGTCAATAGTACCTTCTTCAAAATTAATATTTTTACACTGTCGTCCTGAGTCATCCACACGATGTTCTCTTAAAAGAAAAACATAAATATTGTATCCATGAAAGGCTTAGTATAATAGATAATAGTTTAAATTTATTACTAGCTTTCTATTTTTTCACATTCTGGTATAGTTTCTTTTACTGTCTTCTGAGTAATGAAATTATTATGATATATAACCGATAAAATTTTTAAAATACAAGTTACAATTATTATTATATAATCATATAAAATGAAAAAACCCTCAATTCATCCAAAAGCACACATGAGCTGCCTTAACCAGTATTTGAAGTTTTCCAATGATTTTTAACATGAGTTATAAACATTTTGGACTCTTGGATAAAACACTCCAAAGAAATATAAAGTAACAAAACTTCTGCAGTTTTATAAAATTTTTTCTAATATATAAAAGAGATACACATTATGAGTAACTTTTGTATCTAAGGTTGAACCTAATCATTAATCTACTTAAAATGTTGCTTTCATGCCATTTCCCCTACTTAGAAATCTATCATTAGTAGACCAAGACCAAACCTTGAATCTTTAAAGACCTTATAATCTGTTCTTATTCATCATCTATTATTTTAGTTGTCAGTACCACATGCGTTAGCTGATAAGAAAATATGAACACAACTAGACATCAAAAACCAAATAAAGACATCATAGAAATAATAATTCTCCAACAATGATAATGCTTATTTAATTTCACAATCTACAAGAGTAGTTTTATCATTTCTATCTAATTACCTTAATACAGTAAGAATCAGAATAATATTTAAAATTCCCAGGAAGGCGCCAAGTAAAACTGGTGCTGTGTACATGTTTATCTGCAGCTTAATGGTATCCCATGTCACGCCCTTTTCTCCAATGAGTGCGAAACAAGTCTGAAAAACTTATTAAAATAAAATGTATACAGATTAATTATTATATGGGAGGCACAGGCTAAAATAAATGTGAGAAATATTTACCACAGAATTGGAAGTAATAGATGGAATCATCCATCTGCATCAGACATCTCAACAGGGGCAAGAAAATTGGTTCTTGGTGGGGAGAGGCAAAACATTTACTCTTTTTCTGTATAAAGCACAGATATGCATACAGTACATAAAACACATACAATATAGGTCTGTGGTATTAAAATTTCATGGGATGGAGTGATTAGGAAAGAAATGTCTAAAAAGCCTCCTTAGGGAGACAATAACATAAAAAATGGGTGAGAAGCACTGATGTACAGGCATTCACAAGGGATTATACCTAACATAACTTGCCAGTATTTTCTTTTTTTAAAATACATCTCTGTATGAAATTTAAGTTATACAATTTCTTCCATAAGTAAATTATTAAAGTTTAATCAATTTCATTATAAGAAACTGTCACTTTTTTTTTTTTTTGCGGTACGCGGGCCTCTTACTGTTGTGGCCTCTCCCGTTGCGGAGCACAGGCTCCAGACACGCAGGCTCAGCAGCCATGGCTCACGGGCCCAGCCGCTCCGCGGCATGTGGGATCTTCCCAGACCGGGGCACGAACCCGCGTCCCCTGCATCAGCAGGCGGACTCTCAACCACTGCGCCACCAGGGAAGCCCGAAACTGTCACATTTTGACTCAATATTTTAAAATATTACTGTGTATATGGTACTTAAATTATATATATTTAATACCACTTTCAATTTGGATCTGTGGCAAAAATCAGATTGGGTAAGTATTGGTTTGCTCTCCTGATTTAGATTCTATATCTCGTTCTGCCAGGACTTTACATGTAACCTTAGAGTGAGGATTAAGTAAAATACTGCACCTAAAGCACTTAGAACAGCATCTAGCATATGGTTAAGCACCCAATAAATGTTTGTGCTTATTGATGTGTTTATTATTGGAAAAGTCATCTAATCTTTTCAGGCCTACATTTACTCATCTTTAATATAAAATGTTTTAGTGAATAATCTTTTTTTAAAATTTTTATTTACTTATTTATTTATTTTTGGCTGCGTTGGGTCTTCATTGCTGCCAGCGGGCTTTCTCTAATTGAGGCGAGCGTGGGTTTCTCATTGCGGTGGCTTCTCTTGTTGAGGAGCGTGGGCTCCAGGGGCGCAGGCTTCAGTAGTTGTAGCACACGGGCTTAGTTGCTCTGCAGCATGTGGGATCTTCCCAGACCAGGGCTCAAACCCGTGTCCCCTGCATTGGCAGGCAGATCCTTAACCACTACACCACCAGGGAAGCCCCGTGAATAATCTTTAAAATAGATGGCCAAAATATTTACTGAGAACCTAAGCCTATACCAGGTACTGTGCTAGAAACTGAGGGTAGAGTGGTAAGCTTAAAAAGACCCAGACTATGCCCTCATGCATATAGTAAGGCAATAGGTTCAATTGTTCTAGATTTCTGCTTATATTTTATTCCAGAACACTGAACTAAAATACTAGATTCTGGTGAATGATGAATTAGGCTTTCTTCTGTTGAAGCAAAGTAATGGAAACTGGAGGTTGGGGTGTTAATGATGAAGTAAACTGAGCTGGATTCAAATTGATTCTATTTATAACTGCAATATTAAAAGCATGGGCCAATTATATGGTTTTTCAAAGTTATGCTAGGCATAAAAAATTAATTTCTCTACTCATTTAGCAGAAAATTAATCGGCCTTAGGGAAATATTAAATCTCATTAATATATTTTTATATTCATTAAACTATGAAAGCTTGGAAAGAAGAAGAGACTAGTAAATCTTTTTTAAACTCTTTCATTTTCTTCAACCTTAGAAAAGTCTTAAAGGTATGGGCAAAAAGGGGAAAAAACCTCCTATAACTTTCCTCAAATCCTTCAATTAAAAGAATTTTGTTTCTCATAAACAGGAAAAAAAAAGCAAACTCTTGCTGAGATGTCAAGCTAAATGATTATCTGACAGAACGTATACTTTGGAATCAGACAGTGAGGTTTGAATCTCATATTTCCCATTTAATATCAGGGTGACCCTGGATAAGTTACTTAGATTCTCTGTGCCTTGGTGTCCTAATCTGTACAGTGGGACTAATAACATTTGATTTAGGGAACATGAGTTAACACATATAAAGAGCCTAGCCTCACTGCTAGATCAAAAAATATCAGTTTCCCTCCCTTTGCCTTCAGCTATGAGGTTTTATACTTGAATTGCATCTAACATTTGAACCTCAAAAGTTTTCCCAATTCAAATCCAAGTAATGATAAGTGAAGAACACCTACCTGGACCTAGAATAAAACCTAATGCTTGACATGCACTTGTGTTTGCCATGGAACTTGTTCTTTCCTGAAGAGAGGTAGCACCAGCAATATATGATCTAATAACAGCTACATTTCCTAAGAAAAGACACAATAATACAAAGTAAAAGAAAATATTCTCCAGTTTATAAAAATTCGACTTAATTTGGCTCTATACAGAAGAAGAAATATTAATCTACAACATAGTTACTGCTTCCTCTTTATGATTATACAAGGCATGTATAGTGAACAAATGTATCAATTAATGGAAAATATTACTTTTAGTATTGTGAAAACACAGTTAAAGATGTGAATGAATGAAAAAATGGCATACAGGAAACTTAAACTTTTTTCATCATTAAATACCAAGAAAGCATTGAGTGAATGGAGTCCTACTAATTGCTACATTGTTTTAAAAGAAATATGCTACACACTCTACATGTTTATAAAAAAAAAATCCTAAAAATCTGCTGAGCATTTATGTTGAAGAGACTCTGCTAGGGGCTAGAGAATATTTTCAAAAGTCATAGATTGCCTCTAATTACACTAAGTTTACTAGCTAGGTGGTGATAAGGGATGAAAACAGTATATAAGCAAATGCCGGAGACATGTTGGAGAAGCAGTAGTGTAGCCTAAGAAAGCTTCATGGAAGAGGTGGAACTTGAACTGAATCTTGAAGGATGAAGAATCATGGGAACAGAAGAGAGAAACGATAGGTAATGGGAACATCATGAGCAAAGGCAAAATGATAGGAAAGATATTTGCAATGAGACATCTGTATGTTGAATGTCGTATAGGAGATTGAGAAGAGGTGACCCTAGATGAGAGAAGGCCATAAATGTCAGGATGAATGTGAGTCCAACACAACCAAAAATATACATGCATGCATATTACCTGCTCCAAATCCCACCAATCCACGAGCAACCAACATGTAGTATTTATTATGAGAAGCTGGAACCTGGACATATGCATAGAGGCAGTTGGCTGCCACCGAAATGAAAATGGAAACAGTAAGAGGCTCTTTTCTTGGTCGATAGTTAGACCACAAACCAAATATAGGTGAAGCTACCATTTGGCCAAGGCTAAAAGAAGCAATAACCCAGCCCAAAAAACTTGCATCAGCAGTGTGATCAATCTGCAGAAAAAAGTACAATGCTTTAAGAATTGTTATCCGAGAAAAGTAAAGTTAAAAATCCAAATACATTTTTTCTGACCATGTAACATTTCTTATTAAAAAAATAAAAACAATAATTCTAACACATAAGTTTTATAACACCATTACTTACAGTAAGGAATTCAAACTTCTGACATTACAATTAAATGTGTTAACAATTCACTATACACAAGGAAAAATGTTTAGGAAACTTCATCTTTTAGAACAATTATAGAAATTCTGTCATAAAAATCTTGTTAAAAAAATCACATTATATACCTAACAATAACATCATAAAAATAATACGCCATCCTTTAATTCTTGTAAAGTAAATACAGTTATTTACCTTATGCTACTCTATAAACTAAACAACCATTAGCACTGTGAATCTATTTTTTTTAACTGGGCACAATAATCAAATGCTTAAAGACAATAATAAAATTTCTCTCATTAAACCTACTACTAATTCTTCCTTTCAGCATAGACAATCCAGGGTTCTACCAAAGAGGATTTATATATCATTAATACTGAGGTTAAAACCAAATGATTACAACTCAGAAAATACTTTCAGAAAACAGAAAATGTTAGCTTACAAAAGGGACTATGGAATAAATCAACAGATGGGGTTTTTAAAAATATGGTAGGTTATATAATAATTTGGAAAAATAAAAGCCATTAAATTTTAGGACATAAGTTTAAACATATATAGGTTAAGTGGTAGAACAATTTAATAAGGAAAACCATGGCCTTTTCTCTTCCAAAGATATTTTTAAAAAGCTTAAAATGAAGATATTTAGGTACATTTCTGTTTGTGTGGGATGAGAAATAAGAGTGAATAAGTATAATGACGTCATGTCATATAAATTTAAAAATTAATTTTCAAAAAAGCAATGAAAACAATTTTAATATTATATGTCTAGTGGTTTGAAAGCAAAAGGATAAAAGTGTCTTCTCAGGATATCAATTGATCATAATAGTCAAGTGTCCAGTTCATGGACAGAAGTGAGCTGACTCTTGAAGATGGCTCTAACAATTTTAACAACATTTGCTATTTTTATTGGATACTATTCTTTACAATGACTGGAAAACTGGAATCTGCTAGAATTGTAACAGGAAAGTAAAATGGTTTGGAAGATACAGGTTCTATGCTACAACAGAAGGTATCAGTTCAGTAATTGAACTGTTATCTGTGCTCCTGTGTGTTTCTCTCTCTCTTATAGTAATAACAGCATGTTGTTTCCAATCCTCTGGCCATCTCTAATGATCTCTATCATATTGTTTTCAGGATAAAGTCTAAACTACTTATTATGTAAAACTAGCTCACAAGCTGGTCATTGTCTCTCCTCTCTAACTTCATCTCTCTGCATGCTCCCTCCCCCCAGTTCTAACTTCCAGCCACACAGAACTTTTTGAAGTTTCCAAAATGAGTCAAGCTCTTTGTTTCCAGGCCTTTGCACAGGATCCTCTACTGCCCCTTCTATCAGGAATGCCTTTCCAAACTCCTACTCCGTGGCCCAGACTGCCCCTTCTAGTGACCAGTTTCCGTAGGCCTTCCAAACTCAGCTCAGATATAACTGCTTTTGGGAAATCTTCCAGGATCTCTTTAGTCTGGATCAGCAACATCTCCCTAACCCCCATGTCTGTCTGTCTGTGTCAATCTGTGTGTATGTCTCTCTCTCCCCGAGCCCCAACTCCTTCTGTCTCTCTCTGCCTCTCTGCCTCTCTCCCTCTCCCTCTAGCTCCCTCTCCCCTGTGAACACGCACACACACTCACACATCAAGCTCTTAAGACTTTTACCCACTCATATTGTATGGTCATTATCTGTAAACTTGTTTGGTTTTGCACACCTCAGTGAAAGTTAGATCCATTTCTTCTCTTAAAAAAAAAGCCCACAGTGCGCTGTACTGAATTTCAAAACATTCTTCTCTAAACATGTTAATAATATTGACAAAGTTCTAGAACTCTTAATGCTTCGCTATGGGAGCTGAGATGTGTTCCAAGCCTCCTCAACTATTTACTTATAGATTATTGCTTATTCATCCAATTAACAGTCACTAAGGCCTTCTCTGCGACAAAACCTGTGCGAGGCTATATGAATACAAATTGAATAAACACAGTTCTTGCCATCAAGGAGTTTCCAAACCAGGTTCTACTTAATTGATTCTGAAAAATCCTACATTTTTGAGTAGCTGAGGAAAAAAACCAGCATGCTTTAATTCTTTATCTGTCAAATGGGGGTAACTTCACAGAGTTGTTATGAGAATTATTTAAGCCAAGACATGTATAGTGCCTAGGGTCATGTCTGCCTATAGTATGCACTAAATGAATGTTACCTATACATAAAAAATTAATATTTCTTGGTATTTTGTTTTTACTGATATGTCAGTTTTATTATTACATTTTATTGTAACATGCATGAGTAGTCCCACTATGTCCCTGGGCCTACAGATAACCTATCATTCCAAATCAAAATCTGGGTTTAAGAATATGAGTTTTCCTGGAAATCAATCACAACTCTGGGCAACACAGGCTACGGAATCACTGGGCTGATAGCTGTCTATCAGCCAGGGCCAGAAGCACAAGTCAGCGATTCACAGCAGTGCCAAATTCCTTTCAGACAGATAACTTACTGTTTGGGGGTTTTAGAGGGGTGGTTGGGCCTAGCTTTTTATCTTTCTCACAGATGACTTTTAAGCTAAGTAATATTTGGTAACATATTATCGTAAAAGAGATAGTAGCCTTCAATTAAAAATGAAAATTTTGATAAACAGCAATGACCTACTGTATAGCACAGGGAACTATATTCAGTAGCTTGTAAAAACCTATAATGGAAATGAATCAGAAAAAGAATGTGTGTGTGTGTGTGTGTGTGTGTGTGTGTGTGTGTATAACTGAATCACTTTGCTATACACCTGAAACATTGTAAATCAACTATACGTCAATAAAATAAATAAACAAATAACATTTGAAAAAAAGAATGAAAAATCTTAAGACAGTAGGTAACATAGCACTGTAGAGTCAGATTTTGGTTTCAGATAGGCTTGATTCTACCATTTTCTAGCTGTGTGATCTTGGGCAAGCTACCTAACTTCTCTAGTCTGAGTTTCTTTATCTGTTAAACAGGAGTGATAATGACCACCTCACAGAGTTGTTATGAAGATTAAAAGATGATTTAGATGAAAGATTTAGTACTGTGCCTGGCACACAATGAGCTATAATATTATTATGAAATAACTTGAGAAAATTAACTCACAAGGTTTTTGGTGGAAATGTTATGCTTGTTTTGCCAAAGAACTAGTGATATGTTCATGTGCTCTCAATAAATTCACCTTTGAAGAGATTACAAATATCTGGAGAAAGGAGTGTACCTTTTCAAAATTCAACTTATTATGCTGAGTAGACCTAATTTTGTAAATACCTTTCTTTTGAGAATTTTGAGGTTAAACAAACTAGATACAGGGACCATAGAAATCAAGAGTTTTTATACATGGAAATACATATTTTAGCACAGAAGATATTGCTCCAGAATTGTTAAATACTCTGTTCCAATTCTAATAATTCTGCCAGTATGGAAAGAATTTTTAGTGTCATGAGTAATGACTTCATGTAAAATAAATTTTTAATTAGTTTAAATTAATTTTCAAAATGGCAGTGAAAATGTGGCACTAAATCACTAAAAAGTAAAATGTGTATTTTTTTCCTATATTTCTTTTAAAAGATAGCATAAGAAAATAGTATTTTTAAGTTAAAAATTATAAAAACTGGGCTTCCCTGGTGGCACAGTGGTTGAGAGTCCGCCTGCCGATGCAGGGGACACAAGTTCGTGCCCCGGTCCGGGAAGATCCCACATGCCGCGGAGCAGCTGGGCCCATGAGCCATGGCCCCTGAGCCTGCGCGTCCGGAGCCTGTGCTCTGCAACGGGAGAGGCCACAACAGTGAGAGGCCCGCGTACCGCAAAAAAAAAAAAAAATTATAAAAACTAAAAAATCTAAAATGAAATATAAGATGTCAATAAATTTCTTATATATAATAGGTATAATTTTTAAACGCTGTTACAACACTCAATAAGTATTAATGATAAAGGGATATGGAAGCACATAGGAAAACCTTCTAATGCAAACTGGGGTGAGGGACAGTAAGGAAAGGCTTTTCAGAGGAGGTGACATTGGATCAAAGCCTTGAAGAATTAATAAAAAATAGTGGAGAAGAAGGGGAGGAAGGGAATGGCAGAGGAAAGGAGAGATGGAGGGAGGGAAAGCACTCCAGAAAAAAAAGGAGGAAAAAGTGTAAAGATCTGAGGACCTTAGGTTCATCCAAGTACATGATATAATAAATTACTGGCTATAGATCTAATATTGGCCAAGGCTCAGGATCTAGGCTGAAACACACACACACACACACACACACACTCTCTCTCTCTCTCTCTCTCTTTCTCTCTCTCTCCTCTGGAGAAAACCAAAATATAAGGGGCAAGTTGATAAAGAAAAATACACAAAATAATTTAAGAATAAAGAGTTAAGAGTAATGTCATGGAAGCTAAGAGAGAGTTTCAAGAAGCAAAGAGAGGACAACAATGTCAAACACTACCCAAATGTCACCTAAAGTAAGGACTGAAAACTATCTACTATTTGGTGAGCGATTAAGTCATTGGAGACCTCATCAAGAGCAGTTGCAGGGTAGCAGAGGAGTTAATCAGATTGTATCAGGTTAAGGAGTGAAGAGGAGTTAGGAAGTACAGAGGAATTCCTTCAAGAACCTTAACTGAAATATTATTATAGATTAATTATGTCTCTACCTTAAATACTGATTTTTAATAAATTCATTACTGGAATTTTAAGACAGAACTGACAGTTATATGTCAAATATATTTTTTAAAAAGGTAGAATTGACAGGACTTGATCATCAACTGATGATCAATTGATGTTAGAGTACCCACCAAACTTGCATCTTCTTGTCACTCCCTCCTTCCCATGTAGTAACCACAGCATCAAAATACACGTATTGTCTATTCTTTTCACAATGTCACCTGACAACCCAAATTATTCTATCAGAAAGCATCAAGTTATTCCATAGCAATATCATTTATACATTATAGGAATTCAGACTATGTCTAGCTTAGTTTCCTTTTTATTAGGGAAGGGGTATGGATGGGATGGGAAAGTGGCTAATAAGTAGGTGACCATACATCTACATTTGCCTGCGATTGTCTGGATATAATCCTATTTTCCTGCTAACGCACTCTTTTCACTTCAAGAGTGCTCTGGTTTGCACAATCAAGCATACAGTCACCTTACTTATAAGCCTCTTTTGAAGAATTATCTCAAGTTATTTTAGTAAAGATTAACTCAGAATACCAAAGAGATTCTCTAGAAAACTCTTAACTACATAAGAGTTATTACTACTACAGCTACATAAGAGACGAATAAAGTGCACAAACCTTTTGGAGATATGGCCATATTGACATTATCACAACAGAAAATCCTGTGAAGAGGCAAATTCTGTTATTTATACTTATAATAATTTCATCACTATAGATACAAATTTTTGAACTATAGCATGGATTTTAAAACATTCTGAATTTACAAATTTATAACCACAAATGTCTAATTTATTAAGCAATGGAGTTTTATTTATCAGAAGGAAAATAAATATTAAAGGCTGGAAAACATATATATAATAATAGTCCCTCACCACAATTAACATAATAAAAGCAGAGGACCTATTTCTCCTTATTCACGTGTCTTTACTGTAAATGAAAATTACTGGAACTTCCCTGGTGGCAGAGTGTTTAAGAATCTGCCTGCCAATGCAGGGGACACGGGTTTGAGTCCTGGTCTGGAAGGATCCCACATGCGATGGAGCAACTAAGCCCGTGCGCCACAACTACTGAGCCTGCGCTCTAGAGCCCACGAGCCACAACTACTGAAACCTGTGCACCTAGAGCCCACGCTCCGCAGCAAGAGAAGCCACCGTAATGAGAAGCCCGTGCACTGCAACGAAGAGTAGCCCCTGCTCACCGCAACTAGAGAAAGCCCATGCACAGAAACGAAGAACCAACGCAGCCAAAAATAAATAAATTTATTTTAAAAAAAAAGAAAAGAAAATTACTGAGAGCTTTGTTAAGTTTTTATAGCAGAAATGAATGGAGGTAAGGCTACTTTGTTATAGAGGAATTGCTAGACTTCTAATCTGTGTTGTTTGGGAGAGATAATTCACTGTAGGGAGGACTAAGAAGAAGGAAAATGATCTTTAAAGGGGGCAGTGGCTATAAAGAACCAGAATTTCTCAAGATGGGCATACCTTAAAAGAAAATTATCTCTGCTAGCTTTCATTGCTTGAGAACTGTAATGATAAACTCCAATGTTATTTGTCGATTTTAAATATTAGGCACATCCAATCACAATTCTATCAAGGCTATTTTTAAAAAAAACAGCTCTATTAAGATATAATTCACAATGAATTCACCCATTTAAAGTGTACAATTCAATGGTTCTTAGCGTGCCAGATATGTGCAACCATGACTACAGTCAATTTTAGAATATTTTAGTCACCTCAAAAAGAAATCCTGGACCCTTTAGCTATACTCTTCTATCCTCTATCATTTCCCCAACAGCCCTAAGCAACCACTAATCTACTTTCTGTCTCTATAGATTTTCCTATTCTGGACCTTCATATGAATAGAACCACACAATACGTGGTCTTTTGTGTCTGGCTTCTTTCTTTGCATAATGCTTTCAAGGTTCATCTATGTTGTTGCAGTATCAGTACTACATTCCTTTTTAAAAGTCTGTTTTAAAAAATAATTTAATTATTAGTTTCATCTTAGTGTATTTTGAATTAACACATTGACTTGATGAAAAGAATCAACTAATGTTTGAAAATAAGACTACTATCTCACAATCAAGAAGCTTGTAAACAGGTAAAATGTCTCACATGCCAATTAAAATCTAAAGTTAAAAAATTTTTTGTTGTTAAATTTGAAATTATTACTTACATTTTAGATAAATGAGTACAAAAATTAGAAATGCTTTAAATAAAAAAACAATCTGTTGCAGAGATTGTTACCTACACAACATTCATTTGCCCCCTTCCTCCTCTCTGATAGAATCCTGGTTGTATTGAGGTATCCATCACTCCTCCACAAAGCCACAGGCTTTAGAGGACACTGTGTCCACTCCAAATTCCAGAGGGTAGATCCTGATTAGATCTCACTATCCCAGCTGATGATGGGTTTAGAAATTAACAGGTAACCCAATTCTGACCAGTGAGAAATAAGGGGAGGTCTACTTTGGGACCTCCCAGAAACGACTCCTCCTCTCTTTGGAGGTTTAAAAAATAAGTCCCTTTCAATCAATAAAAATTACTGTGGAAGGATGTGGCACGTGGAACTGCTGCTGCATCCCTCCTATAGCCTAAGAATGAAGGCAATATGCAGAAGAGAGCAAAACCAAAAAACGTATTCAGAAGCAGAGCCAGTGAACTTCACCTGGAGTTGTCCCACTATGGATATCTCATAAGAAAATACAAATTACTGTTCAAGCCAATTTGAATCAACATTTTTTCCTGATATTTGTAGAAAGCATAATAATAGATATACAATCCAAAAAACTGTTGAAAATACCCTTTATTTTGTACTTTTCTTTAGTTTTAGCTTTATTTAAAGTCTATTTTTGCTCAATGTTGAATCATAAAGAAGATTGGCAAGAGAGAGAGAACAAGAGGGTGACCTGGGATAAATGAAAAGGATATGGAAAACAACTTAGTCAAATGACCTTCACTAAATCCATCTCAGGAAAGAAACCATTTGTAAAATTAATGCCTATGGACTTAGAGTCCACGATTGGAAAAAAAATTGATTCCCTAAAACATTCCTTTATAAACTATCACAGTATTGAGAATTCCTATATATTTTCATTCCTTACCATTTTTAACATAATTACAGTTCTTAATATTAAAAATTTTTTTCCTCATAAAGGTTAACTTTTTCAGTAAATATATTTTCAGAAATAATGTTAATAGGTTAAAATAAGCTATACAGATTAATATTCTTGGACTTTACTATTGGTATGTGTCAATATAAAAGTTAAATGAGGTTCACAGGCAACAAAAGTAAAAAGCAAATACATTAAACTACATCAAAATTTAAAACTTCTGTGAATAAAAGGGCACAATCAGCAGAGTGAAAAGAAGAGTCACGGAATGGTTGAAAATATTTGCAAATCATATATCTGATCAGGGATTAATATTCAGAATATATAAAGAACTACAACTCAACAACAAAAAACAACCTTATTTAAAAAATGGGCAAAGGACTCGAACAGACATTTCTTCAAAGAAAATATACAAATGGTCAATATGCATGTGAAAAGATGCCTAACGTGAGTAAGGAGAGTAAGTGAGTAAGGAGATACAAACCAAAGTCACAATAAGCTACTACCCGATTAGAATGACTAATGTCAAATAAACATAAAATAAGAGTTGGTGAGGATGTGGAAAAATCTGAACCCTGACTGTTGATTAGAATGTAAAATGCAGCAGCAGCTATGGAAAAAAGTATAGCAGTTCCTCAAAAAGTTAAAAATAGAATTATCATATGATATAGCAATTCCACTTCTGGATATACACCCAAAAGAACTGAAAGCAGGATGTTAAAGAGATATTTGCACACCCATGTTCACAGCAGCTATTTGTAAGAAACAAGATATGGAATCAACCCAAATGTTCATCAGCCGATAAATGGATAAACAAAATGTGGTATACTGAAGGGGACCAGAACATTCTACCCCAAAATATGCTGCTTTGGCATATTGATTATTTTGAGCTGAAGGCAACTAACAAACAGCAGACACAGAAGGGCTTTCTGTCTTCCCCCTTTCTGCCTAAAAACTGGGCATAAATTTCCCCTGAGAAATGTGCTCTTCCAGTACCAGGAAGAAGAAAATATTCTTATCACTGCAGATGGAGCATCAATGCTGAGATGAGTCTGCACAAACAAACCTTACTCAAATAACCCTCATCCTCCATTAGTTTCCCCCATGTATTTCCTAGTCACTTTCCCACAATTTACCATCCCTAGAAAGCTAACCCCTTTTCTTTGTCTAGTCACCTCTCCACAATTAGAGACCCTTGTTAAAATAGTATATAAGTCCCTGAGTCTAACCCTTTCTTTGGGGTTTTCACTTTTCTATGAAGCCCCGTATCTCACATAAAAATATTAACATCAAATAAATTTTTATGCTTTTCTCCTGTTGATCTGCCTTTTGTCAGTTTAATTTGCAGGCCCCAAATTAAAAACCTTTCCTTTACTTTCTTAGCTATAAAACCTAAGAAAGTAAAGGAAAAGTTTTCCCTCTCCTACAATTTATACAACAGACTATTATTCAGCCTTAAAAAGGAAGGAAATTCTGACACATGCTACAACATGGATGAACCTTGAGGACATTACGCTAAATGAAATAAATTAATCACAAAATTAAAAATACTGTATGATTTCATTTATATGAACTATCTAGAGTAGCCAAGTTCATAGAAACAGAAAGCAAAATGATGGTTAATGGTGGTTGAGGGAAGGGGAAATGAGTTGTTGTTTAATGGGTATAGAGTTTCAATTTTGCAAGATAAAAAAGTTCTGGAGATTGGTTATACAACCATGTAGAGATATTTAACAACTCTGATCTTAGAAATGGTTAAGATGGTACATTTTATGTTATGTGGTTTTTACCATAATAAAAAAATAATTTTTAATTAAATGACATTAAAATATGATATTTTATCTAAATTTTTAAAATTATGCATAATTTCTAATACTTACCTACACTGCTAAGAAACATAGTAAGATACAGAATCCTAATTGATCTCCATCGGCTCTTATAATGCTCCTCAGTTTCTATAATATCCCATTCTCTAGGTATAAAGAAGAAAAATGTAGTATAAAGTTATCTCAGTACATGCAAATCTTTCTGTGGCATAATTTTATTTTCTCTCTCCTAAAGTCATGAAAATGATATGACAGAGGTATAGTTTACTAATATTGGTTTTTACTATACTAATTCATCTATAAATATTATATCTTTTAATTTCCATGGATTATATTTATGGATCTCTGTGCATAGGAAGTTGGGAGACATGAGGCAGCTTAAAAAGGCAAAACATTTTGTGAACCAATTATTTTGCTATTGTTGGCATGCTATAAACTTATGAATCAAGCATGTTTAAATTTGCTAAACTGACAAAATGAATAAAGTATATCAAAATAAATAAAATAAACTAGCTACAACCATTAGATCTCCTACAGGTGGGATATACAACTAGTAACTATTAAACGATAATAACTCTCATCATTATGACATGCTCTACTCGATGACAGCAAATTAACTTTGCTGTAGGAAGCTATTTTAGTTGGGTACTTTCAGCAAAATTAATATAAAAGTGACACCAGGAAGGTTTGATATGACCTAAGACATTCATAGCCCTGGAACCTCCTGAAACATTTGCCTTTGCTCCAACACAGGTTACCAGACAAGCTCTGTTAGTGGACCAAAGAGAGACCAAGGCCCCTCCAGACTGGGCTGACCTTTCATTATCACCCTTGACCTGGATTAAGGGCAAGTATGTTAACCACGTAGCCTACCTCTGTCAGGTGATAACATTAGCATGTGTACCCATTACATTTTCACATATGCACACAAAAAGAGTTAACAAATTTACCCTAATATAAGCATTATATGTTTTCAAATAATTAAAACAAGCACAACAGACAAAATGCCATCTTATGTTCCAACATTATTTTCTAAAATAGACTTAGTACTGTTAGTCTTCAAAAAAGAAACTATGTTTTTTTTAAATGTGACATGACTGGGAATGTTAGAGAGGGAATGAAGAAGAGAAATAACATTTATTAGATCTATTATGTGCCAGATATATCAGTTCCTGATATAATATATATGAAGTGCTTAACACTGTAAATGCTGTTCCACAAAAATACTGTAATGTCACGTACCTGAAAAATAGCAGAACCCCAGATGCTCGTATTTGCAAATCAATATATTGAAATTTGGAATACATAATGCAGATACAGGAAGTCCCCTACACACGAACCTTCAAGTTGCAAACTTTCAAAGATGCGAATATGCATTCGCATGTCCAATCACATAAGTTAGTTCACGTGTCTGGCAAACATTGTCACATGTGTGCATCCTCTAAAAGTGGTTGTGCTTTTGTGTACTTTACTGTACAGTACTGTATAGAGTACAGTAGAACAGTATCTTTATTTCAAGCCCAGGATGTCCAGAAGCAAGCGTAAAAGCAGCGGTGATGTGTCTGGTACCGCAAGAGCCCTTAAAAATATAGACAAGGGCTCTCTTCCTGTTGTGTGGAAGAGTAACCCCAAAGCCTGGGTTACACAGGCCATTTTCCAGGATTGGTTTTTCCACCACTTTATCCCGGAGGTAGAGAAATATTGCTTGGAACATTCTTTTGCTGCTCGATAATGCTCCAGACCACCCCCCATTCATGAACGACTTTCATCCCAACATCAAAGTAGCACATCTGCCACCAAGTACTGTGTCCCTCATCCAACTTATGGACCAGGGAGTTACAACCACTTTCAAGAAATATTATTCACGTTACACTTTTAGTCAGGCAGTAAAGGTGACTGATGAATCAGGAACAACCTTGCAACAGTTTTGGAAGGACTATAACATCTACAAGGCCACAAAAAACACTGACTGCTTGGCGTGAGGTTACAGCCGCCACCATCAATGGGGTTTGGAAGAAACTTTGCCTGCAGTTTGTTCACGATTTTCATGGATTTGAGAAGGTGGATGAGGAGTCCAAAGAGGTCTTCAGCAACTTAGTGACCCTCAGCGAGAAGCCGGAGCTAGATCTGCAAGAGTACAACTTCATCGAACTCCTTGCTGTGCAACACGAGGAGCTTACTAATGAAGACCTGATGAAACTGGAGACCCAGAGAAAGGACTAAGAGAGACAACAGGAAGGAGAAGTAACTGAAGAACCGAAGAGATTCACGTAGCAGGAAATGGCAAGGGGATTCTCTTTATTTGAGGCGGCACTGTTAGCTTGTGAGGCACAGGACCTGAACATAGAACATTACATGAAGGTTGCAGCAGCCGTTCAGAATGCAATCCAGTGCTACCGTGTCATCTATGATGAGAAAAAAAGAGCTACTATCCGAACATCATTGGATCGTTTTTTTCAAGGGGGTAGATAGAATTGAATCCAGCAAGGAACCAGAACCTGTGCCACCAACGTCACGCATGAGTGAAACTGCAGCTTGCCCTCTGTCTCCTATTGCTGTCGATCCTTCAGCTCTGCCATCTCCCACCTCCTCTCCCTCCTCCAGTCATTAACTCTTCTGGCCTGTTCACTCGATGCCAGCCCCTGTATGCCGGCTGTTGTACTCTACTACTGTACTTTTCAAGGTACTGTACTGTAAGATTAAAAATGTTTTATTTTTTTGTGTTTGTTTGTTTTTTATGTGTTATTTGTGTGAAAAGTATTATAAACCTATTACAGTACAGTACTACATAGCCGATTGTGTTATTGGGTACCTAGGGACTTACGAATGCGCTCTCAGAATGGAACCTGTTCGTATGTAGGGGACTTGCTATTATTACATATCAGCAAAAGGTAGACACCATTCAATCCCACAGCACTGAATTCTGGTATCAGTTTAAAGTACTGGGTTACTATTATAGTTTTAATGAACTCATTATTATTTTCTGGAGATCAGAAATCTAACTGATAATCACGAATAAGAACTATCACTAAAATAAGCCTGAACATTTTCAAATAACCAATTTGCTCATACCTTATCAAAGTTATAGAACTAAGAGAAGTAAATAATCTGATTCTGAAAAAAAATGTAATGAAATTGTTTGTTTGAGTGACTTTGACTTGAAGGTCAGTCAAAAATCTTTCTTCTTTTAATGACAGGTATTAAATATTGAAGGGATGATAGAAAATCACCATTTACTCTCCATGTAATAATGGATGAAAGCAAAGATCATCAGTGAATCCTAAAATAACTGGTTGGAAGGTCAAAAGTCCTCAAAGTATCACTCTTTTGTCGATCCACTAATCAGAAAATGGAAAATGAGCCTTTATAATTGAGAGATATAACAGTCACCCTCTTAACCAAGTAGTCAAGCGTGGCATCCCCGACAGTGGGATGGCCTGGCATCCAATGCTTCCTGACAGAATACACTGGGATGTTCTCAACATAAGCCATGGGATTTTCTTGCCAGAAATGTTTGACCAGGATCTACCCAGAAATGGTCCACAAATTCAGAACGTGAGATGTTCCAAAGAAAACAGTATACTAATCTAGACTTATCAGAGGATTCAATGTTAGTAAGAACAAAAGAGAAGGTCAGGGGATAGTTTTAGGTTGGAGGAGTCTAAAAAGACATAAGGATCAATGCTTGAACATTAATCAGATCCTTTTAAAAAAGAATAGCTGTAGAGTACATTTTTGGAAAAACTGGAAAAATATGACTATAGGCTGTATAGTACATGATATTTTGAATTAGTAGTGTATTTCTAGCTCTGGTAACAGTGACATAGCTGTGTAAAAGAATGTCTATGTTTTGGGGAGATGGAGGCTGCAGACTAAAATGTTTAGGATAAAGTGCCATAATGTCTGCAACCTACTTTTGGGTAGTCTGGCAAAAGAGGGGTGGTTGTGTGTGTGTATGTGTGTGTGTGTGTAGAAAGATTTGAGCAGTGTGGAGAAGGCTAACAATGACAGGGTAATCAGGTATTTATTGCACTGTTTTTTCAATTTTTCTACAGATTTAAAATGTTTCAAAATAAAAATTTTACTTTTCCTTCTTTTTTAAAATAAATTTATTTATCTATTTATGTATTTATTTATTTTTGGCTGTGTTGGGTCTTTGTTGCTGTGTGCGGGCTTTCTCTAGTTGCGGTGGGGGGGGTTACTCTTTGTTGCAGTGCACGGGCTTCTCATTGTCATGGCTTCTCTTGTTGCGGAGCACGGGCTCTAGGCACGCAGGCTTCAGTAGTTGTGGCACATGGGCTCAGTAGTTGTGGCTTGCGGGCTCTAGAGCTCAGGCTCAGTAGTTGTGGCACACAGGCTTAGTTGCTCCACAGCATGTGGGATCTTCCCAGGCCAGGGATCGAACCTGTGGAGGTTTCCCTGGTGGTGCAGTGGTTAAGACTCCGCCTGCCAATGAAGGGGACACAGGTTCGATCCCTGGCCCGGGAAGATCCCACATGCCGTGGAGCAACTAAGCCCGTGCGCCACAACTACTGAGCCTGCATGCTGCAACTACTGAAGCCCGCATGCCTAGAGCCCATGCTCTGCAACAAGAGAAGCCACTGCAATAAGAAGCCTGCACACTGCAATGAAGAGTAGCCCACGCTCTCCACAACTAGAGAAAGCCCGTGCACAGCAATGAAGATCCAACGCAGCCAAAAAAAAATAAAAATTAAAAAAAAAGTATAACTTTGGTGAAGAAATGTATCTTTCTTCTTTGCTGGAGATAGTAGGAACATAGGAGAATATAACTGTCCTTCAATCAAGTTACCATTTTTATTACATTCCAATGTGATTTGTTTAACATTTTGATTCCTTTCTATTATCATTGCTGTATTCTGGTATTAGTTCTCCATTTGAGATTCTCCTTCAAGTAAAGTTGCAATGCTAAAGGGTTTTGTCCTGTCCAAAATTTTCATTACAAACTATAACTCAAATGATAGCATGGGGCTTCCCTGGTGGCGCAGTGGTTGAGAATCTGCCTGCTAATGCAGGGGACACGGGTTCGAGCCCTGTGTTGTGCCGCGGAGCAACTAGGCCCGTGAGCCACAACTACTGAGCCTGCGCGTCTGGAGCCTGTGCTCTGCAACAAGAGAGGCCGCGATAGTGAGAGGCCCGCGCACCGCGATGAAGAGTGGCCCCCGCTTGCCACAACTAGAGAAAGCCCTCGCACAGAAACGAAGACCCAACACAGCCAAAAATAAAATAAATAAATAAATAATAATTTTTAAAAAAATGATAGCATGTTTTTCAAAGTTGCGACTCAAAAACTATGAGGAATACACATGGATGTACTGAGGGGAAAAATAAAATTGTACTTTTACCAGAGAGAGCATCTGTGAACTACTGAACAGAAAAAAGAACCCATATTGAAAGAGGATAAGAGAAAGCAGTGTGTGGTCACTGACAAAATAGTGTAATGGTATAAAAGTTATAGAAATTAAAAGACAGAAATAAATTGAGAATGTTCTATAAAAGTATCTTGTATACAACCATAAGTTCTAGTAATATTTGTTTTACAGAGACTAGGCTAACGTTGCAAAGAAAAATTTTAAGCACCTATAATACTTTAGGATATTCTAAGAGAGGGATCAGCAAACTACAGTCTAATAGGCCAAATCTGGCCTACCACATGTTTTTGTGTAGCCCATGAGCTAAGAATGGTTTTTACAGTTGAATATTTGTAATCAATTTCATGACAGAAAACATTAACTTTGACAATAACATTGACAATGAACAATAACATTCATTATTAGACTTGTATTACAAAAAATTGTACTCATTTATTATTACATTTTAAATTTCATTACTACAAAATTTTGTGGAAATTTATTTTCTTTCTTGTTATCTAAGTACCTATATAATAACTTTGATTTTGCCTCCTGGCCTGCAAAGCCTAAAATATTTACCATATGGGCCTTTACAGGAAAAGTCTGCCAACCCTGGTCTCTTAAATTCTATGGATAAGGTCAGTGGGGATTCCTGAGGACTTGATGAAAGGCTGAGGTTGGTGGTGAACTAGGCTCATCTTTTTGCAATTTACTCAAAGTGAACAGGGCTTGCCAGTTAGTTTTACATATGTTCCCTTTACTAGGGAATCTACGTTTTTAAAGACAGTACACTTATTGAATTATTCTCAAAATACTCCCTTTTTATTTTAAAAATGCTAAATCTAGAAATTAAATTCAGATAGGCAGAACATCTGAATTTAAATGGACCCTAATGAGCATCAATTACTTGAACAAAAGAGAAAGAAAAAAAATCCCCTTTTAAAGTAGGTTTATTTGGACAAAGTGACAGAATGTACCATAAGAATACATCTAAGCATAACTCAAGGATCCTGAAATCTATCTGGAAAACAACCAAGAATTAGGAGGAAGCAAAAACAATGCTGAGAAATCCAAAAATCACAAAGTCCATGTACTCAAGCTCATGCACTTGATTAATACGAGAGACCTTTAGCTTTCGGTCAGAGCTTCCATGTTCCAACTCCCTACAATTCTATTAAGCTTAGATACATGATTTCAAAGCCACAGCAAACTAGAAGTCCCAAAGAAAAGTTGGGAGAAGTTTGCAGACAGCAACAAAAACAGAGGCTGCCAACAGATAACAAAAACATGATGAGGAATAGTCTGCCAGAAACAGAACAGGCTGAAAAATGAAAAATAGATGTGAAAAGTATAGCACTGTAGAACAAATCAGTATAGCAGCACATAGTCCCAAATGCTTTATTAGGCCCGGAGGATGTCACTCTTATCACAATATATTTCAGCAGTGACATTAATTTTAATGATCTCAAGATAAAACGTAAACAAAATTACATTCCATATATTCCATTTAGTAAATCAGGGACCTGACAAATACATTTTCCAAAGGGTTTCAAACAAAGTGATTTTTAAAAAAGGTTTGGTGCTCATACACAGAAATAAACTCAAAGGATTAAGGACCTAAATGTAAGGTTGGATACTACTGTATAAAACTCTTAGAGGAAAATATAGGCAGAATACTCTCTGACGTAAATCACAGGAAGATCTTTTTCTACCATCTCCTAGAGTAATGAAAATAAAAACAAATAAACAAATGAGACCTAATTAAACTTAAAAGCTTTTGCACAACAAAAGAAACCATAAACAAAATGAAAAGACAGCCCTCAGAATGGGAGAAAATATTTGCAAACGAAGCATCTGACAAGGGAATAATCTCCAAAATATACCAACTGCACATGCAGCTCAATATCAAAAAAACCCACACTTGCAAAAAAGTATCAAGAAGTTATCAGGCAATTAGTTAAGTGAATACTGAGACCGGTATCTTCAAGTCTCGAATAAAACTGTGTGAAACGTATAATCAGTTCTGTAAAGGGCCAAATGCAGAGGCTTGGTGGCTGCATCAGTGTTGGTGTAAAGGTACAAGAGGCAGTTTCCGTTTCTTCAACACTTTCAACAGAACCCGCCGGCTCAAGGCGCCCCGCGGAAGTGAAAGCGCATCTCCAAGTCTCGCGCAACCTGCCGCCGGCTCCCGCCACCCTGACACCCCTCCTTCGGCCCACAAAGCCTGATGCAGGGAAAGGGACCAGTCCCAATAGCGCAAGAGGGTCAGAAGGCCTTCTCCCAACATCCGCTCACCTGCTTCCGGGTATGCTGTGGCCTAAGAGCGGCTCCTGCTCAGCCTCTACTCCCAAGCTCGCCATAATTACTGCTCCCACAAGGCTTGGGGCCAACTCTCGCGATACCTCCTGCTCCCTCCCATTCCAGGCGGCCTGAAGCTGTCAAAACAGGCCAGCAAGTGCGCGTGCACGCCCAGAGACCAGAGTGGGCGGAGCACCCCAGGTCAGAGGCGGGGGCCCGCGGGAGGAGGGGCGGTGCCGAGAGGATGATGAGTGTTAAGGGCGGGGCCCTAAGTCCTTATCCTCCTCCAGGGTACTCGCCTCTCCGCCTCCAGGAACAAGGCGCGGAAGAGCCGGGGAGGGTTCAGGGGCGTGTCCAAACAGCCACCCCGCCCAGGGTTCGTCCTCCTCCCCAGCTTTCCTGTCAGCTCGCCGTCGCTTCTCAGTTCCTGGAGAGGCTGCTGTAGCTGCGGTTGGGGCTCAGAAAGGAGACGAGTCCCGAGAGGCTAGAGAGCCGCGGTGTTCGGAGTCTCGGCCAGCTGGACAGCAGGCGCCCACCAAGCGGCCATTGAGTAAGTAGACGGTCCCAGCCGCGCTTCCCAAGCCTCTTGCCGCGCTTGCCTACGTGCCAGTAGGCAGGACTGAGAGCGCAAGGCTTGGCGGGAGATGCGGGGGTCCCGGGCCGAGTGAGGTGGGCAGGCGGGCTGTCCCTTCTCCCTGTGGAAGGTGGAGGTGGCTACGCGCTGTGGTTTTCTTGCTCGGCTAACTACAAAGGCACCTTACCCGCAGTGCCTTATTAGGACCTGGGATGAAGATGATCCTCAAATTCGAACCCACCGCCGCCTGCGTGGACTGAGAGCTTCCGCCGTGCAAGATGCCACTCAGCAGAGCCTGCTGCTGTAACCTGGGGGTTAGAAAAGCCACAGCACCAGTTTGACAATGACCAGATCTTTTCATCACAAGGAAAATGACATTTTTAGAAAATATGTTCTGGGTTGTTTTTGTTTGTTTTCAGTAGATCTTGGTGCTGCTCCTTTCCTGGTGCTTACATATTAACGTCTTACCCCTACAAGCAGGCTTGTAAGCTAATTGGTAGCAGTAGTCATGTGTGTCACAATTACTGTTTTATTAGCACTAGATACATTCTTATGTGATTTCATTTGATCACAACTGTCCTATGACAGGTAAAGCAGACACGTTTCTATTTTACAGAGAACTAAGGCTTAGAAAAGTTAATAACTTACCCAGAATCACTCAGTGTGAAAGTATCAGTTGAGACTCAAATTCAGTTGTTTTCGATCAATATTTAGGAGCACTTATCCTATGCCAGGCACTATACTGGTTATATGTTGTATGGTATATGACATCACTCTGATCTTTGTCTTGTTTGTGACCTTGTGTGTATCCTGTTTGACACATTCCACTGGTGAACAGCTAAACTTGAAGTGTGTTTTCTACTAGTTCAGAATTATCTTCTGAATCCAGACCTGACATTGTATACTTGGATTCAGTCTTGCAAATTTGTTTGTAACAGCTCACAAAAGCATATCAGATTCCTGTGATTGTTTCCAAGAAGGTACATGGGTAAAATTAGTATTTTTTTGTCATAATGTTGCTTTACTGTATCTTCAGCTTCTTTTTAATCTCTGGAGTCTAGCACAGAGTATGGCATATATATATATGTATATTTGGTAAAGGAACTTTTAACCAGTATTGCACCAAGCAGAATGGTTACTAAATAAATATATGTTGAATGAACACTTATTGAATTACCTCATTTCATCCCTACAACAATCCTCTGAGGTGGGATTGTCTCAAGCATACAAGGAAATTGAAAGTATGGAGATTAAGTAATGTGCCTAGGGTCACACCTCCAATTAGCAACAGAGCTAGAATCTAAGAAACACAGGACTCCTGACTGTAAAGCCTGTGCTTTTCACCACCAGCCTTCCTATGAAAAGAATGTCAACATTCTTTCCCCATATCTCTTAAAATATTTCAAAACAAGTAATCAATTTTTATATAAATGAAATAATTTGCTATTATGTATTAGGCCAGCTATTTTTCCCCCTTTATAGTTTAATGTGGCTTATTCAAGCCACCTTCACACTGCTCGTGAAGAACCCAGGTCTTCTGACACTGCTGTTTTCCATTGTTGCCTCCAAGTGATGACTTCAGATGGCAGAAGTACATGGGATGAATGCATGTACAACTGGTGAAATCTAAATAAGCTCTGTGTATTGTACCAATAAAAAAAAAAGGAACAAATCATTTCTTAGAAACATACAACATCCACAGTAAACATTAAAAAAATTTGTTTAAAAACCTAATTATTTCTTTTAAAGCCCATGGAAAAGAAGAACTAAATTTGAAAAGAGATTCGATTATTTGCTAAATGTTTCACATAAGCATATGAGACAGTCCACCTGTGGTATTTCCTTAGATGACTGCTTAGAATAGAATAAATAGATAGACAGCTAGAATAGATACCTCTCCAAACAAATAAACAAAGTTCCTGTTTTCTTATTCTTCTCCAAATTAAGATGGAAAGGAATTAAATTTGTTGAGGTAGGGTAATAGATTTTAATAGTGGATATCGGTGTATCTAAACCCTAATGTAAGTTGCTACTTAAACTTACCTTGAAAATAAGTGATTTAAAAGTGAAGTTATAAGATAAAAATTAGGTCTGCATTTTTGTGGAGTAAAGTTCTTGTACATGGTGGTATTTTTTTTATTTCATATATGCCTTTGAGATATGTATCAACTATATGAGGATAAAAGTCCAGAAACAATTAGTGTTGCACTTAAATGCTTAAGTACTTGAGTGATAGGCGATAAAAGTACTAGATGGCATAAATAGACATTGAGTGTCATTTTAGCAATAGAGCTAATTTCCAAGAAAGACTTTTCATTCCTTGGCACTATACTAGAACTTCTATATTTGTTTCACTTTGTTTTTCTTTTTTGCATTGTCTATATAAAAGTATAGATGACAATTGTGTCAGTTTGGCTTGATACACACTGCAAAAGTGGGTCCTGTTTCTGCAGAAGCTCACTGGTGTCAGTTCAGCTTAATGTGGGGACTTTAAAAAGTATCTGATGTGGCTCCAGATGGGGCTCCCTCTTGGTATATTGGAGTTATCTTTACCCTGGGCTTGGATTATAATCTGTTCATGGTGGCACTGGATAGCAGTTAGCCCTGCCTAGAAAGACCTACATGTTTAGAGCATCCCAGAAAACCTGGTATTATATATCATTCTTGGGGCTGAAATGGGATTTAAGAAGATCCGTGTAACCCCAGACTCCCAGAACGAAGATTATCATAAGCTATGTGTGTGTTTGATTTGCTTTCTGTTCATGATTGGTCAGTTGTTTACTGTCAGGTAAATGTAGCAAGGAAAATGCTGGCTCTAGATTTGGAGTGCTGACTTTTATGGCCTATATTACATGAAATTAAAGTGATTCAGCATCTTTCCTAGTATAGGGTTGAAAATTAGAAATGCCTAAACAATTTAGGCACCTAATAAATATAGAACTTTACAAAATACTTGAAGAGTTCATTTTTCTCAGGTCTTTTCCTGTTCTCTGGCAACTTTGTACTTTTGCATGTTTGTCTTAGCTTGTTTATCTATTACCACCCCAGAAGAATACTGTGTAGAAAGATGGGTTGTCTCATGAATAGTTTAGTACTTTTCTTCTTACTGTAAAATATGAGTGTTGGGATTTTGTTGTTTTTTACACTAACATGGAATATGCATATTGCTTTTGAAGCCGTGGATGTTACAAGGGAAGATATTGGCCCCCCATTCTTTTCCTACCACTGTAGAGAAAATAAGTAGTCTATAATACTTGCAAAAGATAATGAAGTCCTATGTTGTAATGACATGCCATTGTTCTCCTGCAGTTTAATAAATGTACATGAAAATGTATCAGTGCTATTTTTTGAACAATTCCAGAAAGACCCAAGTGAAACAGGAGGGAAGGGGGCAGAGCACAACCTTTGAAAGAATGACAGAGCCTGAGGACATGACATAAACTGATTAGAACCAAATAGGTCCAAGATGGCAGACTAGTCGACTTCCACTAGACCTTAAGCCTCAGGATACGCTCATTTTACACATCAGCAAGCTAAATGACACACCCACAGGCACCATGACAGTTCCAAGGCCGACCATAAAGGTCAAAAAGTAGGTAGGGGCCCACTTTCTGGAAATCCCCACCCCTTCCCCAAAATAGCTGGAATACTCCTCCCACTCACTAGCCTAAGGAATTACCTACCCTTATAAAAACTGACAACCCCATACCCTGGTGCCTTTCTCACCTTCTGAGATGGCCCACACTCTGTGGATTGTGTTTCTCTCTAAATAAATCCACTTTTTACCTTTCACTTTGTCTCTCCCTGAATTCTTTCTGCAATGAGACATCAAGAACCTGAGCTTCATTAAGTCCTGAGACCAGGTGTGTGATCTCAGTTAAAAGACTGTGGGTTCGAGTCCCAGTCTGGGTTTTGGCTGGGTTCAAGCCCTGGCCCATGGGTTCAAGTCCCAATCTGAGTTGCACAGTTTCACAAAGAGTAAAAAATTAAAATCATCATTCATCACTCGGAATTTTTCCTTATGCTCTAGAACCCCCCTGAATAGAGTTGCATATCTTAATATATAAAAAGAGTTGGTCTCTTATTTGAAATACAGAACACTAATTCAGAATTTTGCTATTTGGGTAAAGAATAAACTGTTCCATTTCTACCACAGCTGGGTATACTCAATTGAACTCTATTGAGTTAATCTATGGGTGATATTAATCACCCATAGATTAACACTACAGGAGTCAGTGCAGATCCCACCAGTTAAAGTTTCAGTTCTCCAGATGCCATTGCTTCTGATGCCAGCCAGATTTTGACTGACTTGGCTACAGATTTGGGGCTTCCTGTAACCTCCTTGGATCAATAATTTGCTAGAACAACTCAGAAGAACTAAGTAGGGCTTCCCTGGTGGCGCAGTGGTTGAGAGTCCGCCTGCCAATGCAGCGGACATGGGTTCGTGCCCCGGTCCGGGAGGATCCCACATGCCGCGGAGAGGCTGGGCCCGTGAGCCCAGCGCGTCCGGAGCCTGTGCTCCGCGGCGGGAGAGGCCACAGCAGTGAGGGGCCCACGTACCACAAAAAAAAAAAAAAAATATTGATCACGCTTTGTGCCAGGCTGACGAAATGGTGGGGCAGGTACTTGGTGCAGTTGGAGCTTTACCTGAGGTCTTCACAGAATTGGAAATTTCCTATTTCCTGCTTAGACGCCTTCTAGGTGTACTCACTGAAGGAGACAAGAAAGCAGCAAAAGTGCAAAAGCTGTCTAAGAATGAAGTACTTATGGTGAACATAGGATCCCTGTCGACAGAAGGAAGAGTTAGTGCAGTCAAGGCTGATTTGGGCAAAATCGTTTTGACTAATCCTGTGTGCACAGAAGCAGGAGAAAAAATTGCCCTTAGCCGAAGAGTTAAGAAACACTGGCGTTTAATTGGTGGGGGTCAAATAAGAAGAGGAGTGACAATCAAGCCAACAGTAGATGATGACTGAAGAATTAAATAACAGATTTGGATGAAGTCGGAATTTCTCTTAACAACCTAGGGGTATATTTTCAAAGCAATAGTGAGGAATTAATTTCATAGCTCATTACCTTAGGAGTAGCTGTAAGGATATTCTCATTTTTTGGTGATGAAAATTTAACCTCTAGTACTAAAATAGGGTCTACAATAAATGTAAAAATTGGTGTAATGTTAGATTGAATCTACATTTTACCAGAAATTAATCATTCCCAAATAATGTCTAATTTATACATCAGTGCAGGTTTGAAAGGAGACTGCTACAATCAGCCTTTGCTGTAGCACACATACCACTGAACCTGTTTGAAATAAAATTTTTCTTCTTAAAAAAAAAAAAGTACACAGATTTCCTCAGCTTTCACAATCAGTTATAGAGCTATCATTTAAGGATTAGAGATATTAGTATACTTAAAGTTATAAAGATAAGCAGTAAAAAAATATCAACTAAAATTGGGTGGTGGGGAGAAGGGATCAAATATATCTCATTAGTTATCACCAGGAGTTAATAAATATTATATAGAACATGGAAATACAGGTTTGAGTATTAAATAGAGTTATAAGGATAATCAATAATAATGTTGCTATTATTAGTAAGTATAGCACTTAAATTTGCAAAGTGCTGTTTAAGTGCTTCAAGTATAGTAACTCATTTATTTCTCATACCAATCTGAGGTAAGTACTGTCATTATCCCTGTTTTACAGATGGATTACAGAAAGGATAAGTGACTTGCTCAAAGTCACATAGTAAAGGATTCAACCAAGGGAGTTTGCCTCTAGAGTATATGCTTTTAGCTGTTATGATATATTGCATCTTAAATGTATCATTTTCAAATGTACATACACTCAAATGTAAAACAAATATGAATGATAAAAAAACTGAAGTCAATAAAACAAAAAAAAAGAAAAATTATCATAATAACAAAAAATATAAATAGGTTAAACTCACCCATTAATAGAAAAAATGAGGTAGGCCTGTATATCCTGTAATTGAAAGAGCTTTGCAGATATTTATAAATAATCAGGGTGAGGAAGAAATGTCAAAAAATACAAATACTGTAGTTGATCTCTTCTGTGTTTAAAGAAACACACCAGGACTTCCCTGGTGGTCCAGTGGTAAAGAATCCGCCTTGCAATAATACAGGGGGCGTGGGTTCGATCCCTGGTCAGGGAACTAAGATCCCACATGCCTCAGGGCAACTAAGCCCAGGTGCCACAACTACTGAGCTCGCGCACCTCAACTAGAGCTTGCATGCTGCAAACTACAGAACCCACGTGCCCTGGAACCTGCGCGCCACAACTAGAGAAGAGAAAACCCCAAACCCGCATGCTGCAACTAGAGAGAAACCCGCACACCACAATGAAGACCCTGCACTCTTCAACAAAGATCCCGCGTGCCGCAAATAAGAGCCAACACAGCCAAAAATAAATAAATCTTTTAAAAAATAAAATCGCTAAAAAAACCGCACACACACCAAAATCCCTAAAATATGTGTATGTATATAAATGGATAGAACAAGGGGTCACAAGAGTACAGCATTAACAGCAGTTACCTTTTGGAAAGAGAGGAAGCTTAGCAGAAATGAAGAGAGACTTTTTAGCTTTACTCTATTTTTTTTTTTCCTGCAGTATGCGGGCCTCTCACTGTTGTGGCCTCTCCCGTTGCGGAGCACAGGCTCCGCAACGCTCAGACTCAGCGGCCACGGCTCATGGGCCCAGCCGCTCTGTGGCATGTGGGATCTTCCCGGACCGGGGCACGAACCTGTGTCCCCTACATCGGCAGGCAGACTCAACCACTGCGCCACCAGGGAAGCCCATACAGTGAACATTTTTTAACTAGAAAATGAAGAAGAGAATATGTGATCAATGTCACTTGCCTTCCGTCTTGTATAAATTATCTGTTCCTGTGCTTTATTCACTAACTAGATAGTTTTTAACAAATTTCGTTGGAACATAGTACATGAATAGACTTCAGAACTTATATGATTTTTATGAGATTTGCAGTTTAAAGATTTGGCAGCTCTTTTTTGTCATGTAGGTCTTGGTTTAAATGTTACCTCTTTGGTTAAGTGAGGCTTTTTTTGACCATCAGAGGAGCCCTCTGGTCTTTATCATGTTGTCTTGTTATATTATGATAATAATGTTGTCATCATCTAGTCTTGCTTACTTTTTTCCTAAAAATAATTTGTTTTCTTTCCCTGAAGTATAAGATCCATGAGAGGAAGAACGTGCCTTGATCATCTTGTAGCACAGGACCTAAAATAAATCTTGGCATATAGTAAGCACTTAATAAATACTGTTGCATGAATGAAAAAAGTAATACTCATTCTTAAAAATTCAGAAACTTACATTTAGGCCATCCAATAATGGCTGAGCTATGGTGAACTGATTAATGATAATTCATAGGAATCTAGTAATCAGAATACCAGTTTGTTTATTTATAGTAGTAGATATGAATAGTGTAATAAACAGAGCTGGATATGCGTTATGGGTTTTTTCCTAGCATTATTATGCAAGAAGCAAATTTAATCAAGAATAAAAAATGAATAACACGTGGAAATTGGGGAAAAAGAGAGGTGGGCAGTTTTTAAAAATACTAGATACTATACTCTGGCTACTGATTGTATTGCCTAACACAGGGGTCCCCAACCCCTGGGCTGCGAACCGGTACTGGTCTGAAGCCTGTTAGGAACCAGGCCGCACAGCAGGAGGTGAGCGGCGGGCCAGTGAGCAAAGCTTCATCTGCCGCTCCCCATCGCTCACAGTACCACCTGAACCATTTCTCCCGCTGTCCGTGTGTGGAGAAACTCTCTTCCACGAACCCGGTCGCTGGTGCCAAAAAGGTTGAGGACCGCTGACCTGACAAGTATATTATCGAGTAAATGTTTATTCTTGGTCCTGAGAATCGTAAGAGGCAGTATGAATGATTTGGTTTTGCTGGTCCAGTCATAAAAATAATAAAGTGCCAGTCCGATTGATGGTGGATTAGATCGTACACTTATGCAAACAAAGAAGAGCATTAAGTTAAAGTTGTAGTTTGTTACAAATCAAAGAGTAAAAATATGACATAAATGGTGGTTCCCCAAAAAGCATTCAAAGTAATAGATAAGCCCTTATTAAAGCTCACTGATGGAGCTGCAAATTTCCATTTTCCATTTTTCTAAGTAGAATAAACCCTGAACCTGAATCAGGTTTTGCCTGGAAATCAAAACTACACCATTCAGTTTGAAAAGACAGAGGCAGATATTTTTTTTAAACTTTAGAAATGTTTGGGAAAGGTAGATAAGTGGTACATAAGTAGTAGCACTGATTAATTACTACTTTTCATGCACTGTAGAGTAGAAGACAGGCAGTGTAGTATAGCAGATCTTCAGCCATGTGCCTGAGGTTCAGTCTTAGGTCTGCCCCCCACTTGTTGTGTGACCTTAAGTAAATCATATCCTCTCTGTGCCTCAGTTTCCTTGTCTTGGGGTACTATATCTTCATAAGATTGTTGGGAGGTTTAAGCAAGAACGTACGTGTGTGTGTGTGTGTGTGTGTGTGTGTGTGTGTGTGTAGTTTATAAATGGTGCCTGGCAGATAAAATAGTACTACATAGGTATTAGCCACTCCTATTCAACAAATATTGAATATTTACTGTCAGTCACTGTACTGAGGATGGGAAGGTCCTGCCCTAGAGGAATTCAGAGTTTACTGTAGCTCAGGGCTCTACTTCTTCTCTACTTTTATCTGAGTTCTTTTTCCTGTATCTTGTATCTTATTTCCAAGAGAATACATTCAAAGTTCTAGTTTAATCTCATTTAAAAATTTTCCCCCAGTTTTATTGAGATATAATTGATAATGTTGTATTATTTTAAAGTATACCACATAATGACCTGATATATGTATATACTGTGATGTGTTTACCACAATAAGTTTAGTTAACATCCATCACCTCACATAGTTACAGTTCTTTTTCTTGTAATGAGTACTTTTAAGATCTCTAAGATAAATAAGTCGTGGGGATATAATGTACAGCATGGTAACTATAGTTAACAATACTGTGTTGTGTATTTAAAAGTTGCCAAGAGAGTAGGTCAATGTTTAATTTTTACCTGATATTTGTAGAGGTGGTTAAAAGTTGACCTGCCGAGTAAAATAAAATGTTTTAAAGTCATTTAAATTTTTGTTTTATAGATGTTTGTTTGCTACTAATGGGTGTGAGCAAGTTAGATATTCTATATCGGAGACTTCTCCTTACAAAACTTTTTATCAGAGGATGGGGAAGGCCAGAGGATCTCAAAAGGTAAGCATTTTTTCTGAATGCCTCTTCTAAATTTGTTTTAGTAAACATTTGAAACTTCATTTCAGTTACAAAGTCCTTTAAACATAAAGTGATTGGTAAATTAAGCATTAACTATATAAGAAAGAAATTATTTCCTTTTCTCTTTTATCTAATTATTGCTCTTAAGTTTTAACCCATATAATCATAAATTGAACTATTTTAAAAGTAATTCAGACTTAAAAATAAAGAGCTCTCAGACATAGATTTTTAACTTTGGTAATTTTTTATCCATTACAGATTTCAGGGACTAAACTTTCTTGGGTAACTTGAATTTGTAATGACTGTAAAACTGTGATATAGTGTAGCTCATGGAAGTATTTGAACTTGTGAAAAATAATTTTAGGGATTTGTGCCTTTAATTTTGAGTCTTGAATATGTTAATTACTTTTGGAGCAATGATATTTCTCATGTTTTTTCTGAGACAAAATGTCAAGCTTGAAAAAAACCAAAGCCTAATTTTTTCTTTAATTATTAAAATTAAATTTTAACATAGTTTATGAACTGGACTTGCTAATTTTTAATTACTTTTCATCAGTCTCAATATAATGGGAATACTGAAGTTTTTTCTTTTTTTCCCCCCTTCCCATAATAGACTCTTTGAATTCAGAAAGATTATTGGAAATCGAGAAAGATGTCAGAATCTGGTTTCAAGTGATTATCCAATATACATCGATAAGGTATTCAGATGAAAGAAATGCAATTATAGAAATTCAGGTTTTATATACTGTGTGGCAAGAGTGGGCTGAATGTTGGAGTATAATAACAATAAACTCTAAAACATGAGTACAATATAGATTTTTCATTTAATATTTTTTAAATGCTGTTATGTACCCTAACTGAATGCTTATAGTAACTATATACATGTTTATATGGGAGCATATATTTAATACTTAACTAAATACAAGAAAATATTTAGGGATGGATCTTTTTGAGCCTCATCTTTTATCTTTAGGCTCAAGAGAGTTAAATTATTCAACATTCAGAAGAATTACAAGTAATACAGGGAAGTACTCTACTGAGAGAATCAGCACATGAGAAGTTACTAGCAAAACAACTGTTAAATAACATCAGGGAAATGTTATGGGATATAGTTAATTGCTGAGAGAAGGGTAGAAAGAAAATGCTATAAAATTAGAGAATATGAGAAAATATATTTGAAATAATTTTGTTTTTAAGCAGCCATGTTTTCCTGTAAAACACTTCTAGGCTTATGTAATTGGATACTTGAAGCGCTGTAGGGGAGGGCCTGCAGCTGGGTAGGCTTCACATCCCTCATGGCCTTCAACCACAGTAACTCTACTTTCGTCGCTTTTATATATTGGATGCCTTTAGCAGATTTCATTTTTCAAAAGACTTTCACTGCTAAAAACAGGATCTTATAAATTGGAAATCCCTCCTCTATACCACATAGCTGTTCCTTTTGTATCTTCTGGATTTAGAACATTTCTCCCTCAAATTTTGCTAAATATTTCCATTTTCTCTGTTTTTTTCCTATTAAAAAATCATAGGCTTGAACAAATTTAAAACATACCAAGTAAAGATCAAAACTCTAATTTATGCCACTTTCCACCTCCTAATTCCATTTTCCTCCCAAGGAGGAATTACTGTTAGGATTTTAGAATGCTTTCTTACAGATAACCTTCTTCTCCCCCACCTTCTCTCTCTTGCTCTCTCACTCTCAGTTTTTAAAGATTGAGATATAATTCAAATACAGAAAAATTACCCTTTTAAAATGTACAATTCAGTGTTGTTGTTTTTTATTATTACATTCCCAAGATGTGCAACTATCACTATCTAATTCCAGAACATTTTTATTGCCCCCAGAAGAAACCCTGTACCCATTAGCTGTCACCTCCCACTTCCCCAGCCTCCCACCTTCTGATAATCACTCATCTGTTGTCTCTGTGGATTCACCCATTCTGGACATTACATATAAATGGAATCATCCAACATGTGGCCTTTTGTTTCTGGCTTATTTCATTTAGCAAAATTTTAAGGTTCATCCATGTTGTACCATGTACCACCGCTTCATTCTTTTTTTTTTTTTTTTTCACTTCATTCTTTTTTATGGCTAAATAATATCCCATTGTGTATATGTACAACATTTTGTTTATCCATTATTCAGTTGATGGGCATTTGAGTTTCTGCTTTTTTTTTTGGCTCCATTGGGTCTTAGTTGCGGCATATTGGATCTTCGTTGAGGCATGTGGGATCTTTTGTTGTGGCATGAGGGCTTCTCTCTAGTTGTGGCATGCGGGTTTTCTCTTCTCTAGTTGTGGCACGCAGGCTCCAGGGCGCGTGGGCTCTGTAGTTGTGGCTCCAGAGTGCGTGGGCTCTGTAGTTTGCGGCACCCGGGCTTCTCTCTAGTTGAGGTGTGCAAGCTCAGTAGTTGTGGGCGCACAGGTTTAGTTGCCCTGCGGCATGTGGGATCTTAGTTCCCTGACCAGGGATCGAATCTACGTCCCCTGCATTGGAAGGCAGAGTCTTTACCACTGGACCACTAGGGAAGTCCCGAGTTGTTTCTGTTTTTTAACTGTTATGAATAATAATGCTATGAATATTCATGTACTAGTGTTCTTGTGGATATATTTTTTTCACTTCCCTTGGGTATATATCTAGGAGTGGAATTGCTCAGTCACATGGTAACTGTATGTTTAAATTTTTAACAAACTGTCAACTGTTTTCCAAAGTGCACCATTTTACTTTTCCACAAGCAGTGTATAATGCTTTCAATTTCTCCACGTTCTTACTAATATTTCTACTTGCCCTAGCCTTCCTAGTGGGTGTGAAGTATATTTTACTGTGATTTTGATATGTCTTTCCCTAATGACTGTGATGTTGAGCATCCTTCCATGTACTTATTGGCCATTTGTATATCTTCTTTTGAGAAATATCTGTGAAACCCTTGCCCATTTTTAATTGGGTTATTCCTCTTTTTAGTGTTGAGTTGTAGCTTGCTTAATTTTAAAATCTGTCTTATATATGGCTCTGAAAGTGTTTTTTTCTTACCAAATTGCCATTTATCCCAACACTATTTGTTGAATTATTATTCCCTTTCACATTAGTTTGTGCTGCCTCCTTTGTCAAATAATTCTTCTAAAATAGATAAAAGAAAACTTTAAAACTGTAGGAGGGGGCTTCCCTGGTGGCGCAGTGGTTGAGAGTCCGCCTACTGATGCAGGAGATGCAGGTTCGTGCCCAGGTCCGCGAAGATCCCACATGCCGCAGAGCCTGCGCGTCCGGAGCCTGTGCTCTGCAACGGGAGAGGCCACGACAGTGAGAGGCCCGCGTAAGGCAAAAGAAAAAAAAAACAAAAAAAAAACTGTAGGAGGCACAAAGATGACTAAAATGTAAACACTTCCTGGATTAAAAACTTCGTATTATACACGTTAGGTCTCCTTACCGTTTTCAAAAAATGCAATGCAATCCTAATTAAAATATTCCGTTTAGAGCCAAGGTCCATAAAAGGATCCTAAAATTATTTTGGGAAGAACTCAAATATATATTTGGGAAGTACAGTCAGATCAGGAATACTTGAAAAGGAAGAGTGGTAAGTAAAAACGATCTCAGTCATATATCAATGGGTATTGTAAGGCACAGTATGATCAGCACAGCCTGACACTGGTTTAGAAATAAATGATATGCTAATGAGACCTGATAAATGATTGAAAATAATTTGTAAAATTATTTTCCAAAAAATAATTTTACAAAAAATTTATGGAAAGTTACTTCATGATAAAGTAGTATTTTAAGTCATTTGCAAAGAAAGTGTGGATTATTTAATAAATGATGCTGAAACAACTGGTTAGTATTTGTGTTTTTTAAAGAGGTTGATATATTTAGCTTCTAAAAATACAGTTTTTTGTTTCTGGTTTTAATGAAAATATGTGATGCTTTACTGCTAATTTAATTTTGACTATTGGCCTGATAAAGATTTTTTTATTTAAAAAAATAACTATTTGAGGTGGAAAAAAAAACTTAGGTGTTGAATATTAGTAAATGCCTTTGCTACATATGTAACTATCACATTTCTCCTTATTTAATGTGTTGACGTGACTCATTTCATCAATAGGTTACCTGAAAACAAGCCATTCTAACATATATAATGTCAACCCTTATTTGATTGTGGTAAATTATAATTTGTTTGTAAATTGTTTTTATATTTATATTGTTGAATTCTTGTAACAAATCTTTTATTTTGTTATTGTATGTCATTGTACAAATAAGGTTTACTTATAGTTTGTTTTCCCAAGTTGACTCAAGTAGAGAACATAGAAGGAAATAAAGTGTGTGTAGGAGCCTTTAGAAAGCAGAATGGGGCAAAAGGATACTTAGTAGGCACTAAAAAAAGTTACAATTGAATGGAACTTCTAAACAGAAAACATCTATGATAGACCTAGATACCACTGTCCTTGTGTATGCATCTTGGTTTTGCTTTTTTTTAGATTGAAGAGCAGTCAGACTGTAAGATCCTAGATGGACACTTTGTTTCCCCCATGGCCCACTATGTGCCTGATATCATGCCAGTTGAATCTGTTATTGCAAGGTAAGTATTTTTATTCAGAAAGTTAAAGTAGTAGGTTGTTTACATTCACTTATACAATTACAATAATATCAATGCCATGTTATTTCAAATTACTTATTATTAATTGCAGTAATTATTTAGCATTTTTCCATTAAATGTGGGGTGGGACGGAGTAAAAATACAGAGCTTTAGTATACATTTGAACTTAAGTTGTTATCAGCTTAATCTTCAAAATTTCAAGAAGCAAGACAGTGCTGGGAATGCTAAATGAAGCAGAGTTGTTAACGTTGGTAGTTTTGATTATGAGACTGAAAATTAAGAGTTAGTTTTCATGAGCACAAAACAGATATAATCATTAAACCATCCTAAATTTTCTTGTCTATGTTCTATTCAACAATTTATTGACAATAGATAAGTAGTGATATTTTCCCTTGCCCAGGCAAAGTAAGCTCAGAATTCAGGTTTATGTTGCCTGAGAACACAACCGCCTAAGGTCAAACCTTGAGCTGGCAGAGTGCATTGTTCTACTGTGATAATAATTCCAAAATGTCAACTGCTAAGGAAATTGAAAGGAGAAGTAAATCAGTTTGGGAAGATAAAAAAGTTCTGAAGATGGATGGTGGTAGTGATTGCATAACAATGTAAGTGTACTTAATGTCACTGAACTGTACACTTAAAAATGGTAAAAATGGTAAATTTTATGTTATATACATTTTACTACAATGATAAAAAAAGAAGTCATATAGGAAAAAACATTAAATGAGAGGACCAAGATACTACGATAAGAAGACGAGAAATAGAGAAGACTATGTTTTTTCTGCTGTGGTTTGCTTTTACCTCCAAACATAAAAGTTTTAATAAATCAAATCCTGTTATACACTCCAAGTTGAAAAAAAGATAACATGAACTATATTATTGATATGAACAGCTTGTACAGCCAAGCATTATTCCTGCAAGGAGAAGTGGAGCTATCTAAAGAATTGTTTTTCTAGGACTTAATCATATATATTGATGTCCTTAAAAATAAGAAAATTTAAAAAAAAAAAAAAAGAAAATTTCTTTATTCATATATAAAGTTGTGGTATTGAATAAGGTAAAAATGATTGCAATAAATTCTGTGCTTATATTGTAATTGAATTTTTAATACCGTTACACCAAGCAAATTTACAGTATCTTTGTTGCCAGTTGGGCAAACATTAGTTTAATCAGTCAATTACAGTTTTTTTTCTACCAAAACATACGTTTATGTTTATTACATTCCCATAACCATTATAACAGAATTTTAATGCATTTTAATAAATAAATGATAATGAAAATTCATCAGTGCCTGAAAACTCAGATTTTTTTAAACTACTAAATGATCATGGTATTTTAAATACACAATTCTACATTGCTAATATCTATTGAAGTAGAATTTATAGATGAATAATCATGCCATAAAGCACCTGTACTTTCATCCAACAGGACATGGAAAACAGCAAGTCAATTACAGTTTGAATGTCAAAATTCTGAATGACCTTTTCTCCCAAATAATTTAATTATGAAACTTTTAAGAATTCAAAGTTTGTATTAAAAGGCTTTTAGTTTCATTGATGTCTTTTATTTTAAATAGGTTCCAATTTATTGTGCCTAAAGAATGGAACAGCAAATATAGACCCGTATGCATTCATCTTGCTGGAACAGGAGATCATGTAAGACTTTATTATAACATCTTAATCCCTAATTTGTTAAGTTACTCTCCTTAACAGATGTGGTTATTATATTTTTTAATTTAATTTAATTTTAATTTTATATTAGACTACAGTTGATTTACAATATTGTGTTAGTTTCAGGTGTACAGCAAAGTGATTCAGTTATACATGTACATATATCCATTCTTTTGTAGATTCTTTTCCCATATAGGTTATTACAGAATATTGAGTAGAGTTCCTGATGCTATACAGCAGGTCCTTGTTGTTTACCTATTTTATATATAGTAGTGTGTATGTGTTAATCCCACACTCCTAATTTATTTATTATATTCTTTAAGTACATCATCTTTTCTTTCCTCAGCATTACTGGAGACGACGAACACTAATGGCTCGTCCTATGATTAAAGAAGCCCGAATGGCTTCTTTGCTGTTAGAAAACCCTTATTATATCCTTTTGTGATACCTAGAAATCTTTTCT
This sequence comes from Neophocaena asiaeorientalis asiaeorientalis, assembly GCF_003031525.2. Taxonomy (NCBI): domain Eukaryota; kingdom Metazoa; phylum Chordata; class Mammalia; order Artiodactyla; family Phocoenidae; genus Neophocaena; species Neophocaena asiaeorientalis. The sequence goes on from NW_020173215.1 coordinate 6,547,728, forward strand.
CTTATTTATTTATAGATTTAGTCATCAAAAGGAATGATAGTAACCAGCTTTTCTAAACCAGTTAAATTTAGTCAGTTCAGAAAATGCTTAAGAATTAAGGAGCAAGAATGAAAAGAAGTGAAAAATTGTTTCATGCCTTTTTAAAAGGCAATTTAAGGATTTTGCTTCTGTTGTATAATGAAGATAAACCACTCTTCTGTTTCTTTTGAGATTTATACTGGATTTTAATATTAATAAGTCAAGTGTTTGACTTATTAAGGAAACCCTCATGTTTTAAATACATTTACATTTAAGTATCAGTTGAGGTTTAGAACAGTTCTTAACTTAATTTTCAAGATTATGTCAGACTATTCCCAGAAGAAGAAATGAAACTGATGCGCAGATATAAAGAAATGTTCAGCGTTGCTGGTAATAAGAGAAATGTAAAGTTAAAAGAGCAGTTACAAAAGATTTAAAAAATAAAACACAGTAGTCATAAGGCTATTGTGAAATGGGCACTGTTATTACTGATGACTGTGAAAATCAGTTCAACCCTTTGGGAAAGCATTTTTACTATATGCATCAGAAACCTTTAAAAATCTCACATCCCTTGACATTTTGATTCTGGGAAGTTTATTCTAAGGATAAAATATTAAGAAAAGAGAAAATGATAGAAAAGAGGAAATATATTTAATAGCTTATAACTTATAATAGTAAAACATTAGAAATAGCTTAAATGTCTAACAATAGAAAAATGGTTAAGTAAATTGTGGTTCATAGCATTGGAATGTTGTACAGTTGGTTGTGTTATGTTTATTACTTTACTACCTGTATGACCTTGAACCTGTTAGTTAACCTTTTAGTACCTCAACTTTTCCTTGGTAAATGGGAATAATCTCTTAGGTTATTCAGAGTATTAGAATAGTTAATACTGGTAAATAATAAGGATGCAGTAAATTTTAACAGTTATTATTTTAAAAGTTTACAGTAATGAATGAAAAGTATTTATAATGCAAAAAGAGGATATAAAACTCTATGGTATGGCATAGGTATGCAAAAAACCTAAAATAGAAAATCCATTATTTTCTATTTAGAAACTGTGCCTAAGGGAAAATTTTGGAAAGAAATACAAAAAATATTAGTATGGTTGTCTGTAGATAAAATAGTTTTTCTTCTAACATGATTTTCTGAATTTTCTAGATTTTTTTATAAGTGAAAAAAGAAACCAATAAACTTCATTTTAAAATTAAGTTGGGGATTACACAACCCTGCTGAATTACTAAAAATATTGAATTGTACACTTTAGATGGGTGAATTGTATGGTATGTGATTATGTCTCAATGAAGCTTTTTAAAAAAAGAAAAATAATTAAGTTGAAAAACCTGAGAACTCCTAAACAGCCTATTTGGAAAATAGTTATTTCAGCATTAAATTGTCTTCAAGTTTAACTATTTTGCTTAAGTTAATGTGTTTTGAGACACAGTGTGTTTAATTATTTAAAAACTTTCTCTTTGACCCACATTCTTAAATGGCTGCAGGAAACCCAAGGACCAAATGTAAGTATGTGTTATCTTCATTTTCCAGTCTTTATACTGAATTTTCAGCCATCTTAAAATTTTTGATAGCCTAACCATTTTTTCTGAAAAACAGAATTCTGGGCCCCTTGCATTCTTGTGGTACCTGGATCTTTGCATATAATTATTCTACATGGTTGTATAATAAATAACCATTGACAAAATGAATTTTTGTACACTTTGGCAAGGTTTCATATAGGAGCTAACTATGTATGTCTTTATGTGAATTAAATTAAAAAAAATAGATTATAGGGACTTCCCTGGCAGTTCAGTGGTTAAGACTTTGCCTTCCAATGCAGGGGGTGTGGGTTCCATCCCTGGTCAAGGAGCTAAGATCCCACATGCCTCGCAGCCAAAAACAAAAGAAAACAAAACAAACCATAAAACAGAAGCAATATTGTAACAAATTCAATAAAGACTTAAAAAAATAGATTGTAACTTGGTCACTTTAGTAATAAAATCATATTTTTTATAATTATATAAGAATAGTTCTGGATTCTAAAAATATATATTTAAGTGCTTCTTATAAAGAAATGTACTTATATAAAATCAGTTTCTAAAACAGAAAGTTTCAATTGAATTGGTGTGTATTTAAATTAATCAAAACATGTATTATAAAAATGTTCTAACATTATATTCATAAATTATGTATTTTGTGAAAATAAGCAACATTTAAGATTTCGGTAATACATGAACCTAGTATTATTTGAATTCTTTTACATTGCTATTTATTTTATTTTTTGTTGTTGTTGCCTTGTTTCTTTTTTTAAGATTTTAATTTTATTTGAGTATAATTGATTTACAACATTGTGTTAGTTTCTGCTGTACAGCAAAGTGAGTCAATTATACAAATACATCTATTCACTATTTTTTAGATTCTCTTCTCACATAGGTTATCACAGAATATTGAGTAGAGTTTGCTGTGCTATACAGTAAGTCCTTGTTGGTTATCTATCTTTTTTTCTTAATTTAAATTTATTTATTTTTTTATTTTTGGCTGTGTTGGGTCTTCGTTGCTGCACATGGGCTTTCTCTAGTTGTGGCAAGTGGGGGCTGCTCTTCGTTGCAGTACACGGGCTTCTCATTGCGGTGGCTTCTCTTGTTGCAGAGCACGGGCTCTAGGCTCGTGGGCTCTAGAGTGCAGGCTCAGTAGTTGTGGCACACGGGCCTAGTTGCTCCGTGGCATGTGGGATCTTCCCAGACCAGGGCTCAAACCTGTGTCCCCTGCATTGGCAGGGGGATTCTTAACCTCTACGCCACCACGGAAGCCCTGGCAGGCTGATTCTTAACCACTGAACCACCAGGGAAGTCCCGTTTATCTATCTTATATATAATAGTATGTGTATGTTCATCCCAAGCTCCTGATTTATCCCTCCCCCGCCACATTTCCACTTTGGTAACTGTAAGTGTGTTTTTGATATCTGTAAGTCTGTTTCTGTTTTGTAAATAAGTTTATTTGTATCTTTTTTTAAATTAGATTCCACATATGATTGATACCATATGCTATTTGTCTTTCTCGGTATGACTTACTTCACTTAGTATGATAATCTTGAGGTCCATCCATGTTGCTCCAAATGGCATTATTTCATTTTTATGGCTGAGTAATATTCCATTGTATAGATAGATAGATAGATATACCACATCTTCTTTATCCACTCCTCTGTTGATGGACATTTAGGTTGCTTCCATGTCTTAGCTATTGTAAATAGTGCTGCAGTGAACATTGGGGTGTATGTATCCTTTCAGATTATGGTTTTCTCTGGATATGCCCAGGAGTGGAATTGCTGGATCATATGGTAGTTCTATTTTAAGTTTTTTAAGGAACCTCCATACTGTTCTCCATAGAGGTTGTACCAATTTACATTCCCACCAACAGTGTAGGTGGGTTCCCTTTTCTCCACACCCTCTCCAGCATTTATTGTTTGTAGACTTTTTGCTGATGGCCATTCTGACTGGTGCGAGGTGATACCTCACTGCAGATTTGATTTGCATTTTTCTAATTATTAGTGATGTTGAGCATCTTATCATGTGCTTTTTGGCCATCTGTATGTCTTCTTTGGAGGAATGACTATTTAGATCTTTTGCCCATTTTTTGATTGGGTTGTTTGTTTTTTTGACACAGAGCTGTAAGAGCCGTTTATGTATTCTGGAGATTAATCCCTTGTCAGTTGCTTTGTTTGCAAATATTATCTCCCATTCTGTGGGTTGTCTTTTTGTTTTGTTTATGGTTTCCTTTGCTGTGGAAAAGCTTTTGAGTTTAATTAGGTCCCATTTGTTTATTTTTATTTCCATTACTCTAGGAGATGATAGAAAAAGATATTGCTGTGATTTATGTCAGAGTGTTCTGCCTATGTTTTCCTCCAAGAGTTTTATAGTACCTGGTCTTACATTTAGGTCTTTAATCCATTTTGAGTTTATTTTGGTGTATGGTGTTAGAGAATGTTCTAATTTCATTCTTTTACATGTAGCTGTCCAGTTTTTCCATCACCACTTATTGAAGAGACTGTCTTTTCTCCATTGTATATTCTTGCCTCCCTTGTCATAGATTAAATGACCATAGGTGCATGAGTTTATTTCCGGACTTTCTATCCTATTCCATTGATCTATATTTCTGTTTTTGTGCCAGTACCATACTGTTTTGATTACTGTAGCTTTGTAGTATAGCTACAGTATACTACAGGAATCAGCTGGAGTCTGCTTCCTCCAGCTCCATTTGTCTTTCTCAAGATTGCTTTAGCTATTTGGGGTCTTTTGTGTTTCCATATAAATTAAAAAAATTTTTGCTCTAGTTCTGTGAAAAATGCCTAGTATTAGGTGAATTATTTTACTCTGCTTTAAAAAAATGTGCTTTATGTTCTATTGTAATTATTTTTTTCTTAGAAGGGACAACTATAAATTTTCCTTATATCAATCACGGTAATTTAATGAAAAATTGACAGTATAGAAATATTATTTTCTCATACATATTTTAACAGTTTTAAGTTATATCAAGTAAATAAGACATTCTTTTCTGGACTTCAAAATAGTTTGGTAGTTGAAACTCAAGGAAAATTATATGTTGTAGAGCAGATACAGCTTTTTTTTTTTAAAATTTATTTTTGGCTGCGTTGGGTCTTCCTTGCTGTGCGCAGGCTTTCTCTAGTTGCAGCGAGCAGGGGCTACTCTTCGTTGTGGTGTGTGGGCTTCTCATTGCGGTGGCTTCTCTTGTGGAGCACAGGCTCTAGGCACGCAGGCTTCAGTAGTTGTGGCTCACGGGCTCTAGAGCACAGGCTCAGTAGTTGTGGCGCATGGGTTTAGTTGCTCCGCAGCATGTGGGATCTTCCTGGACCAGGGCTCGAACCCATGTCCCCTGCATTGGCAGGCAGATTCTTAACCACTGTACCACCAGAGAAGTCCCTAGATACAGCTTTTTTAAAAAATAAGTTTTAGGTGATTAATATGCAGAACAGTGTTAGCAGCATTCCAATTCCATCCATTTATTCCATTGTTTTACTTAGCTATCTGGTCCTTTAAAGGAAAAACATGTATTCTGGCTGCCTGTTGTAAATTTGCATATATTATAATGTAAATACATAAAATAAATAATTTTCTCTTTTGTTTTGTGAGGCTAGAAGGTCCAGCTTAAAAAACGTGTCTGATCTTTTTGTGATGGGAGGAGCTCTTGTTTTAGAATCTGCAGCTCTCTTGCACTGGCTAGAGAGGGAGGGTTATGGACCTCTAGGAATGACCGGAATATCCATGGGAGGACACGTAAGCATTTTCATTTTAACTGATATTTAATTGTGGTTATGTTAATAAAATCTAGGGAATCAAGCAAGGTAATGGATTTATGGCACATCCTCCTCTGTGGGAGTCTCATAGTGTACGCATGCCAGAGAAAATTGCAGCCTTGAACCATTGCCCAGTCTCCTTACCTGTGGGCTGTGAGCACTGAAAGGGGTTGTACAGTGTGGGAGGTGGGGGGAAGATCTAGGGAATCTATTTATTTAAAAATTCACTTTAGGTATAGAATTAATTTTAGTTTTGGTAAAAGCAGAAACAGATTCTAAATTTTCATTCCAATTATGAAGTAACGATATTTTTCGTATGATTCATGTAAACACTGATTATACTACTTACTCCACAGCTATATCTCAGGTGTTAGATTTAATATTTTATTAAAAGTTGATTATAAACTTAACTTCAAGTGTCAACTATAAATGCCTTATTTTGCTGTTAAATTGGTGAAGATAGCTAATTTGGAAAACACTTTTCCTTTATCTCTTCTCTCCATCAACCTGTTTTACCTTTGCTTTCTAGAGTGTACTAAAACAGCCCCTAATTGGTTTCTCTGTCTAGTCTTTTCACTCCTTAACCTTATTCTTAAGGCTTTTTCTCCACACTGTTAACTAGAGTGGTCTTCCTAAATCTGATCTCTGCTCTCTCCTGCTTAAAACCTTCCACAGGTTTTGCTATTGAACTGGACACTAGCAATGCCAGGTGCTGGCACCCATCTAGTGCCCCCTCATTCCCTTTCACCTGGCCAAATAAGAGCTTGTCCTCCCGCTTCCAGATTAGAGCTTACTTCCTGTGAGAAACTCTTCCAGATTCCCAGCCTTATCCCAGACTATACTTCGTTTCTCAATAACACGTACTTATTTCATTTTACTGTGATTACTTGTCTAGCAGTCTGTTTTCTCTATAAAGCAATTGATTCAGTGAGGGCCAGGAACATGCTCTGGTTCATTTTCTGGACATATTAGTCATACAGTACATTAAAATATATATATTGTGTAAGTCATTTGAATTATAAAATTAAGTGTAAAACCTTACTCAAATTCAAAACAACTACCAAAGAGTGAAACTAATAAGATTAGCTTCAAAAACTCAAATTCAAAACAACTAAAGACAATGAAACTGAAGAGTGGGAAAGGATTTCTTTTCCTAACTAGTAGTGTTTCCATTGTTATGACCTAGGTCGGGGTGTTATAACTGTCAGCTGGACTACTACCTATAAACTGGTTTCCCTACCTCAAATCTCACCCTCTCTAATCAATGTTATAAAATACTATTTAGCTTCATTGAATCACTTGACAATAACACTCCTTTGCTCAGGTCTCTTTATTAATTCCCCATTATCTACAGAACAAAGCGACCTCTAATCTGATCCTGATCGATCTTCCTAGCCCTACCTATCTCCCCTACCCCCCATTGGTCACATGTGCCCTACTGACCAGCGTAACTGAAATATATTGGCTTGTTTCCCTACCAGACCCTGTGTTTCTCACCATTTTGCCTTTGAGTATACTGTCTCCTTTATATGGAAGACCACACCCCATCTTTCATTTCACCTAAAAGACTCAACCATTTCATGAAGCCTTCTCTGATTCCTCTAGCCAAAAATAACATTTCCCTTCTCTAAACATATTACATCATCTTATATCAGTTTATATCAGTTATACTCTGCTTTGTAGTTCACCAAATTCTTGACATCTTTCAGTCAACCTCGAAAGCCTGAGATTTTATGGTTGAGATTTTGCTCTGAGCAGGTCACTTACATAATGAGTGTGCTTAGCCTACTGCCCAGCATCTACATCCCAGCATGTTTGCTCTATATTTATCAGTAGAAAGTAGCTTTCTGTGATGGGTCTTAAGGTACTTAAAATTTCCTAATACATTTTATTGCTTTTTTAGGGGGCAGTTATATGTCATTGTTGAGTTTTATGGTTTGGGGAATTTGGAGAGTTTGCTAGACATTCTCATGAGTGTTTAAGAGACTTTGTGTTCATGTCTTATCTCATCAGCTACTATACAAAGTACTTCTTAATATTAAATATTTTTCATTTTGGTGAATGTAAACTTTAAACTGAATCTCTCTGTTATCATGTTACAGATGGCTTCCTTAGCAGTATCCAGCTGGCCTAAGCCCATGCCACTGATTCCATGTCTGTCTTGGTCCACAGCATCTGGGGTCTTCACTACGGTAATTTAATTGCAATTAATGTTTAGATAATTATATATAATTAACGGTAATTGTTTGCAGAGTTCCAAAATCACCCCCAGGCTTGGTGATTCACTGGAAGGAATCGCAGGACTCAGTATATAGCTGTACTCACAACTAAAACTTATTGCAGCAAAATGATACACTACAAAATCAATCAAGGGAAAAGGCACACAAGGCAAAGTCCAGAGGAAACCAGGCATAAACTTCCAGTGGAGTCTCTCATGTTGTATTTAATTCCCTCAGCAATGAGTTATGACAATATATGCAAAGTGTTGTCCATCAGTGAAGCTCATTTGAGCCTAGGAGTCCAGGGTTTATATCAGGGGTCAGTCGCTTAGGCACCCTCTGCCTAGCATGTACTAAATTCCAGAAGGAAATCAGGTGTTCAGTAGAAACTACATTGTTTGTATAAGCAGTTTAGGCACAGTGACCCACTTTATCATTTTGGAAGTTTTATATCAGGGTAAAGAACTGTTTACTAGTCAAGTTACCAGACTCTAGGCAAGGGCCAACCTCACAAGCAGGCTTGTTTAAAGATAGGAAATCTCAAGTCTGCTTTGTTAATTTTTTTCTGCACAGTAATAATAATAAAAACTATTGGACAACATGCTTTATACGTGTGATTTGATCTTAATTTAGTTTGTTATTTCAGGGCGTGCTAAGTAAATCGATTAATTGGAGGGAGCTAGAAAAGCAGTATTATACACAGACAGTTTATGAAGAAGAAATTATTCACATGCTTGAATATTGTGGAGTAAGTATTTTTAACTTCTGCAGAACATTGTGGGGGAAATGTTGATCATGTTTAATGATTCAGATTTTTAAAAAGAATTGCAGTTTTGTTTTGTTTTTTTAACATATATAACTTTTTTTTTGTGACCGCTCCACGTGACTTGTGAGATTTTAGTTCCCCAGCCAGGGATTGAACCCAGCCCTCAGCAATGAGAGCACGGAGTCCTAACCACTGGACTGCCAGGGAATTCCCTGAATTGCAGATTTTTAAAAAGCAGTACTATTTTTTACTTAATAAAATTCTTCATTTAAAAATAAAATATAGAAAATCATGCAAAGCAAGTGCATAGCTTACTACATTTATTAAATGGCTAACACATTTGAATAGAACTTGACCACCCAGCTCAGAACTTAGCACCCAACCCACAAACCACTTTCACGTGTCCTAATCAGAAGACCTTTCTCCTCCTACTATGTAGTTATCATTATCCTGATTTTTATAGTGATTACTTCCTTCTGTCAAATATGCATCCCTGGACACTTCAGTTCTTTTATTTTATGGGTCTTTTAAGTGTCTTTTAATCTATAAGTTCCCTTTCATCCTTTTCTTTTCCTTATAATTTATCTATTGAAGAACTTGGGCTATTTACCTGTAGAGTTTCTCACAGTCTAGATTTTTGTTTGCATTCATTTGGTACACTTTAGCATTTTTGCCTGCAAATTGGCAACTAGGTCTAGAGGCTTGATTAAACTCAGTTTATCATTCTTTAGTAAGAGTATAGGAAGCAGATAATGTCTGGCTGCTCATTTTGTGGTGTAAGCAGCTGTTGATGCTTAATGTCTGTGTCTATTATATTGAGTGTTGCAAAATGCTGATACTCTAATTCTATACTCTTTTTTCATTTATTAATTGGAATACTTTGATTTTAAAAAAAGCCACTTCCCTTATCAATTATTTGGTTACCTCATAGTTAATTACATATACCTTAATTTACCAATTATCAGGGAAATGAGTTGGTTCTCTATTATTCTCCTAAGGTGACCAATTCTTTTCAGAAATGTTTTTTTCTTTTCATGAATTTTTAAATTTTGCACATTCAGTTTAAAAGTTACAGAGAACCTCAAGAAACCTCAGGGAAAAATACTCTCTCTACTATCAACGAGGACTTTTTATTTGTAATTCCATCAAAATAAAACTCACTCTTGTAGGGGACTTCTCTGGCAGTCCAGAGGTTAGGACTCTGCACGCCCACTGCAGGCGCACGGGTTTGACCCCTGGTCTGGAAGAAGATCCAGCCTGCAGTGCAGCTTGGTCGGGGGGAAGGGGGAGAGGGAGGAGGCAGGGTGG
>NW_020173215.1:6557403-6589232 GCF_003031525.2 Neophocaena asiaeorientalis asiaeorientalis
CTCACTCTTGTAAAATAGGTCTATTTTGCGGAGCCTCAAAGGGCAGTTAATTACTTGCCTAAGAACTTTATTACAAAATAGCTCTCCCTGTTAGCTAGTTCCTGTGTCCCACTATACATATAATCAGAAAGATACTTATATTTGAGAGCTTATGAGAAAACCTAACATGCATTTTTTAAGGGAGGTTCATAAATTTTGGCTGTCTGAAATGACAGTGTATTCTTCTCCAGCCCTTTCTCTCTGTGACTCTTGGTGATTGTATACAAGAGTGCTTTTGTCTTAGTTAGAACTAGTTCACAGTTATGAATATTCAAGAAATATCAAGCCAGCTTCCTTTTTTTTTATTTTAAAAACTGTGTTTTCCCAATCAAAAGAAATTAAATTTGTTGATGTACTGCTCTGAATAATTCTAGGGTGCTTTGATCTTCCATTTCCTGATGTTACTAAACTTCCTTTCCTTCCTTTTTATATTTCTGTGATCTGGATAGCTTTAGTGATTTGTTCTGCTAACCAGGTTGTTGTGGTTTGTTTGTTTTCCCTTGCCTTCAACCCATTTTTCGTTCTTTTATTTTTTAAATAGGTTGTATGGTCATATAGTTAAAGCATCAAAAAGCATAAAAAGAAATATAGTAAAACGATTCCTACCCTTGTTCCCAGTTTGCCTAGGTCCTATCTCTGTCAACAATAACCCACTATATTATTTAGTATTTCAAGGAATTTTTCAAACTGAAAGAAATCTCAACTTTTCTCTCTTCCCTTTTCTTATGGACAATACACAAATGTTTCCTTTTTCTTTTTCACTGCTGCATAACAGCCTATTATATGGACAGATGTACCATGATTTATTAACCAGTATCCTGTTGATGGGCATTTATGTTGCTTCTCATCCTTCACTATTAACAAACAGTTCTGCAATGAGTAGCATTGTACATACATCAGTTCACAAGTGCAAATTCCTAGAAATGTTGTTGCTGAGTAGAAGGGTATAAGCAGTTGTAATCTTAGATTTTGTCTAATTCTAGTTGTGTGAATTTACACTACCAGCAGGAACATGTGTGTCTGTTTCCCCATAAGTTCACAAATTCAGTGTGTTATCAGACTTACATGGTTTTTTGGTCAACCAGACAGGGAAATTTGGTATAGTTTTTATTTAATTTACTTAAGTAGGGACTTCCCTGGCGGTGCCGTCCAGTAGTTAGGACTCCACGCTTCTACTGCAGGGGGCATGGGTTCAATCCCTGGTCATGGAACTAAGATCCTGCATCCCTCAGCAAAAAAAATTTACTTAAGGATAAGTGAAATTGAACATGTTTATAAGTTTTTTGTTTTTAATTTATTTATTTTTGGCTGCATTGGGTCTTCGTTGCTGTGTGCGGGCTTTCTCTAGTTGCGGCGAGTGGGGGCTACTGTTTGCTGTGGTGTACGGGCTTCTCATTGCAGTGGCTTCTCTTTTGGGGAGCTTGGGCTCTAGGCGCACGGGCTTCAGTAGCTGTAGCACACGGGCTCAGTAGTTGTGGGTCTTGGTCTCTAGAGCACAGGCTCAGTAGTTGTGGTGGCGCACGGGCTTAGTTGCTCTGCGGCATGTGGAGTCCTCCCAGACCAGGGCTCGAACCTGTGTCCCCTGCATTGGCAGGTGGATTCTTAACCATTGCACCACCAGGGATGTCCAACCTTGATAATTTTTAATTTTTCTTAGTTCAGCCTGAGAAAGGGATTTGGGGTGGCTGGTGTATTACTGCCAGGATGCACTCATAAGAATTTTAGAAGTTCTAAGGTTAAAGCAAATCATGGATTTCAAAACTTTGGCAATAAAAAACATGACACAGGCGGGAATTCCCTGGAGGTCCAGTGGTTAGGACTCCGTGCTTCCACTGCTGGGGACCCAGGTTCAATCCCTGGTCAGGGAATTGAGATCCTGCAAGCTGCAAGGTGCAGCCAAAACAAAACAAAACACATGTCACAGGCTAAATGATAGTCTTTACTATTTAGTAAGAAACATTCAGCAATAAAGTATCATTTATCTTCATTCTCAGTTAAATTTTGACATCTCTTTTCTCTTTTTGTTTTTATTATGGTAAAATATACACAATATAAAATTTACCATTTTAACCATTTTTAAGTGTACAGTTCAGTAGTATTAAGTACATTTACATTGTTGTGCAACCATCACCACCATCCATCTCCAGAACTTTTTCATCTTCCTAAACTGAAACTCTGTACCCATTAAACAAAACTCTATTCACCCCTTTTCCCATCCCCTGGCAACTACCATTCTACTTTCTATCTGTATGAATTTGAGTACTCTAGGTGCCTCATAAAAATGGAATCATACAATATTGTCCTTTTGTGTCTGGCTTATTCATTTTGCATAATGTCTTCAAAGTTCATCCATGATGTAGCATGTGTCAGAATTTCATTCCCTTTTAAGACTGAATAATAATCTGTTGTATGTATATACTACATTTTGTTTATCCACTGATGGATGTTTGTGTTTTCTCTGTTTTAACAAGGTTGTTAAATAAAATCCTATTTTATATTAAATGACATTTTCTTTTCTTTCATATAATCAGACAGATTCTTTCAAAATGGGACAAGAGTTCCTGAAACACTTCCCTAGCAGTGCAGACAAGCTAACTAACCTTAACCTGGTTTCTAGAACTTTAAATTTAGATATGGCGGACCAAGTTGTGTCCCAAAAAGCTGCTGAGTGCCATAAATCTAGTAAAACATCTATCAGTGCCACATCAGAAGGACTCTTGTTGCAAGATACCTCTAGGATGGGATGCTTCAATCAAACACTTTCAACCAACAAAAGTAGTTATACGCGCTGTAATCCTCAGTCATACCACCTACTCAGTAAAGAACAAAGAAGAAACACTCTTCAGAAAGAATCTTTAATATTTATGAAAGGAGTTATGGATGAATGTACTCATGTAGCAAATTTCTCAGGTATTAATTTTTATATGAAATTGAGAATATTTGCTGATGATATGTAAAATATGTGAAATATTTTTAAGGATGCTTTACAAGATAATTTCATATTTTCAAGAATATATTTATTGTTGGCTCTACAATGTGTTTTCTAAGATAAGTTGGTTATGTAAATGTATCATATTTAAATTTTATCCATGAAAATCTAAGATCATTTTATTAGTTCTTTAAAAACATTGGGTTTTGTATCTTCTTTAGAATATTCATCTCAATTTTGTATTAGATAATAATAATCAGAAGTTTAATAATCAGAAGTTTTAGTTCGGCAAATGTTTTACTTATTGCATTGTATGGTGTATTTAATTTTCCAATATGATTACTAGTATTTATATAAAATTCTTAGAGCTTCTTAAAAGTATATATGTTGCATCTTAAAAAAATCCTGTACCTAGTTCCAGTTGACCCAAGCCTCATCATAGTGGTTCAAGCCAAAGAAGATGCCTATATTCCACGAACAGGAGTTCGAAGTCTACAAGAAATTTGGCCTGGTTGTGAAATCCGATATCTAGAAGGGGGTCATATTAGTGCTTATCTTTTTAAACAAGGACTCTTCAGGTAAGATGATTGGTCTAACAGGTGTCTATTTATTTGTTGTTTGTTTTGGGGACTTTTTTGGCTCAACAAATATAAAGATTGGGTATTTTTATTATACATTTTAGCCCTCTTATTTCCTTCCTGCCTCTCACAATTCTCACACTGTGATACTGTTTCCTATCTTGTCTTTTTATTTTCTTTTCCTTCTAGAGAACTAGGAAATAGCATATGATAGGCATGCTTTGTTGTGTGGTTTTACCCTCTTGAAATATTAATAGCCAGGTGTTTTAGGGTGTAGGGAGGAACATTAGCGTTTGCAAAACTCGCTTTAGCTCATCATGAACTTTTCACTCCACTGTGATGTTCTTCTCTCAGAATGACCTGAGTATCTGTGGAATAATCTAGCCGTGTTTTTCAGTAGCAGGTGAATATTGAACCCTAAAAGAAAAGTGAAATACTGGTTTTATTTTTAATAACCTTGTATGACTCTGGTATTTGATAAAATTTATAAAGACTTTTTGCTATTATTCTAGTTTTTTGATAATTCTGTTTTATCTCTACTTCTATTCAGATTTGATTGTAACAGGTATCATTGGAATATTTATCATTAATGGTTAAATTAGTTCACACGAAGTGCTTAGGCCAGTGCCCTGTGCAGTGTTCCAAAACTGCCAGCTGGATAGTGGTATAATAGAAGAATGCGTGTGCTGTATGTTTGACATGTTTTAGTTCTTTTTAACCTAAGGAATAATTCTTTGTATGTTGTTGCTTATGTAGTTCAGTTTATAGATATCACCTTCTTGAGGTACAGTCTAATTCTCCAAGTCTGTAATGTCCTCAAGAATATAGTAACCCTTTCTTTTTATAGTATGATCTTTTAAAAAATACTCATGTATCAAGCATTTGAGTCCCTGTTAGTTGGTGAGTGAGCAGACTACTTATCCAGTACTCAAGTGACCCTCTGGCACAGCAAAACTAAGACAAAAACAAACGAAAATTGTGAGTACTTAGTGTTGCTAGGGTTGCTCAAGAGTCTAAAGTTCTGTTATACACGTGAAGGCAGGGAGCGCACATGCTTGTTTTAGTAAATCGTTGTCAAATTTCTTTTACTCTTTTATGTATCTACGTGGGAGTGTGGCTGAGAGGCATTAGGAAGAATAGAAGTCAGCAGTAAAAACTCATAAGTGCTAATCTGAAGGCTTCATTTGAGAAAGAGATAAATGTTAGCTATCAACATGTGCCAGGTACTAGAGCAATTGCTTCATATGTTATTTTTAATATCACCTTTACACAGAAACACAGGAAACAAAAAAGATTAAATAACATGCTCTGGTGGAGTAACTGCTAAGCCATTTGGCCTCTCCTACTCCCCACTAGTCACTTCAAAACCTAACAAAGTTTAGGGCTTCCCTGGTGGCGCAGTGGTTGAGAGTCTGCCTGCCGATGCAGGGGACATGGGTTCATGCCCCAGTCCGGGAAGATCCCACGTGCTACAGAGCGGCTGGGCCTGTGAGCCATGGCCGCTGATCCTGCGTGTCCAGAGCCTGTGCTCCGCAACGGGAGAGGCCACAACAGTGAGAGGCCTGCGTACCGCAAAAAAAAAAAAAAAAATAAAACATTGGAGTAGTAGAATTTTACAAATTCAGGCTTTTCATTCCCCAGATTTAAAAATAAAACAAACCAATCCTTTATGTGCTCTAATAATTTGGGTTAAGTTATTTAGAACTGATTGATAATACAAATGAATAAGAGACTATTCAGATGATTTAAAATGCATATGTATATCTTTACTAACGCTCCTCATACCATGTACACAAGCCCAGATTGCAACCTTAGACCTCATTTTATAGATTTTTGAGCCAAATACACACAAACATTATACAAAGCTTTGTCTTTCCAACAAATTGGAAATCACAGTCTGTAGCAGGTGCCAGTTTTAAAGTTAATATCTTTTTAAGGATGTGGGGAAATGCTTAGTCAAACAAGTATAACACAGGATTAATATGATCTGTTATCATTTAAACTGGGTGAAAATACAGACATAAGCATTTTTTTAAAAAAGCTTGTAGGAAAAGATTAAATGTAGCTATCTTAGAGTGCCGGGATTATGACTTTTTTCCCTTTTTCTGAATTTTCTACAATGAAAATGTATTTGACAATAGGGAAAAAAAATAAGCCTTAAAAATAATATCTTATGAACCTGGGCCAGATGAGTTTGACTCTTCCTTTCCAGTTAAAATACTACAATACCGGGCTTCCCTGGTGGCGCAGTGGTTGAGAGTTCGCCTACTGATGCAGGAGGCACGGGTTCAGGCACGGGTTCGCGCCCCGGTCCGGGAAGATCCCACATGCCGAGGAGCGGCTAGGCCCGTGAGCCATAGCCATGGCCGCTGAGCCTGCGCATCCGGAGCCTCTGCTCTGCAACGAGAGAGGACTATATCATAACCTATGCAGTAGATTGAATATTACATTTGAAAAGTTCTATAGCCAGTTAATTTTCAACAAGTAACAGAATAAAAAGAAACCAGTTCCTTTTCATTTTATCATTTCATATTTTATACATAAATGTATACATATATAAATTTAAAGGCACACAAAAGTGCTTCATGGGACAAGATGGCATTTATGAACCATCGGTTGGAAGTACATTTGAAGTTTTCCAGTGATGGTGAAGTTACATGGATCCAAACACTCAGCCTCACGTACCTGCCTCTTCCACAGCTATTGATATTTGGAGAGGAGGTCAGCTTGCAAGACACGGGTTATTTGGAAATAACTTATAGTAAAAACACTGTCTGTCCCCCTTTTTTTGCTAATTACTTGTAGTTTTTCTTTCATATTTAATTTTAGGCGCGCCATCTATGATGCATTTGAACGCTTCCTCCGTAAATACGCTAACTAATGGGATCACGTATGTAACCAGTGCAGCCATCATGTTTCTTATGGAAGGAGTTTGATCCTTTGATGATGTGAAGAACAAGCAGACAGCACTATATATCTAATTGCTGTCAATTTGGTCTGGAATTCAGTGTTACAGATCAGTCAACTATAATCTTTAAATACATTTGAATAATTGTAAACCAATATTTGGATGAAATAATGCTGAACTATTTTGTACTATTTGTGGGAATCCCATAAAATCAATATCTAGTCTGTTGTTACTATTTATGTAAACTTTACATTTTAACTTATGAATAATTTATTAATTTAAAACAAATTTATTCATAGAAACCCTATTGGTTTTTAAAGAACTGCTAAGTCCAACTTAGTTTGTAATATGTCACCCTATATTGTATATATGACCTTACATGACATTTCTATTATTGATTTGATTCGAGAAACATGTTTATTTCTTTTACGGATCCACAGTGAATTTATAATCTTATTTTCAACTTTAATTTTCTGCCATGGATACTTATCATGTGTAAAATCAGTTTTAACTTTGAATACTAAAAAATCCTTTTTGCTTTCTACTTAAGTACTTTTAATAATTAAATTGAATGTGAGAATGCAGATAAGATGCATAAGACTTGGCTAAACTTTAAAACTTTGCCAAATATTAGGTTAGAAAAAAATGCCAAACATTTTTCCGCTACTTGAAAAGATTCAGTTCATGAACACTGAAATAATGAAAGACCTATTGCGTTAATTAATAACTGTTTGTTAACATTTTCTTGTATACATACTCTGAATTTGCTAAACATCTAACTTTAGGCCAAGTACTTAACAGCTTTGGTTTTTTAATTTAAGAAATTAATGGCCACATATGAAATTGATCTGTCCGTATAAACTTTATTTTACGAAAAAGATATAATAACTAGTACTTTTAAAAAATATTATATGGCTATACTTGGTGCTTTCTTTTTATTTTATTTTACTTTTAAACTTTTTTGGCTGCACCGCACGGCCTGTGGGATCTTAGTTCCCCAACCAGGGATTGAACCCGGGCCCTCAGCGAGAGTGCAGAGTCCTAACCACTGGACCGCCAGGGAATTCCTGGTGCTTTCTTTTTATGTTAAACTTCTCAAGCCAAGAACTAAAATGTTTTTAAAAGTAGAAAATATTTGGGGTTTAGAAAAAATATATTTGAGTTTTATTTTTTTGAAATGTGTGTTGTCTGTGGGTTATTTTAAAATATGTATTCCTAGTCTAGTAAGGATATTTGAATTATAAGATGCCTTTGTAGCTTTTTAAAGGAGATTTTATTTGGCCCTCTAATGCCTCCATCACCTTAATTTTTAAAAACTATTTTTAAATGATTAATGTGAAGTCACTGATGGCATACAGTGTTGTAAATTCTGTAAAACTACTTTGACATAACAAACAAATATAGTTACAGCCATTTGAGCTATAGCAATTTTACATGTTCAGATTAGAACCTTTACTTTTCACTAAAAGTATGAAATCTACTAAAGTTCTCCAACAAAATACCCTTTAAAGATAAAGTAAACCTTGTTGTTAGCTGAATTACAAGTATTTTCTTATGTATTTAGTGAGGTGATTGCTTTCTGAGCAATGGCTTTAGTGAAACCAGTACTTTATTTTTCACATAAATATTTCCAACTAAGCAATAATGTACTATGGTATGTAACTTTCTATTGGTAAAAGAATGAAATTTCATTTCAGTTTAATTAATTCTTAGGCATAACTAATTTCTCCCAAATAAATGTGAAAGAGGTGTTTTTAACATTTCTTCTCTTATCCAGATGTTCTAAGAATATATGCACACAACTACCTAAAGAAGTGCTGTCTGCCATTTTGAAGATTGGGTACATAAATTGCTAGAAATTCATTTAGCCCAGAGTTGCAAACTGGCAATCAGTACAGGACAGCTTGTCCCACAGTTGTTTTATTCAGTGTGCATAATACCTCCAGCAAAATTTTTGAATTCGAGAAGTCTTTAGACTGGATATGCATTCCCCAGTTTGCCATAATCCACCAGACTCCAAGCTCTTGTATTAGACTACTTCACTACTTTGTGTTTCCCACTGAGCCCTGAAGACATCTGAGCCTGACACCCCGACTTAGATCTGTGGTTAAAAAACATTTCTGAATTTCATGATTTGATAATGTTGTAAGTACTATTAAATCATTGTAGCATATGCATTTTAGATTGTTTCTTATGAATGTAAATTTTAAGGTGGTGCTTTCTTTTATAAAGATTATTGAATTATTGACTCTGTAACTGAAATTTTAAAAATAATTTCCAAATATTTTTTACTTCACAATAAAAGTCTTAAAAATTAATTACTTGTTATGTTCAAGACGTATTATTCTAAACGCAGAAAACCCATGTCACATTTGATTAATATAGCCAAACTTGAACTAAGTGTATGTTCCTTCTTAGTAATATTATGACCCAAACAACGTAAGGCAAATATAAGCAAAGGAGTCTCTAGCAAAACAGTATTCAGTATCTACAACAAGAGCCAAATTTCCCCCCAAAATGTGTGATGTCAGGGAAACCAGCATTCTGACAGACCAATCTAAATGTTGTGTAACTCACTATTAGATATTATTACATTTACACTAGTAAATGTACTGCAAACAATTAAAATCTAGAGATAAGAACTATAGGACTGGGAATAGGGGTCCTGAGCAGAGGCTGCTGTAGAAACTCGGTTTGGAAATAAAAGAAAGGTTATGGCAGATTAGACAAAGGGAAAAGAGGTACATTTTGACCATTTTGCAGGAGCAGAGTAACCTAATTCTAGGAATACTGTTATAGGCAGAATCCTAAGAAACCAATGAAGGACTTTGAAAACAGTTTTAACTAGAAAATGTTAGACCAAAAATCCAAGGATTTTCCTCAGGACTAAAAGAGCTAATAGGCAGATTCACCAGACTGTGTAAATTAAGAAAAACTGTATAAACAACTGTAAAAAGTTTAATCTGTGTATAAACTAGCTGGGATAAAAGTTTTCCTATATACAGTACCTGGATAAAGTACCTACCTAAAGTACGTACCACTTTACTGCTCTAAGTGTGGTCAGTAGATTTGCAGCATCCTCTGGGAGTTTGTTAGAAACTTAGAATCTCAGGTGCCATCCCAAACTTCCTGAGTCAGAATCTGCATTTGAATAAGATCTCAAGATGGTCCAAATACACATTACGTTTTGAAAAACACCCTTCTAAGGTCAGTGGTTCTCAAATTTTAGCCTGCATAGGAATCACCTGGAGACTTGTTGAAAAGATTTCTGGGCCCCAGTGCCCAGAGTTTCTGATTCAGTGAGTCTGGGGCAGGGCTGGGGAATTTGTAATTCTAACAAGTTTCCTAGGACACTGATGCTGTTATCTAAGGGGTTACACTTGAAGAACCTAAGAGCCATGGCTCTAATTGGATCTCAGGCCTTGGCCGCACATTAGAATCACCTGGTGGGGAGTTCCCTGGTGGTCCAGTGGGTAAGACTCTGAGCTCCCAATGCAGAGGGCCCAGGTTGGATCCCTGGTCAGGGAACTAGGTCCCACATGCATGCCACAACTAAGTCCACATGCTGCAACTAAAAACATGCCGCAAATGAAGATATCACATGCTGCGACTAAGACCTGGCACAACCAAAATAATAAAAATAAATAAAAATAAATCACGTGGGGGAGTTTTAAAAACATAGATAAGAATGCTCAGACCTCACCCCAAAGATTCAGATTTAGTTGCCTTGAGGTACCCAAGCTCCCCAGGCAATTCTAATGTGCAGCCAGGTTTAAGAACCATGTGCTTCAGCAAAGGAAAACATAAACAAGATGAAAAGTCAACCCTCAGAATGGGAGAAAATATTTGCAAACGAAGCAACTGACGAAGGATTAATCTCCAAAATATACAAGCAGTTCATGCAGCTCAATATCAAAAAAAACAACCCAGGCTTCCCTGGTGGCGCAGTGGTTGAGAGTCCGCCTGCCGATGCAGGGTACACGGGTTTGTGCCGCGGTCCGGGAAGATCCTACAAATGTGCTTTCAAGGACTCAAGGGAAGAGGAATACTGCTGAAGGAAAGGATATAAAGTCATTAAATCAACATAGATTTTGGAAAAGAATTCCCAATTTCTGGGTGTTATCAGCACCCAAGAGATATTAAAGTAGCCAAGAGGGCCTGTGTCACTTTTGCTTCTATATTGTTAAGGGTAGATGTGTATTAGAACAGAATGAGCTGAGGGTGCATTTATACACTTACGTGCAGCAAAGCTTCTGTAAACCTTAAACATAAAGCAGAGACAAGTATGAGCAAGGAAGAAATGCTACCCCTTTTGCTTTATTTTCTTCAACCATAAAGATTACATCTTCCCTTCTTTTTAAAAAAACATTTATTATTTATTCATTTAATTTATTTTTGACTGCGTCGGGTCTTCGTTGCTGTACGCGGACTCTCTAGTTGAGGCGCGTGGGCTTAGCTGCCCTGAAGCATGTGGAATCCTAGTTCCCTGACCAGGGATCCAACCCACGTCCCCTGCATTGGAAGGCGGATTCTTTACCACTGGACCACCAGGGAAGCTCCACATATTCCCTTCTTAACCACATGAAATTGCTTTTTAAAATGCAAATATGGGTTACCCTGGTGGCGCAGTGGTTGGGACTCCGCCTGGCGATGCAGCGGGCGCGGGTTTGTGCCCGGCCCCGGAGGGTCCCACGTGCTGCGGAGCGGCTGGGCCCGTGGGCCGTGGCCGCTGGGCCTGCGCATCCGGAGCCTGTGCTCCGCGGTGGGAGAGGCCGCGGCGGATGCCCGCGTACTACCAAAAAAAAAAAAAAAAAAGTAGATATATTGGCTCTTTGAAAAGTTAAAGCATTTCTTTAGAAAATTTTTGCTTTCACTTCTAGAGCAGTTACTCCTCAAGATTTTTCCATCCATATCAGTCACCAAAATAGATGCCTTTGCTATTGTATGTTTTAGAGACACTTGTCACAAACTCATAGACCTTTGATCCACTTCCCTTGCCCTGTAGATAACAACTGACTTTAACTCCTTACACTCAGGCAAAAGGCAATCACTGATCCTGGTCTGCGTTTTTACTCAAGCTCAACTGTAATCCTATACCAACAGCGTCACCTGCTAAGCATTCAGTCCTGAACTAATTCCCCAACCTGCAACTCCTCTACAAAACACCAATTGGCTAGTTGATACACAACGATAACATGGAACTGAATATATTTTCTACTTGGAAATATAAATATGTTTGTACATTTATTATTTCATAGTCTTCCTTCTAGATGTCATTTCATATGTCTTAGGCTGTAAAGTGGGAGAAAATAAATTGGTAATCTGAGAGATGCATTGGGAAGACCTTTTGAGTAATAAAATCTACTTGAGAGGAGATAGGTTTGCTGTCACTTGCAGAACTGTACCGACAGGACTATCTGGGGTTTGCTCTTATTTCTACTTTAGGGTCATATCTTTAATTCACTCTTTGGTATCTCCAAAATGGATGAAGATTCTATGCAGCTGGTCCGGTAATGTGCTCTGTGTCCTGATACCTGCCAGGTCTTCAGGGTTTTTTTATATCAGAAAGTAATCATGACACTTTTGGGAACAAATTCCTCCAGAGAATAGAGCTAAGCCTCTTGCAGCAGTTAGCCAACTTGTGAATTCAAAGGCAAAGTTCTTGGAAGAAACTAAAAGTGCAACTCCAGTGAACACACAAGTGATAAGAAATTGAAATAGTCTTATTGCTGATATGGAGAAAGTCTTGGTGGTCTGGATAGAAGACCAAACCAACTACAATATTCCCTTAAGCCAAAGCCTAATTCAGAGCAAGCCCCTGACTCTTCAGTTCTATGAGACTGAGAGAGGTGAGGAAGCTGCAAAAGAAAAGGTTGAAACTAGCAGAAATTGGTTCATAAGATTTAAGGAAAGAAGCTACCTTCAAAACATGAAAGTGCAAGGGGAAGCAGTGAGCGCTCATGCAGAAACTGCAGCAATTTATCTAGATGACCTAGCTAAGATAAGTAATGCAGGCGGCTTCATTAAACAGCAGATTTTCAATGTAAATGAAACATTCTTCCATTGGAATAAGATGCCATCTAGGACTTTTATAGCTAGAGAGAAGAAGTCAATGCCTGCCTGCAAAGCTTCCAAGGACAGGCTGGCTCTCTTGTTAGGGGCTAACGTAGCTGGTGACTTTAAAGTGAAGCCAATGCTCATTTACCATTCCAAAAAGTCCTAGGGCCCTTAAGAATAATGCTAAATCTACTCTGCCTGTGTGTTATAAATGGAAAAACAAAGCCTGGGTCACAGCACATCTCTTTATAACATGGCTTACTGAATATTTTAAACCCACTGTTGAGACCTACTGCTCAGAAAAAAAGATTCTCTTCAAAGTATTATTCTCACCAACAATGCACCTGGTCACCCAAGAGATCTGATGAGGATGTACAATGAGATTGTTGTTTTCATGCCTGCTAATACAACATCCATTCTGAGGTCCGAGAATCAAGGAGTCATTTCAACTTTCAGTCTTAGTATTTAAGAAATAGCTTTTGTAAGGCTATAGCTGCCATAGATAGTGATTTATCTGATGGATCTAGGCGGAGTCAATTGAAAACCTTCTGGAAAGGATTCGCCATTCTAGATGCCATTAAGATAATTTGTGATTGATGGAAAGAGGTCAAAATATCAACATTAACAGGAATTTGGAAGAAGTTGATTCCAACCCTCATGGATGTCTTTTAAGTGTTCAAGACTTCAGTGGAGGAAGGAACTGCAGATATGGTAGAATAGAAAGAGAACTGGAATTAGAAGTGGAGCCTGAAGATGTGACTGAATTGCTTCAATCTCATGATAAAACCTGAATGGATACGGAGTTACTTTTTTTTTTTTCCAGCCGCACCACGAGGCATGCGGGCATCTTCACCGACATGGGATTGAACCCGTGCCCCCTGCATTGGGAGTGCAGAGTCATAACCACTGGACCACCAGGGAAGTCCAGGAATTGCTTCTTATGGATAAGCAAAGAAAGTGGTTTCATGAGATGGAATCTACTCCTAGTGAAGATGCCATGAAGATTGTTGAAATAACAATGAAGGATTTAGAATATTACACAAACTTAGTTGGTAAAGCAGTGGTAGGGTTTAACAAGAGGATTGATTCCAATTTTGAAAGAAGTTCTACTGGGGTAAAATGCTATCAAACAGCATTGCATGCTATAGAGAAATTGTTTGTGAAAGGAAGCAGTCAGTTAATGCGGCAACTTCATGGTTGTCTTATTTTAAGAAATGGCCACGCCCACCCCAGTCTTTAGCATCCACCACCCTGATCAGTCAACAACCATCAATATTAAGGCGAGACCTCCAACAGCAGAAAGATTACGACTCACTGAAGGCTCAGATGATGGTTAGCATTTTTTAGCAATAAAATATTTTTTACTTTATGTACTCTTTTAAAAGACATAATGCGGGCTTCCCTGGTGGCGCAGTGGTTGGGAGTCCACCTGCCGATGCAGGGGACACAGGTTCGTGCCCCAGCCCAGGAGGATCCCACATGCCACAGCGCGGCTGGGCCCGTGAGTCATGGCCGCTGAGCCTGCGCGTCCGGAGCCTGTGCTCTGCAACGGGAGAGGCCACAGCAGTGAGAGGCCCGCGTACCGCAAAAAAAAAAAAAAAAAAAAAGTACATGAAAAGATCAGTAGGGAAATGCAAATCAAAACTACAGTGAGATTGTACTTTACAGCCCTTAGGATGGCTATTAACCAAAAATGGAAAGTAACAACTGTTGGCAAGTTCCACAATTGGAACATTTGTGCATTGATGGTATAAATGTAAAATGGTGCAGCCACTGTGAAAAGCAGTATGGTAGTTCCTCAAAAAGTAAACATAGAATTACCATACAATCTGGCCATTCTGAGACAGGAAGGGGGCAGGGCACAACCTTTAAAAGAATGACATGGCCTAAGGGTACGACATAAACTGATTAGCACCAGCTAGGTCCAAGATGGAGGATGAGTCGACTTCCACTAGACCTTGAGCCTCAGTATACACTCTTTGTAACACATCAGCAAGGTAAATGACACAACCACAGGGGCCATGACAGTTCCAAGGCCGACCATAAAGGTCCAAAGTGGGTGGTGGCCCAATTCCTGGAAATCCCCACCCCTTCCCCAAAATAGCCAGAATATTCCTCCCACTCATTAGCCTATGAAATTACCCACTCCTTTAAAAACTGACAACCTCATACACTGATGCCTCTCTCACCTTCTGAGATGGCCCACACTCTGTCAATGGAGTGTGTTTCTCCCTGAATAAGACTTCTTTCTCTTTACTATGGCTTGCTCTTGAATTCTTTCTAGTGGGAAGCCAAGAACCCACACTCAGAGGCTGTCCCAGGGATGTGACTTGGGACGTGACCATCCTCCCGTGCCCCACTCTCTTTCCTGCAACAATACCACTTTTAAATATCTATTCAAAATAATTGAAAGCAGGAACTCAAACTGATACTTACACATCAATGTTCATAGCAGCATTATTCATGATAGGTAAAAGATGGAAACAACCCAAATGTCCATCGACAGATGGATAAACAAAATGTTGTATTTTTCGGCCCTAAAAAGGAATGAAATGTTGACATATGCTACAACACGGATGCACCTTGGAAAAAATTAAGCTAAGTGAAATAAGCCAGACACAAAAGGACAAATAATGTAATATGCCATTTACAGGAGCTACCTAGAACAGTCAGATTCAGAGACAGAAAGTAGAATGTTGGTTACCAGGGGCTGGGAGGAGGGGGGAATGGGATACTATTGATTGATGAGTATAGAATTTCAGTTTGAGAAGATTAAAAATTTCTAGAAATGGATGGTGATGATGGTGGCACATTGTGAATATATTAATGCCCCTAAACAATACATTTAAAAATAGTTAAAGGGTAATTTCCCTGGTGGTCCAGAGGTTAGGACTCTATGCTTTCACTGCTGAGGGTGCTGCACAGCGAGGCCAAAAATATATATAAATAAAAATAGTTAAAATGGTAAATTTCATCACAATTTTTAAAACAAGAGTGAATGGGGGAAGGGAGGGAGATGCAAGAGGGAAAAGATATATGTATATGTATAACTGATTCACTTTGTTATAAAGCAGAAACTAAAACACCATTGTAAAGCAATTATACTCCAATAAAGATGTTAAAAAAAAAAGAGTGAAAAAAAAAAAGAGTGAGTGGGGGAGGGGCTAGGATGTGAAGATAGCAACTATAAGCTTCTCTTTGGAAAGGTATGCTAGAAAGACCAGCAGTGACTGGAGGGGGAAATGGTTTCAAATTAGATTTTGTTTGTTTGACAGTGAACACTAAAGTTTGCCTATATGTTGATGAAAATGATCCAGGAGAGAAGAGACTGTTGTTGATTCAAGAAAGGGGTAATGAGCAAACCAATTCCTTGAATAAGAAAGAATTTCAAATCATATTGTAAAACCAAAAGTTTCCATAATTGACTGTCTTTAATTTGTCTGATTGATAACTGCATGTTGTTCGAACACTATTAAACAAGAAAACAGGAATATTTTGATTATTTTGTTGTTGAATTATCCATCTTGGAATTATATTTTTTAAATTAGGCATTAAATGTTCTAGGCAGTTTATCTTCTTAAGACGTAGATGTCAACATAACACATAGCCTTCTATGAAGTACATATTTTTCCAAGTGTCCAGTTATAGTACAGTAATGTCATATGTTATAGTAAATCCTTACACTGTCACCCAGGTTTTAAAATTAACTTGGACAAAGTTCTCAAATTAACTACATTATCTAATCATATATACTTAAAGAGATACTCTAAAATATAGTGAGTATGATTTCACTTCCTATTTATTTCTCAAAATGACTAAGGACTTTTATCTGATCTTCCCATATTTCTTACTTAGATTTAACTGACAAACGGTTGAAATCTTAAAACTTTATATCTAAATTGTTTGAAACAAAAGGAAATTTTTAAAAATGAGTTTTCACACTATTATTCAACAAAAACAGCTAAGAAAAATTTCCCTCAAGATTTCCTAAGATTTTTGAGAAAAGATTGAACCTGAAAATTTCAAGTGAGGAGGTAGAGATTATATCAGTAAGTAAATAACCAAGAAACAGGAGATAATGGAAAATGTCTGGAGACCTATATATTTACTCCTATGAATATCATTCATTCTCATTAAACTCCAGGTACTACAAGGCAAATAATAGATTGACGTTAATTACATTATAAAAACAATTTTGTAATGGTTTTGTGAGTCACCAAAAGAAGTATTTTTATTTACTATTTTTAAATGGACAAAATTTTTACGATTTTGATTGACTTATGAACAGTACCCATTTGTCAATTTCTTTTTTTTTGTTTTTTTAGTAGTTCATTCCTTTTTATTGTTAAATAGTATTACATTGTACAGATATACCATAGTTTGTTTATCCATTTACCTATTGATGGACATTTGGATTGTTTCCAGTTTTTGACTATTACTAATAAAGCTGTTGTGAACATTTGTATACAGGTCTTTGCATGAACACAAGTTTTCATTTCTTTTGAGTAAACACCTAAGTATAGAATGGCTGGGTCATATGGGAAGTGCTTGTTAAGAAATTGCCAAACTGCTTTCCAAAGAGGCTGCACCATTTTACATTCCCACCATTTGCCCTACATTCTGACGATACTTGGTTTGGTCTGTCTTTTTGATTTTAGCCAATTTAGTGGGTGTGGCTTTTATTTGCATTTCCCTGATGAGTAATGATGTTGAGCATCTTTTCATGTGCTTATTGATCATTTGCGTACCTTCTTTGGAGAAATAGCTTATCAAATCTTTAGCCCTTTTTTTTTTTCACACACACACTGTATTTTATTTTTACAAGAGATAAATAAACTGACACCAAGCATTGTAAATGGATGACGTTTGTCAATTTCTAAATGATCCAACTGCTACAGAAGAACCATAGCATGGGGACTTCCCTTGTGGTCCAGTGGGTAAGACTCCACGATCCCAATGCAGGGGGCTCAGGTTCGATCCCTGGTTGGGGAACTAGTTCCCACATGCATGCCACAACTAAGAAGTCCGCATGCTGCAACGAAGATACTGAGTGCTGCAACTAAGACCAGGTGCAGCCAAAAAAAAAAAAAAAAAGAAAGATAAAAAGGAACCATAGCGTGATCTACATACTCCCTTGATCACAGATGTTATATTAGGTCAACAATAATAAAGTTGAACAATGGCACTAATAGAACAAATTATTCTTACTGGGAATGTGTTTTGGTACTTCCATCTGGATACATATGAATTCACCTCACAAAAAATGAGGGAGGAACTCAGATTCAAAACCACTTAGTAGGGTCTAGAAATCTTTAGTTTTTTATTAGTAGTTTTATCTTTACACTGATATGTAAAGATATCCAAGAGTTATTGAAATAATATACAGTATGCAAAGAAAAAGGATATATAAACATGCATAGAAAAAATTGGAAGGATATAATATACAAGGAACTATGACTATTTCTGGGGAGTGAATAGAAGGGAAAACTTAAACTTTTCAATTAATGACATTGTTGTTTAAAAATTTTACCATTGCATGTATGATTTCAAACATAAAAAACAGACAGTCATTTTTTAAATTTTCTTTGAGATTAATGGCTTATGATAAATTTCTAGCAGTGGAATAATTAGGCTGAAATACCTAAGAATTTCTATGGTGCAAATCTTGTGCCAAATTGGAAAAGATGCTTCAAATGTTGCAGATACAGCACATCTTAAAGTGTTTATTATTTCAGCACACAGTCTGGAATTCTGATAAACCTTCTTCCTATAAAAAAGTGGCAGAGCCCTTTTTCACAATATAGCTGATCTGCCCTGTTTTCAGCCACCTACCTTCTTATAGCAGGTGAAACTCAGATGTATTAGAAAATGCATTAAATAGAGAAATAAACTGATGTACCCATTTTAAAAAGCTTCCTTAAAGCCATGACAAACCAATCTATAATTTAAGATTAAAAAAAAAAGCAAGTTGCAGATATGGTTTTATAGTATTATATAATATTAAGAAAAACCTTAGAAAAGAATATATATTTACAAAGCAAAATGTTATGACGCTGAGAATGTTCTTTATACCCTCAAGGAATTGGAAGAATTTTGAGAGTGGTAAAGGAGTTTGATAATAGAACAATCCTGAACTACATAAAGGAGACAGCTCATTAGTTAAAGAATAAATACTAATCATCTGTAAATAAATTACTTATAGAAATAAACAACAGAAAACAAAACTAAGGATAGGTACAGTCATACAGGTCAAATATAAATGAAGAATCATATTTTCTTGATAATATTTTTAATGCAAATTAACCAAGGAAATATCAGATTATACAGAAATAACTAATCACTCTAAAGTCAAACACAGCTAAAGTGAAAAAAGTTATGAATGTATCAAAATTTCTTGATGAAATTTAGAACTGCAAATTTGACCTAGGAAACTCAGTCAAAACAAAGGTCTTCAGGGAGTTCCCTGGCGGCCTAGTGGTTAGGATTTCAGGCTTTCACTGGCATGGCCTGGGTTCAATCCCTGGTTGGGAAACTGAGATCCCACAAGCACTTGGCACAGCCAGAAAGAAAATGAAAGAGAAAGAAAGGAAAAAAAAAGTCTTCAAAGAACATTCACAATATAAAATTAAGAGGGACAAGAATTGGCCTCCCATTATTTTAGTTAAAAATTAGCATAAAAATGAAACTAGCTTAACTGCTCTATAGAAAAATTGATCAAAGAGTCAATTTTGTTTAGTGGAATTTGCTCCTGAAAATATTTTATAAGTGTTATGACTAGGGCATGCATTGTCCTGAAGGTTAGGTTAAGGATTTTGGTGTTTATGCAAAACTACAGGAAGGCATTAAGGGTTTTTTTCAGGTGGCGCAGGTGGGGATGGTGTGGGGAGATGTGGAGTTGTGGGAGATTGAATATGATTGAATGCATTTTAAACAGCTCATTCACTCTGGCTGCAGTGAAAAGAACTAGTTGTAGGGGGCCAGCAGTCTATGCAAAGAGATCAACTGGCAGGCTATCAGAGTGGTCCAGGTGAGGGATGATGATAGCTAAAATTATGACGGCAGTGGATACAGAGAGAGTTGGATGGATTCCAGAGATGGATTTCAGGTGATGGATTGGTGATGAGTTGGAATAGAAGATAAGCGAGTGGTGCCTTTTCAAAGAAATAGAGAACCCTGGAAGAAGACCAGTGTGAGGGAATGGATCTAGAGTCTAGTCTGGCATGTACAGATTTTTGATGTCTAAAAAGAGACAGTAGCATATATGAATCTGAGGCTCAGAGAAGAAGTTTGGGTAAAAGAAAAAAAACTTGCAATCACTGGTGCTTATAGGGTAACTGATATTATAGGTACGGTGAAGATTTTGAGGAGCCTAGGGAAGAAAGAGAACAACGGTTCTCAAACTTTTTGGCCTCAGGAATTCATTTATACTCTTAAAACTTGGAGACCCTAAGGAGCTTTTGTTTATGTAGATTACATTTATCAATATTACTACATTACAAATTAAAACTAAGAAATATACACATATTATAAATTTATTTATTTTATTTATATTATTTATTTTATTTTTGGCTGCGTTGGGTCTTCGTTTCTGTGCTCAGGCTTTTCTCTAGTTGCGGCAAGCAGGGGCTACTCTTCATTGTGGCGTGCGGGCCTCTCATTGCGGTGGTTTCTCTTGTTGCAGAGCACGGGCTCTAGGTGCGCGGGCTTCAGTAGTTGTGGCTCGCGGGCTCTAGAGTACAGGCTCAGTAGTTGTGGCGCACGGGTTTAGTTGCTCCGTGGCATGTGGGATCGTCCTGGATCAGGGCTCAAACCTGTGTCCCCTGCATTGGCAGGCAGATTCCTAACCACTGCACCACCAGGGAAGACCAAGAAATCTTTTTAAATATTGATTAATGTTAAAATAACAATAATAAACTTATTACATGTTGTATTCGATTTCTAGGGTTGCTGTGAAAAAGTAACACAGACTGAGTGGCCTTAAACAACAGAAATTCTCTTGCAGTTCTGGAGGTTAGAAGGCCAAAATCAAGGTGTCCACAGGACCATGCTCCTTCTGAAGGTGTTCCAGTGAAAGATGTGTTCCATGCCCCTCTCCTAGCTCCTGGTGGTTGAAGGCAATCTTTGTCATGCTTTGGCTTATAGATGCATGATTCCAATCTCTGCCTCCTTCCTCACATGGCATTCTCATTCCTGTGATCAAATTACTCTCTTCTTATAAGGACACCAGTCACTGGATTAGGGCCCACTCTAATCCAGTATGGCCTAATTTTAACTTGATTACATCTGCAAAGACCTATTTCCAAAGATCACATTCACTGGTACTGGTGGTTAAGACTTGAGTGTATCTTTTGGCAGACATAATTCAACCCACGGATGCTAACATTTATAACGTTTTTAATAAAAATAACTTTGTTTTCCAATACACCCCCCCCAATTTTTTTAGTGAGTAGTGTAGCATTACTTCAGTTTTGTAAAACTTTTAAATATCTAACTTCATGGAAGACAGCTGGACTGCCATATCTGCTTCCCCGCATTTAATCTGTTCTGAAAGATTAAAGTATATGAAGAAAATCTGGCTGGAAAAAGGAAAAGTGTTTTCCTTTTCAGATAACTGAGGATATTCTTCTTTGATACTACACCCAAATACTACAAGTGATAGTTTCTTAAACGTTGCAGTGTGGTATCTCAAACCATATTAACTTTTCATCCTTTGATTCATTAAAAACCATTGTTCTGTATCCTGGAACAGAAAGAGGATATTAGTAGAGAAAGTGGTGCAATCTGAACAAAGTCTGTAGTTTAGTTAATAGTGTTGCACCAATGTTAATTTCTTAGTTTTGACAAATTTACCACAGTTATGTAAGATTTTAGGGGTAGCTCAGTGAAGGTCATATGGGAAATCTTGCTACTGTCTTTGCAACTCTTCTATAAATTTCAGATTATTTTGCATTAAAAAGTTTTTTTAATGGATGCTCATATTAACATGTTTATTAATGTTTTGCAATTTAAAAAATATTTTCACCTCTTATCTTGCTTTATCATAACAAATGGGTTGGCAGTAATGGCTGGAATTACTATGGCCATTTCATAAAAGAAAAAACAGTGAAAGAAGTTCAGATACTTGATAAGATTCTCACTGTTGAATGGTAGAGCCAGAACTCTTCCCCTTCCTCTCCTTCTGTCTCAGTCTTCCAGAGAGATTCCCCTTAGCCTGGGCTAAGGACTCTAATCTTTTATTCCTGTAACTTTTGTCGTAGCCCTTATCTCATTATATTTATTTATTTTTTATGTGGACCTTTTTTTTAGGTCTTTATTTAGTTTATTACAATATTGCTTCTGTTTTATGTGTTGGTTTCCTGGCCCCAAGGCATGTGGGATCTTAGCTCCCCGACCAGGGATGGAACCGGCACCCCCTGCATTGGAAGGCGAAGTCTTAACCACTGGACCACC
Source organism: Neophocaena asiaeorientalis asiaeorientalis (assembly GCF_003031525.2). Classification (NCBI taxonomy): domain Eukaryota; kingdom Metazoa; phylum Chordata; class Mammalia; order Artiodactyla; family Phocoenidae; genus Neophocaena; species Neophocaena asiaeorientalis. The sequence continues at coordinate 6,579,365 of NW_020173215.1, forward strand.
AGGGAAGTCCCTCATTATATTTAAATAGTCAACTCTCTGTGCCCCACCCTTTCCAAACCCGGTCTGTGAAAGAAGCAGTTCTGATTCATTTTTTATGCATGCATAGTTCAAGGACTACCAGATGGTCCATTAAAGTTTGCAGAATGATTCCAAGGGCAGTGCTCTTTCCACTATACCGGGTTATAATTTTAAACTACAGCTGACCCTTGAAAATCAGGGGTTAGGTTAGGAACGCTGACCCTCTGCGCAGTAGAAAATCCTCCTGTAATTTATAGTCAGCCCGGCACTGCGTATACTTGGTTCCTCCATATCGTCTGTTCTGCATCCCCATATTCAACCAACCCTGCTTGATCCTGTACTGCTGTAGTATTTATTATTTTAAAAAATCCGGGTGGGGCTTCCCTGGTGGCTCAGTGGTTGAGAATCTGCCTGCTAATGCAGGGGACACGGGCTCGAGCCCTGGTCTGGGAAGGTCCCACATGCCGTGGAGCAACTAGGCCCGTGAGCCACAACTACTGAGCCAGCGCGTCTGGAGGCTGTGCTCCGCAACAAGAGAGGCCGTGATAGTGAGAGGCCCGCGCACAGTGATGAAGAGTGGCCCCCGCTTGCCGCAACTGGAGAAAGCCCTCGCACAGAAACGAAGACCCAACACAGCCAAAAATAAATTAATTAATTAATAAACTCCTACCCCCAACATCTTCTTTAAAAAAAAAAAAATCCGGGTGTAGTTGGACTCAAGCAGTTCAAACCCCTGTTGTTCAAGGATGACTGTATATTATTTAGATTCAGCAGCTGAGGAAAGCAGGAGGCGGTCGCCTTGGTGGAAGATCCTGTTCTTCGGGGTAAACTGCAATCTGCTAGGTATACTTCTGCAGGTTCCAGTTAGAAGTGAGACGTCCAAGGATCACTCTAAAGATAAAGAAGTCACCAGGGAGTAAAGTGAGAAGCATCGTGACAGGGGTAAAATTCAGAATAGGCACCGCGCTTCCAAGGATAGCAGCAGCGCGGGTCTTCGTGCAGCTCTACCGCTCACCTCGGCAGCAGCCCTGGCTCGGGCGCTCGGTAAGTTCCAGCACATCAGGCACCTCCGGCTCCAGCAGCTCCTCTGCTGGTCAAATCCTTCTCCACACAGATATGACAAGAGGTGGTGCTCCTCCTCCCAGTCAAACCACCCAAGAGAGATGGAAGAGGACTGGGGTTCCCCCTGTCCCAACCCCAAAGGGTGCCAAGCATGGGAAAGCTCACCAAAACTGTGACCAAGGCTCATGGCATGGAGATATTCTCCACCTGTGGGAAAATTAAGATGATTGACACACCTGTAGAAGGGAAGCACCCTGATCTATTTGAAGGCCAAACATAGTAGAGTTTGAGAATCCATTTCGAGGCGAGAAGGCCCTGAAGCATATGGACAGAGGATACATTGATGACCAGGGGACCAACGCCACCGGTGTGCTGGCCCCCGGCCTAGGCAGCCCCCCAGGTGAACTAGCCCTCCTGGGAGAAAGCTGCTACTGGTTCCCCAGTGGCGCAGGTCATGCCCCCCCCGAGGCTCAGGTCTCTGTGCGCCAGTGACCCCCTTTGCCAGCCACGCCACAGTCCCAATTCCTCTGGGTAAGCGGGGCCACTGAAGTTCATGTCCCCTGTAATCTATATCCCACACAACTCGGTTTTGTCACTGGTCTACAATGGAAGATAGGAAAGAAATCATCTCAGAGGCAGGCTTCTAAAGCAGCAACTGAGGCTTTTCCTGTGAAGGCTGAGCTCTGGCTGCAGGAGTGCTGTTGGTTTGGGATGGACCTCCAGGTTCCTGGCTAGAAAGCTCACACATTTCCAGCTCCTGTGACAGAGTCGGTTCAGTGGCAAAGCCAGCAGGGACAAACAAGGCTCCAGGTGGCAGTGTGGCCCCTGCTTGGGTGCACATTTTTCCTTTCCACAGATGACCTGGGGCCACACTGGTGGCCTGGTCATACTCTTGCTTGTTACCCTGAGAGATCCTTCAGGAAAAGGGGGGAAGCTTTGCTGCAGCTGCCTTTTCTGTTAGGTCTGGCCCCTCGCTCCCCGGCTTGAATCCTTTTCTGACCTCTAGGGTCAAAACATCCAAAGAGCCTCTCTCTGTTATCCCATGTTAGTTGACATAAATGGTTGTTTTTACACGTACTCATGCACATATACGTACACCCTACATCTCCCTTTCTCTCTCTGAAATAGGTGAACAGGTCAAGAACAGCTCTGCAGAGTCATCATGGACCCCCCTGTGGCTGGTATACATGGTGGTCCTGCAGGTTACCTTGGCAGCATCTACATTGTTTTGGCTTTTATTGTATAGTCAGTATAATGGGGGAGAGGGGCTGGAGGTTGAATTAATCACCAATGGCCAATGATTTAATCAATCATGCTTAAGTGATGAAACTTCCAGAAAAATCCATAAGCAGTGGGATTCGGAGAGCTTCTGGGTTGGTGAACACATCAAGGTGCTGGGAAGGGGGCGGTGACATGCTGGGAGAGAGCCTGGAAGCTCTGAGTTCCTCCTTCCCCTTACCTTGCCCTGTGCATCTCTTTCATCTGGCTGTTCCTGAGTTGTATCCTTTAAAACCAAGTAGTAAATGTTAATAATGTGCTTCCCTGAGTTCTATGAGCCATTCGTTCAAATTATCAAACCTAAAGAGGGGGTTGTGGGAACCTCTGATTTGTAATTGGCTGGGCAAAAGTGTGGGTGGCCTGAGTATCATGTTTGTTGCTGCTATCTAAAGTGAGGGCAGGGACGTCCCTGGTGGTCCAGTGGTAAAGAATCCACCTTCCAATGCAGGGGACATGGGTTTGATCCCTGGCTGGGGAACTAAGATCCCACATGCTGCAGGGCAACTAAGTCCATGCACCACAACTGGAGAAGCCTGCACGCCGCAACGAGGGACCAGCACAGCCATGCCCCCTACCAAAAAAAAATGAGGGCAGACTTGTGGGACTGGGTATTTTAACTTGTGAGGTAGTTAGTGTCAGAATTGAATTGAGGGACTTCCCTGATGCTCCAGTGGTTAAGCCTCGGTGCTCCCAATGCAGGGGTCCTGGGTTCGATCCCTGGTCAGGGAACTAGATCCCACATGCCGCAACTAAGACCTGGCGCAGCCAAATAAGTAAATAAATACATGTTAAAAAAAAGAAAAAGAAGAATTGAATTGAATTGTTGGACACCCAGGTGGTGTAGGAGAATCAGAAAACTGGAGAATTGGTGGCTGGTATCAGAAAACACTCCTGATCTATCATCAAAATCTGTTCCAAATATTCACCTATAAATGCTGATCTGTAATGAAATTTTACATATTTCAACTTCGAAAATGACTTTTCATGTAGATGGGTACTGCCAAATAACTAATATCAATTTAAAGCAAATGCTTTTAATTCAACATATTTACCATCCTTTGCAAGGCAGTTATAGCATTTTATTAGATTCTTCTCTCTTATTATCTATCTGGCTTTTATCTGTACAAAGTGATGACAACACCACATATGGTCTCTGTCACAACTACTCAATTCTGCCATTGTAGTGCGGAAACAGCCACAGAAAATACATAAATGAATGAGTATGCTGTGTTCCAATAAAATTTATTTATGGAACTGGAATTTAAATTTCATATAGTTTTCATGTATCACAAAATATTCTTTTTCCTTTTCCTTTTAACCATTAAAAGATGTAATAACCAAGTTAAGAGGAAAATTAACTAAGATTCAGGCCTTTGGGCTGGAAGATCTGGTTAGAAAAGATGTATAGGCCAGAGGGAATTGTACTTTTATTCTGAAAAGCTGCTCAATTATACAATTGGCTTTATGGCTTTGGTTTTCTTGGAGGGGAAACTTGAAAAGATGTCTAGGGTCCACCATTTTTAAAGCTTATATCAAATATATTCTAGACTTCTCAATTTTTGTGCAAGATGCTATTATCAAGTTGATGGAGGTCAAATTTTAAGCTAATAGCTATTGACCTCACCATTATCATATTCATGCTGCAACTAAAAAAGATCCTGCATGCCGCAACTAAGACTCGATGCAGCCAAATAAATAAATAAATATTAAAAAAAGAAAAAGTGAATGGAGAAAAGTGTTTTAAAAGTTAGGCTTGGGGCTTCCCTGGTGGCACAGTGGTTCAGAGTCCGCCTGCCGATGCAGGGGACATGGGTTCGTGCCCCGGTCCGGGAAGATCCCACATGCCGCGGAGCAGCTGGGCCCGTGAGCCATGGCCACTGAGCCTGCGCGTCCGGAGCCTGTGCTCCGCAACGGGAGAGGCCACAACAGTGAGAGGCTCCCGTACCGCAAAAAAAAAAAAAAAAAAGTTAGGTTTATAAGTCTAGGGATCTAATATACAGCGTGATGACAACAGTTAATAACACTGTATCAAATACTGCAAATTCACTAAGAGGGTAGATTTCAAGTGCTGTCATCACAAAAAATATATGGTAACTATGTGAAGAAAAGATATATTAATTAGCTTGACTACAGTGTCATTTTGCTATGTATAGCAAACCGTCATCTTGTACACCTTAAATATGTGAAATTTTTATGTTTATAAAATACCCCAAAATAAATAAAAAAGCTAAAAAGTGTAAAAACCACTGAATATTCTGTAATAACCTATATGGGAAAAGAATCTGAAAAAGAATGGAGCTATAAATATATGTATAAACATAACTGAATAGCTTTGGTGTTTACCTGAAACTAACATAACTTTGTTAAACAACTGTAATCCAATATAAAATAAAAATTAAATTAAATTTAAAAAATATTCTTAGCTTGCACCTGTATAAAGTAAGTGGTGGACAGGATTTGACTGATGTGCTATATAGTTTGCCAAGTCCTGATCCAGATAATCCATATAACCCTGAATCATTTTCTTTTTTTTAATGGAAGGTGGGGTCTCTTTTTAAAAAATATTTATTTATTTATTTGTTCTTGGTTGCATCAGGTCTTAGTGGCACGAGGGATCTTTTGTTGCGGCACTGGGCTCCAGAGCGTGCAGGCTCTGTAGTTGCAGTTCGTGGGCTCTCTAGTTGTGGGCTGCAGAGTGTGGACTCCAGAGTGTGTGGGCTCTGTAGTTGTAGCACTGGAGCTTAGCTGCCCCTTGGCATGTGTGATATTAGCTCGCCAACTGGGGATCGAACCTGCGTCCCCTGCATTGGAGGGCGGATTCTTAACCACTGGACCACCAGGGAAGTCCCGATTTTCTAGGTAATATATTTTCACTAATGCTTATGATTGCCTTGGAAACAAGAAGTTTTGGAGTAATAAATATGTTGTTCTTATTTAAGGAACATGTAATAATAATAACAACATTTAAGTCAGAAAAAGAAAGCCAATGGTCTTACGTTTTGTCTTACCAATGTATGATTTTGTAACATTTTTAGTCATTTGAAAAATATTGGCTCACTGAGTTATGCAGACCTTCCAAACGTTGACACACTTGATTACACAACATTTAAAAAATTACATTCATTAATGTGAATACAGTCTCTAGATTACACAACAGTATGGCATCAATGTCAATGTTCTGTCTTCTATAATTTTACTGTGGCTATGTGAAATGTTAACATTTGAGAAATCTGGGTGAAGAGGATACGAAAATTCGTTGTACTATTCTTGCAACATTTTGTAAGTCTGAAATTATTTCAAAATTAAGCATTAAAAAATAAAGAAAGTGTTTATAATGGCAAAAAAAAATTACATTAAAATCACTACTGATCTCATCAGAAATAATCTTTAAGCATTGGGAAGCTATTGAACTCATGGTGGTAGTTACAAGTTTTTCAAACTTCTAATTTTCTCTTGAGAGCCTGAATTTTATCACTGGCAACAAATATCGTCAGTTGTTTCCATTGACATGAAAGGCTCACTTGATTTTTGAGAAAATGTCTGCCAAATTACCTAAATATGAACAAACCTAGTTTGTTGTCAGGTGTTCTTTCCAGTACAAATGAATTCCATGAGAAACATAGCTAGTCCACTTAAAACTCAAACAATCTCAGCACTTATCCTCAAGACAATCACCATACTTTGATATACAGCAGAAATGATTTTTATATACTTCGTATTTCATCACATGGAATATTAAAAACACATGCACGGTTAAGTTTTAATCAAATTAATAATTTTTACTGCTCCATCAAGGACATTCTAAGGGGAAGCTTACAATTAAAAAACAAACAAACTGTGAATGTGTGACAGTGAAGAACACAATGACGGCTAGTACAGTTTGGTGCCACTGCCTCGATTCATATGCTAAGTAGGCATAGATTTATCTACCATTGCTTTTGTGCCATCAGTGCAAGTGTCAACACAGGGAAAAAGGCAAATAATGTCTTAATATTGTTATGAAAATAGTTTTGACCTCATAGACTCCCTGAAAGGGTGCCCAAGGCCTAGGGTTTTGGGGAGCACATTTTGAAGATCTGCTATCCTAGGACATAGCCTTGGACACCTATACCAACAATTAACGTTTAGGCAAAGAAAGATTAAAACGGTAGACTGAGAAGAAGCTAGAAAGGCAGAAGGAAAACAATGAGAACGTGGTATCGTGGAAGTAGGGAAAAGAGGAACAATCAGGAACTCATGGAAAAACAAAAACTGTACCAGAAAAATCAATAACCATATATATATGACTTTAACTAAGATGTAGTAAAGGGCTTCCCTGGTGGTGCAGTGGTTAAGAATCTGCCTGCCATTGCAGGGGAAATGGTTTTGAGCCCTGGTCTGGGAAGATCCCACATGCCGTGGAGCAACTAAGCCTGTGCTCCACAACTACAGAGCCTGCATGCCTAGAGCCCGTGCTCCGCTACAAGAGAAGCCACTGCAATGAGAAGCCCACTCACCGCAATGAAGAGTAGCCCTTGCTCGCTGCAACTAGAGGAAGCCCACGCATAGCAACGAAGACCCAACACAGCCAAATAAATAAATTAAATAAATAAATTTATTTTAAACAAATGAAATGTAGGAAAAATTTGTTGATTATCTTACACTGATGGAATATAAGATATAAATCCATTTGATCTTGTTTCTAGGGGATCCTGACATTGACAACACAGAGAAGGAAACGCAATCTTGGCACACTACATTGTTCTGCAGTGAGGAATATCTACATACTCATAAGAAAACATAAATCTGTTTATGGATTCTTAAATTTTAGAACCAATCTATGAATAAACCATAAAGAAGTGCGTTATGGCTACACAATAGAATATAAACAATTAAGCTTGACAATGTAAATGAAAGGAAGAAATGCTGTCCAGGATGTGGCAAATTCTCAAACACTGCCAGTGGGAGTATAAATTGATACCAGAGTATGGAAAATGGTTTGGCAATATCCACAACAGATGAGATATGCATACCCTATGACTCAGAAATTCTATTCTTAAAATTATACCCTAGAGAAATTGGCACATGCACACCAGAAAAGAAAAATTTTACCATAGCAATATTTATAATAATAGCCCCAAACTGAAAACAACCCAAATGTCCATGAACAATAGAATAAATAAAAAACTGTGGTATAGTCATACAATGGAATATACAAACTATAACAAAATGAATGACTTACAGCTGCTTTAAACAACTTGTATGAATCTTAAAAACAATATTGAATGAAAGATGACACAGGGACTTCCCTGGTGGCACAGTGGTTAAGAATCCGCCTGCCAATGCAGGGGACACAGGTTCGATCCCTAGTCCAGGAAGACCCACATGCTGCGGAGCAACTAAGCCCGGGTGCTACAACTACTGAGCTTGCGCTCTAGAGCCCACAAGCCACAACTATTGGGCTCGCATGCTGCAAATACTGAAGCCCGTGCGCCTAGAGCCCGTGCTCCGAAACAAAGAGAAGCCACCACAATGAGAAGCCCAGGCACCGCAACAAGGAGTAGCCCCTGCTCGCCGCAACGAGAGAAAGCCCTGCTCAGCATCGAAGACCCAACGCAGCCAAAAATAAATAAATAAATAAATTAATTAATTAATTTTAAAAAATAGGCAAACCTATGGGATACATACTTCAGTGATAGGCCATAAAGAAAAACAAGGAAATGATTACCTCTTAAGGGGGAGAAAGTGCTGTGAATGGGAAAGGATACACGCAGGTTCTAATTCTTGACCTGGTTAGCTGTTCACTTTATCCATTCATTTGTATATTTGTTGCTTTTGATTTTGGGGAGGCACTTTTCTGTGTATGCTATATTTCACAATAAAGAAGGTTAAAATGTTAAAAACAAACAAAAATTGAAAGAACATGGGGTAGGGTGATATATTCTCATTTTACAGAGTGAGGATATAAGAGATTCTGTCTAAAATTGATGGAGGGAATTTCCTGGCAGCCCAGTGGTTAAGACTCCGTATTTTCACTGAGGTGGTCCGAGGTTCAATCCCTGGTCGGGGATCCCACAAGCCGTGAGACATGGCCAAGTAAATAAATATAATGAAAAGTTTTTTTTTTTTTGCGGTACGCGGGCCTCTCACCGCTGTGGCCTCTCCCGCTGCGGAGCCCAGGCTCTGGACGCGCAGGCCCAGCGGCCATGGCCCACGGGTGCAGCCGCTCCGCGGCACGTGGGATCTTCCCGGACCAGGGCTCGAACTTGGGTCCCCCGCATCGGCAGGTGGACTCTCAACCACTAATGAAAAGGTTTTTTTAACTTTTTAAAAGGGCTTCCCTGGTGGCGCAGTGGTTAAGAATCCACCTGCCAATGCAGGGGACCCATAGTTCGAGCCCTGGTCCGGGAAAATCCCACATGCCGTGGAGCAACTAAGCCCGTGCGCCACAACTACTGAGCCTGTGCTCTAGAGCCCGCGAGCCACAACTAGTGAAGGCCGCACGTCTACAGCCTGTGCTCTGCAACAAGAGAAGCCACTGCAATGAGAAGCCCGCACACTGCAACGAAGAGTAGCCCCCTCTTGCCGCAACTAGAGAGAAGCCGGCACGCAGCAACGAAGACCCAACACAACCAAAAATAAAATAAATTAAAAAAAATAATAAATTTATTTAAAAAATTAAAATTGATGGAGTAGTAAGTAAACATTCAAAGATGTTCCTTAAACAGATAAACGATAAATATCAAAAATAGGGAGGAAAGGGAGGATGGGCTAAAGTAAGTGTGCTCAATCCTCATGGTTTATAGTGGCAAGTCAAAATTTGACTTTGGGGACTAGGACTCAGTGAGGTAGAATATTTTTTCCCATTATAAACACTATAAACAATATTGTACCATTTGGTTTTACCATATGATAGAGTAAGTGGATTTAAGAAACAAAATAAATCACCGCAAGATATATTTTTTTAATATTTCTGAACAAGCTTAAGGAAAAAGAAATGCAATATAGTGTAGTATATTGTTAAGCATGTGAATTATGGAGAAAATTGGGGCCAGATGGCTTGGGCTCAAATCTTTGCCTTGGCACTTTCTTAACTGTATGATCCTGGGCAAGCCATTTATCCACTTGGTTTCCTTGTCTGAAAATGGAGGCAATAATCATTTCTATTTTATATGGTTGTTTTGAAGATTAACACATGCAAAGCACTTAGAATAGTGTTAAGTATATGTGTGTTAATTATTAGCTATCATTGAGTATTTAATTCTAATAAATGAAAGATGAAGGCTGAAAATTAGTCAGTGGACTTACTAACATGTAGGTCATTGGTGATTTTAATGATATGATTGAGTGTGGAGTCAGAAACTGGACTGAAGATGAAGCAGAAAAGAAATAGAGATACATACTGAAGTGTCTATAGGCAAAATTGTCTCAGATTTATTTTAAAATACTGCAGGAGAAAACGACTGTGTGTGTGTGTGTGTGTGTGTGTGTGTGTGTGTGTGTGTGTGTGTGAAGGGTGGGGAGGAGAAAA
>NW_020173215.1:6589303-6598968 GCF_003031525.2 Neophocaena asiaeorientalis asiaeorientalis
TGTGTGTGTGTGTGTGTGTGTGTGTGTGTGTGTAAGTTGTAGCAGGCAGAATAATGATCCTGTACAGATGTTCTAATCCTTGGAACCTGTGAACAGGTTACCTTATCTGGCAAAAGGGCTTTTGCAGATGTGATTACATTAAGGATCTTGAGATGGGGAGATTATCCTGGATTATACAGATGGGCCCAATCTAATCTTTTTTTTAAAAAATAAATTTTATTTATTTATTTATTTATTTTTGGCTGCATTGGGTCTTTGTTTGAGCGGGTGCTACTCTTCATTGTGGCGCGTGGGCTTCTCATTGCGGTGGCTTCTCTTGTTGCGGAGAACGGGCTCTAGGCATGCGGGCTCAGCAGTTGTGGCTCGCGGTTCTAGAGCGCAGGTTCAGTAGTTGTGGTGCACGGGCTTAGTTGCTCCATGGCATGTGGGATCCTCCTGGACCAGGGCTCAAACCCGTGTCCCCTGCATTGGTAGGTGGATTCTGAACTATTGTGCCACTAGGGAAGCCCCAATCTAATCTTATGAATCCTCAAAAGTAGAAGAGGGAGGCAGAACAGAGGCGCAAAGGGAGATTTAACTACATTACAGAGGAGGTTGGAGAGATGTGATGTGAGAAGGACTCAACCAATAACTGCTGGCTTTGAAGATGGAGAAAGGGACCCCTGAGCCAAGGAATGTGTAGGCAGCCTCTAGAAGCTGGAAAAAACTAGCATCTGCATAAAGGAACGAAGCTCTGACAACACCTTGATTTTATCCTGGTGAGACCCCAGTTGGACTTCTAACCTATGAACCACAAGATAATAAATTTTTGTTGTTTAAAGCCACTAACTTTTTGGTAATTTGTTATGACTGCAATAGAAAACTAATACAGGGGTATACATAAATGAAACAAAAGTGGCAAAATGTGGTTAATTGTTAAAGTTGGATGATGGGTAAATGAGAGTTCCCTATATTATTCTTTCTATTTCTGTTTATATTTCAAAGTGAAAAGAAATAATAAAAGAGATCTGCTTTGATGCACTTGGAGAAGTTGATGTATTAAATACCAAATATAGGGACTTCCCTGGCGGTCCAGTGGCTAAGACACCATGCTTCCACTGCAGGGGGCATGGGTTCCATCCTTGGTGGGGAACTAAGATCCCGCATGCTGTGCCTCAGGCTAAAAAATAGAAAAAACAAATATAAGTTATTATTTTTCAATGAATATTGTTACTATTAAATTAATTAGACTCTGATCTTCACTGATCTACGTATCCCTTCTCTAATAGGCAAATCTTGGTGGGAAGCCAGGTTTGGCTATCACAGAATCAAGAGCAATGGGGAGCAAGTACAGTTAGTAGCTATCTTCATGCCTGTGTACTTTATGATGGACAGATATGTCCATCACTACTTTGAGATGTTCAAATTCAGAAGACAGGACACTCTAATTTCAAGAAAATACTAGCGGGAATTACCTGGCGGTCCAGAGGTCAGGACTCCTGCTTCCACTGCAGGGGACACAGGTTAGATCCCTAGTGGGGGAAGTAAGATCCTGCACGCCACACAGTGTGGCCAAAAAAAAAAATACTAGCAACATATTAATATATATCATATCCAATTATTTAATAAATTTCTTAAAGCACTCTCTTTTTAAATTAATTAATTAATTAATTTTTGGCTGTGTTGGGTCTTTGTTGCTGTGTGCGGGCTTTCTCTAGTTGCGGCGAGCGGGGGCCACTCTTCATTGCGGTGCGCGGGCTTCTCATTGTCATGGCTTCTCTTGTTGCGGAGCACGGGCTCCAGGCATGCAGGCTTCAGTAGTTGTGGCATGTGGGCTCAGTAGTTGTGGCTCACGGGCTCTAGAGCTCAGGCTCAGTAGTTGTGGCACACGGGCTTAGTTGCTCCGCGGCATGTGGAATCTTCCCGGACCAGGGCTCGAACCTGTGTCCCCTGCATTGGCAGGCGGACTCTTAACCACTGTGCCACCAGGGAAGCCCAGCACTGTCTCTTTTCTATTATCACACACCTGTAGTAACAACAATAGCTAATATTTTGATAGTTTTTAACATCATGGACTAGGCAATGTATCAAGCATCTTACATATTTTAACTCTTCTAATTGTCACAAGAACTTTATAAGGTAGGTACCATTATTATCCCCATTTTATATATGAGAAAACTGAGTACATACAGAGAGCAATTATTCAAATATAAGCAAACAATTATGATCCTCTGAGCATTCACAGGCAATCACTTGAGTCATTTAGCATGAATAATCGATCACATTCCACATAAGTTTTTTTCTTAATTCCATCCTTCTTCCCAAGGGTAACCACTATCCTGACTTTTTAAAAAAATTATATTTATTTATTTTGCTGTGTTGGGTCTTTGTTGCTGCATGAGGGTTTCTCTAGTTGCGGCGAACAGGGGCTACTCTTCTATGCACTGCCCGGGCTTCTCACTGCAGTGGCTTCTCTTGCTGCGGAATACGGGCTCTAGGCGCGCGGGCTTCAGTAGTTGTGGCTTGTGAGCTCTAGAGCGCAGGCTCAGTAGTTGTGGTGCACGGGCTTAGTTGCTCTGTGGCATGTGGGCTCTTCCTGGACCATGGCTCAAAGCCGTGTCCCCTGCATTGGCAGGCAGATTCTTAACCACTGCACAACCAGGGAAATCCCCCCTGACTTTTAATAGATTGAATTTTGCTCTTTTTGAACTTTATGTAAACTTAATTTTGTATAAATCGCAGTGTATTGGTTTGTGTCCTCCATCTTTTTTTTGTTTAACAGTTTAACATTATGTCTATGATAATCCCATTGTTTCTTATAGCTATAGTTTGTTCATTTTTCAAAGCTGTATGGTATTTCATTATATAACTATGCCACTAATATATTCTACTGTTGATGAACAGTTAGGTTATTTCCAGTTAAGGGCTATTATAAAGACTGCTGCTATGAACATTTGGTTCATGTCATTTGGTGCACAAATTACTGTTGGGTAGGACTAAAATGGCCAGGTCAGAGATACGTTCCTGTTCAACTATAGTAAATACTGCCCAACAGACTTCCAAAATGGTTGTGCTAATTTATATTATGAATGTATAAGAGTTCTCATTTATCCCCATCCCCATCAACAATTTTGCTAGTGTCAGACCCTTTTTTTAATCACTCTGGTGGGTTACAGTATTTTCTCATTGTGGTTTTAATTTTCCTGATTTCTTTCTTTCTTTTTTTTTTTAATGTGGACCATTTGCGGAGCACAGGCTCCGGATGCGCAGGCTCAGCGGCCATGGCTCACGGGCCTAGCCGCTCCGCGGCATGTGGGATCTTCCCAGACCGGGGCACGAACCTGTGTCCCCTGCATCGGCAGGTGGACTCTCAACCACTGTGCCACCAGGGAAGCCCCTCCCTGATTTCTAATAAGGTTGAACATGATTTTCATGTTTATTCCCTATATTTTGATTCTCTCAGATGTTACACTCAGGGTGTACCACCTACAGTTAATTCTCAATAATTTCTCCTACTTAATTACATGCTAAGAGTACTAAGAAAATGAGGCAAAGTGCCTAATCCCACACTCCTACCTCAACCCCTATTAGTTACTCTAGGGAGAAATTTAGAACTTGATTTCCTTCTTTATCTTACTTCTCACAACTATTAGATCAGCAAGTCCTATTTCCAAAATGAAAGTCACTTTATTGCCATATGTGCTGCCACAACTTGAATCCAGACCATCAACTCATTCCTGGACTACCACAACCACTTCTTTTTCACAGTTTAGATTTTGCCACTGCCCATCTCCCTTCATTTTCCATACTGCAGCAACATGGGTGTTAATTAATTGCTAAAACTTTTTGGTGTCTTCCTATTCCTCTGAGAATAAAATTCAAACCCTGCCACACCTAGAAGCCCCTGCAGGTCTGCCTTAGGCTACCTCTCCAATCTCATCCCTACCCATGCTTTGTTTATTGTGTCCTAGCTACAGTCCTCTTACCAGGCCTTGGCAAATACACTCCCACTTCTTCCACCAAGGAGCTTACACCAAGCTCCTTTCATTTTAACAGAATACTTGTCCCATAGCCTGTTCCTTCTCATCCTTTAATTCTCAGTTTAAATTTTACCTCCTTGATTTGTTTTCTTCATAATACTTATCAACAATCTGTAATTATTGAGTTTGGTTTTTGTCAGTTTCCTCTAATAATAGTAATAGTAATAATAATAATAGTTGTAGTGGTAATGATGGCAGATTTTAGTTATTGACCCTTACTATCTGCCAGGTACCACTCTATGAGTTTTCTTTAAAAGAAATTTTATTTATTTGGCTGTGCTGGGTCTCTGTTGTGGCATGCAGGATCTTTAGTTGCGGCATAAGGGATCTTTAGTTGCAGCATGCAAACTCTTAGTTGGGGCATGTGGGATCCAGTTGGGATCCAGTTCCCCGACCAGGGATAGAACCCAGGGCCCCTGCATTGGGAGTGTGAAGTCTTAGCCACTGGACCACCAGGGAAGTCCCCACCCTATGAGTTTTAAATAAACTTACCCTTTTAATCCTCACAGCAACCATACAACTAGGTACAATTATTCTTCACACTTTACAGATAAGGAAACTAAATCACAGAGAGGTTAAATAATTTGCCCTCAGTTTTACTGTTAGGAAGTGGCAGAGCTGACATTTGAACCCAGATAATCTAGTTTCAGTTTAACTACTGTGCCACTGTCATTTTTTTAAAAACTGTATGTTACCGCGGCATGTGGGATCTTCCCGGACCGGGGCACGAACCCGTGTCTCCTGCATCGGCAGGCGGACTCTCAACCATTGCGCCACCAGAGAAGTCCTAGAGGTGCTTTTATTCTCACTTTAAGATTGAATACATCAGTTGTATTAATCGAACGGAAGGAGCAAGGCCTTTCAAACACACAGCACTGATCCTACCTTGAAGGTTAGAGATAATTGGAAGTATTTAGTACTTCTCTGAGAATTACCTCATAATTAAAGCAGTTATTATGATAAGCAGGGCCCAAGGCTCTGCAACTGGAGGAAATGATTTCAGTGTATCTAGTTTAAAAATCTAGTCTTTTTAAGAGTTATTTTAGGACTTCCCAGGTGGCTCAGTGGTTGAGAATCCGCCTGTAGAGCCCGTGCTCCGCAACAAGAGAAGCCACCGCAATGAGAAGCCCGTGCACCGCAAGGAAGAGTAGCCCCTGCTGGCCGCAACTAGAGAAAGCCCGCGGGCAGCAACGAAGACCCAACGCAGCCAAAAAAAAAATTAATAAATTTATATTAAAAAAAATTTATTTTATAGGAAGTTAAAAAAAATCTCTGGGTTTAATCTTCTCCTTGAACTGTAGGACTTTGAAATAGATTATATCTAATGCATTCTTTGAAACCTTTCTAGTATGCAGTACAGCTATCTGCACATTGGATTTTTACCAGCCTGAACCTCAATTGCACTGGTAATAAAAACAAAGATCTTGATTGTTCTCTTGGGACTTCGATTTCCTGAGACACCAGGGGGAGGGGGAGGAGAAATGGGTTCAATCACCTGAAGACATATTAGCATACTCTAAACAGGAAAAACAAGATTCACCTTTTTAGAGGCTCATTTGAACATGTGATCATCAAGTTTGTATAATTTCTTTAGGTGTTTCATAACTTCTGAGGCCTAGAGAACCATTTTCTCTTTTTTGAAAAGATAACCCTATATCTCTGTTCTAGATTCCAGTTTTTCATTTTTTTTTAAAAAAAACATCAGGCTTCTAACCTCAGTAATTCAGTAAAATTAAATCCACATATCCTGGTTAAGTCTGTGGATTTAAAAGCAATAAAAATAGGCAGTATTATTGAGCTAAGGTCTTGGTAAGCATTTTACACATATTATCTCATGCAATCCTCACAATAATTGTATCAAATAGGTCTCAGTGGAGGCAGAGAGGCTGGCCAGTTAAGAGGTTGTAACAGTATTACAGAAGCATAAAGGCAGTTTGGAGTAGGGTGGTGGCAGTGGAGAAAGCAGGACTTTGTGACAGACAGGAGGTACAATCAGTCTTGGTGAGTGTCTAGAACACTGCTTGGCAGACGCTTGAGATATTTGTAAATGAATGGATTATGGAGGGTGAGGGTTATATGGACTCCTAGGTTATATGGTGGTCCACTCACTAGGATTGGGAAAAGGGAAGAAAACCTGGTTAAAGGGGACTTCTCTGGTGGTGCAGTGGTTAAGAATGCGCCTGCCAATTCAGGGGACACGGGTTCAAGCCCTGGTCCGGGAAGATCCCACATGCTGCGAAGCAACTAAGCCTGCGAGCCACAACTATTGATCCCGCATGCCACAACTACTGCAGCCCACATGCCTAGAGCCTGTGCTCCACAACAAAGAGAAGCCACCGCAATGAGAAGCCCGCACACTGCAACAAAGGGTAGCCCCCACTTGTGCGACTAGAGAAAGCCCACGCACAGCAACGAAGACCCAACACAGACAAAAAATAAATAAATTTATTAAAAAAAAAAAAACCTGGTTAAAGGATGTACCTCTCTCACATTCCTACTGATAACTGGCTTTCTCATCCCCATTGCCTTGATGGCAGTATTTTGAACCAATAACTTGTTTCTCCAGGCCAGATGGGGATCCTACCCAAGGGCAAATAATCCATAGGATGGATAATGATTTGTGTGATCGGGCTACAAAAAATAAAGTCTTTCTTCGATGATTTTGAACTAAGAAGCAAAGGAAGAATCTTGCAGAGTAGAGGCCAGATGACAAACTAACGGGGCTTCAGCAATGGCAAATTAGGTCAGTCAGGCTCCCATCAGATACCAGATGGAAAGCTCAAACTGAATAATTTGAAGAGAATTATTAAATTATTTACAGAGGTGCAGGTAAGAGTCGGGGAAACCAACAAGGGATAATGCAGTACCCCAAGGACTAGCAGTTATTACACTTAGGCCTGAAGAGGCAAAGGGAAGGATTAGAGATTAACTGTACAGAGAAGGTTCTGCAGTCAACCCTTGGTGACCCATCCTGGGGAATAAGGACTATGACCCCACTATCTTCTGGCCTTGTATCTCCTGCCGATACTTCCCACTACCTGAATCCATTGAGATACCAAGCAGAACAAGGGATTATCGTAGGTGAAATCTGGGTGGGTCAGCCCTCCCTGACACAGAGCAGGGAAGGGTGGAGAACAGACACGGAGGGGCAAACAGAAGATAGTTGAAGTTGTTTCCAAGAGGCAGTTACGTGGAAGCAGGAGTTAGTAATATGTGTTTTAAAAAGGGAGAACAAATAGCCAACTCCCTTCACTGACATTAGTGGCACTGCACTACAGTGAAGATACCCAACTACCTACTGTCCGGTTCTTTGCAGACCTTTTGAGTACACATTTACCCTCCAGTTCTTCTCTCCTTGGAAGCACAACCTATTGCCAAGAAAGTCCTGTGTTTCGTCAATAAAGCATCTTTATGATTTTTCACTTAAAAAAAAAAACCAAAACAGCAACAAACAAAACCACCAACCATAATTAGGTAGCCCATATGAATCTAACTTCAGGAACCATTCCAAATACCCTTTTTCTCAACTGAATCCACGTCTTTAATCCACGTGTATTTAAATAGATGGTAAAATAGAAAGTGTTCTCTGAGTCATGTGGAGTGTGAATTTGTTGCCAGGCTTTTGAAAAAGAGTCAAGCATTACCTGGCGAGACTCCAAAAGGCTGATTATAGCAGGAAGAGCACTTAGTTGGTAGTTAAAAACACAAGGCTTCACCAATAAGAGAGCTAGAAAAGATGGCGCCTCTCTGGGAATACACTTAGAGGTGGAAGCACAGTGGAAAACAAGAAAGGCTTTATTGTTTATAGTTGTAATGTGCGAATAGTTTATTAGCCCTAGGAAAATAAGGAATTTATGCCTAGTACAACTTTTGAGTAAACAAAAAAAGAAAGTATCTCGAGTTTAATGTGATTGAAGCAAGACTCATGGGAGGGGAGTCCTGTACACATTTGGCAGTCCTTAAAGGAAGCCAGGAGGGATCCATTGCCAAGTCCATACAAATGTCAGGTACAGATATTTTCAGGGGGTTGGGGGGGACGGTCCCTCAGAAAATTTTTTTCACCTAGGTAAACCCATTTTCGGCGACCTAGCACGGGAACAGAAACATTATTAACTCATAAATACACGCATATGAAACCAATATCACTCATTTGACTGCCAAGTAGAAAGCTCTCATTGCATTTTAAAAATCAAAATATATTTGTACCTTTTTAACATATATCCATTCCAGGAAAAAGTATTTGGAGCTTGGTTAATTTGTAAACAAATGTTCTCTACAAATTCAAAAACATATGTGTATAAAGTAAACAAGGACCTACTGTATAGTACAGGGAAGTATATTCAGTATCTTGTAATAACCTATGATGGGAAAGAATCTGAAAAAGAATATATATATGTATAACTGAATCACATTATAAAAAAAAAGACACACACACAAAAAACCTCATAAAATTGTTTAAAAAGCCGGCGAAGTATTAACAACCTGTTTTACTCCATACGACTTTAGAAATACTTCGGATCGTGGTTGCGAATAGGGGCGGGGAAGTGCACTAATCCTAGTGCCGGGGCAAAGGTTTCATAACTTTACCTACAGATTACACTGTTTTTATTTTGGACGCGGCTCAATATTACAGATGACCGCAGTGCCCCAAAGCGCCGGGGGAAACGTTTTCACGGGGAGAGGCGACAGACGCAGGGGACAAGGTGGCTCGGTGGTGGTACCCAGGCCCACTCGGGAGCCGCCCAGCGTCGGTGTCCAAGATTACCCACCTCGCCTGGAGTCAACTGCACTTCAGGGCCTGGGGCAAAGCGACCCCACCGCCCGCCCCGAGCCACGTGCGCAGCGCGCCCCGCCCCTCGCTCGCAGCTGGCGGAGCAAGGCGCGAGTCCGTAGCGAGTCGCAGAGGTTTGGTGCGCGCCCCGCCCCTGCGTCCGCAGAGGGGCCCGCCGTAGCCCGCGAGCCGGAGAATCGCCCAGTTCGCTCTCCTTCCCTCTCGGCTGGCCGCTGGGGCGGGGTCAGCCCTCAAGCAGGGCGGCACCCTGGCGGGATCGTCAGTCAACCACCGCGGGCGGCGGCCCGGCGAGGGCAGGAGCCGGTGAGCGGCCACGTCACGTTCCTCCGGGAGGCCCCGCCCCTGCTCCATCCTTTGGGACCGCCCCCTCCACGCCCCCGCCTCCGCCTCTGACCCCACGAGCAGTTACTGGCTCTGGGAGCGCGAGCCTACCTGACTCTGCTAGAGGTACTACAGCTTCGCGTTGCGGCGTTTGTGCCGCAGCCCGCGCCAAGTGAGGGCTCCCGGCCTCCGGCTTCGGCGCTCGGCGCGTGTTGGCAGGCTCGGGGCTCGCGCCGCTGACGCGGGTTGGGCCGGCGGGCGGTTAGCGCCCCGTTCGACGCCGGGAGCTCCGCGGCCTGAGCCGACGCGGGCGGCCGGGCTCTCGGGTTCTCTTCCCCAGGCCGGAGCTAGTCAGTGTCCCGGCGGAGAAACGGGCAGCCGGGCTCCCTGGCCCCGGGCCGCCCCCGGCTGGGGCGGCTGGGGCAGGGGGACGATGTCTGCTCGCGCCCGGGTGCCCGCCGCTCACCCTCGGGAGGAGCGGCCCGCGGTACCAGCTGAGAGGGAGTTGCTGTCGGCCGCGGCGAGCCGGCAAG
>NW_020173215.1:6599029-6649993 GCF_003031525.2 Neophocaena asiaeorientalis asiaeorientalis
AGCTGCCCCCGCCCGAACGGGAGGGCAAGGAGGCGGCGAGGGAGGAGAGGAACGCGCTCGCCACCCGCACGGGGGCGCGGGGAGAGCCTTTGCCGGCGCCCGTGCTGGGGCACAGCGTGCCTCAGGCGGCCGTGTCTGTGAAGCCCCTGGCGCTGCACCTGGCGCACAGGGCGCGCGGGCCGGGGGGGCCCTTCGGCTGGGAGCCTCCGCCACCGCTGCCTCGGGACCCGCCGGCCGAGGACGCCCGGGAGGAGGAGGCGGCGGCGGCAGGCTCTGAGGAAAAGCTGCCGCCGTCGCCGTCGCCGTCGCCGTCGCCGCCGCCGCCGCCGCCGCGTAAGGAGAATCCCTGGACCAAAAAGCCTCCCCAGCACCTGTCCCCCGCCGGGACGGGGCCGCCGCCGCTGCCCCTACTGGAAACCCTGGAGGCAGGTCTGTGGCTCCTCTGCGGTGGGCACCGGGAGGGTGTGTGCAGGGGCGACTCGCGTGGCGGCAGATGCTGGCGGGGGGCTGGGGGAGGGGCAGGCCTCCGTTCCCTGTCAGTCGGAGGTGTTTCGTTCCAAGGTGTCATTCACTCTGCCTGTTTACATAAATGGACATCTGGGAAGGGAGCAGCAGGAAGAGGTGGGACCTCGGGTTCTCCTTGGCTGGTGGGGCACGGCGGGGGTCACGGAGCTGAGCCGCTCGGCGGGCACAGCCTCAGTTATGTCTTACCCCACGTGTTAGTGACATGGGACAGCTGACTTTAGGTAGGTGTTGCAGTTCATCCTATAGAAAAGTTTCTGTAGGCTTTTTAAAAAGAGGTGAAGCCAGTCGGAGCAAGGGGGTTTATATGTTAAGTGGAAGAGCAATTGTGAAGCTTTTATTGTGAAATAATTGGTAAGCTGAAAATTTCAGTGTTTTCAAAACCGTGCTAAGTAGTCATGTTAAAAATGAGATGCTATACTGTAGTTGCTACTCACAAGCTTTGAGTTTACGACTGTGGTGGAAACTGGTTGAAATGAAATAGGATAGTTGACGAGAGAGTGAATTGCACATTAGGTGAACAGTAGTCTTCTGACATTCAGTTAGCTCACCTCTCTGGGGGAGGCAGATTATGCCACTGCGTTTGAATGCTGACCAATGCAGTATGGCCCTTGGTGCTTTATTTTGGTTCTAGCAACTGCAGGTTTTTGTTTTTTTTTTTTTTTTTTAGTTTAAGTGGAAATACTAAATAAACCGAAGACAGAAACCAGTATCTCCTAGTTTTGCTTTCTAATTAAGTTGTTGTAAATTAATGGAACTTTTCATATAGAAATTACAGCTGTTTACGTACAAGTCTTCACTCTTCTTAAAAATTAAAGGTTAACAGTGGAACAGGGAAAATTCAAGCATGTTTACAGGGTTGTGAGGCTCAAAAGAGATAAAGGAAATGGTTAAATATAAGGTGATTGTTATAGGCACACGTATTGCAGGTATAGAAGTATAGTAACATTTCTTCCAAGGAACTCCAACAGAGTGAGATAAGTGGTAATTGATTGGCACAGTAATACTCAAATCATTTTTTATAATGCTGTGGTACAGTATAACTTTATTTAAACAAAAGTTATTTTACAGCTGAGGTCCGATAAATGGTTTTTAAATCATCATTCTTGATAAATCTTAACACTTTCAGAAAAAGCTGCTTAAAATTTTGCTCTGAATTTAATACTGCCACCAGTCTCTCCTAGCTGCAAAGATCTGTTTGTTTACTAGTATTAATAACTGAAGAGAACAAAAATCTTAAAGGAAAATCTCTATAAAATTTAGCAAAGAGGGCTTACCTGGTGGTGCAGTGGTTGAGAGTCTGCCTGCCGATGCAGGGGACCACTGGGGTCCTTAATCTTTGTTGGAGATTAAGAACCAGATGATTCTTGATGTATGGTGTGGTTCATGGGGTTTTTAATTTTGCTGATGTTTCTCTGTAGGCAACATTTCTGTTCTTGGAATCTATTCTGTGCCCTCAGGAATACGGTTCTTCATATGTGGAGTGCTAGAGTAACTTTATAGCTTCTCTGCAGTACTGACTCTATACTTCTACACAACTTCTATTAGTAATTGAATAACTTAGGTAACTTTGATAAGAGATTGTTGTGTAGAAATGCACAACTTGGGTTCTAGTCCAGATAGTGTTACTACCTAGGTAGTTGACTTGTGTGAAGATTTTTAGGCCTTGTAAATGAATGAAGTTGGGTATATTTTCTTTCATTTCTTAATACCAGATTGCCTTCTATAACCTGGGTCTGCTGGCTTCCTATTTTCCTAAGCAAATTTGCAACCTCAAGAATAATGAAATAGGAGCAGAGGACCTTTAGGGTCCAGAGACCAGAGTAGGTGCAAACTAGGGGAGTGTTAAATTAGTACAATAATCTTACTAGTAGGAGGCCTATGTGATTTAGCCTATAAACCAGGATATTCATGAGAGGGAAAGAGGATATTAATTATGCTGTAATAACAGAATTAAACTATGTTTGTCCTAACCAAACCTGGATTTACTGTCACTCACTCAATGAGGTACAGGAATTCCATCCATAAAATTTCACCAGAAAGTTTATTACCAGAGATAGAAACATAGGAAATGTAGGGAAGTATTTAAGGACTTGTAATCATGAATTTTCTGTTAGAACCTGCAGTTCTAACTGAACTGCAGGTGAGGCATTCTTCAGACCTTGTGACACACTTTCCTCCACTTTTGGGATGATTCTGGCTTGTGTATTGCTGTTTCTGGTAATCCAGATAAGGTTCTCTTTTCAACCAAAGCCTGGCCCACAGGAGAGGCCTAGAATAGTGTCACTGCAGTTTTAAATTCCTGTCAGGAGACTGGAAAGAATTGTCCCCCAACCCTTGTTTAAAGTAGTTGTATTTATTTTGAAGACCTTTATTAAAATCACAGTATGGGATTTATGAGTCACTGACCTGTACCCATGGTTACATTTTGCATATTAAAAATCAGCTTTCTAATACAGTTTTAATTCTTTTACACACAAAAACGATGTATAAAAATACTGATTTTGGGAGTTCCCTGGAGGCTTAGTTGTTAGGATTTGGTGCTTTCACTGCAGAGGCCCAGGTTCGATCCCTGGTCAGGGAACCATCCCGCATGCTGCGAGTTGCAGCCAAAATACAAAAAATAAAAATAAAATGATTTTTTTTCATCTTTTTCATCCTTAGTCTTCTAGACCCCATCAACCTTCTTTTCTCCAAGTGTGCTTCCCAGAAGCCTCAAATAAGCTTACTGTAACTCTAATAACATTTTAATTGTTATGTAAATGATACATAAATATGTTCTTGTATAAAAGGAACTTTTGATGTTCCCTTCAGAAAAAAGATAGTCATGTTACCAGTTTACTGAATATCCTTTCAGTCCTTTCTGTGAAATTACTTCCAAATATAGTGTTTTGTATATGTGTTTAGAATATTTTTAAAGTTTTGGTAGATCTTTTATTTTTCTTCTTTACAACTAGTGTGTTTTTTATTCTTTAAATTAAGGTATAATTAACATTAGTTTCAGGTGTGCAACATAATGATTCGAGATTTGTGTATACATATTGCGAAATGATCACCATAAGTTTAGTTAACTACCACCTGCATACTTAGTTATAAAATAATTTTTTTTCTTGTGATGAAGTTGATCCTTTTTAATCTAAACTTTAAAAAACTGCTGAGAAGTGGTCCATAAATGTAACTGATGTAGTTAATTTAGCCATTTACGTATTGATCAACATCTTGGTTGTTAGAAACATTTTTATGCATGCCTTTTATCCTAGAGAAAATACATATCTGATTTTCTCTAGGAGAGAAAAGTGGAATTGTTAGGTCACAGTGCATTTGTTGACAAGTTGCTCTCGAAAATGACTACTAATTGATACTTGCACTTTCAGAGTACGAGAAGTAAGTAGGTTTTTTTACATGTTCTTTAAAAATTTTGTTTTATTTATTCTTTATACAGCAGGTTTTTATTAGTTATCTGTTTTACACATATTAGTGTGTATATGTCAATCCCAATCTCCCAATTCATCACACCACCACCCCCCAACCCCCTGCCACTTTCGCCCCTTGGTGTCCATACGTTTGTTCTCTACATCTGTGTCTCTATTTCTGCCCTGCAAACCGGTTTGTCTGTACCATTCCTCTAGGTTCCACATATATGCGTTAATATACGATATTTGTTCTTCTGACTTATTTCACTCTGTATGACAGTCTCTAGATCCATTCACGTCTCTACAAATGACCCAGTTTCGTTCCTTTTCATGGCTGAGTAATAATCCTTTGTATATATGTACCACATCTTCTTTATCCATTCGTCTGTCGATGGGTGTTTAGGTTGCTTCCATAACCTGGCTATTGTAAATTGTGCTGCATTGAACATTGGGGTGCATGTGTGTTGTTGAATTATGGTTTCCTCTGGGTATGTGCCCGGTTGAGGGATTGCTGGGTCATACGGTAGCTCTATTTTTAGTTTTTTAAGGAACCTCCATACTGTTCTCCATTGTGGCTGTATCAGTTTACATTCCCACCAACAGTGCAAGAGTGTTAGCTTTTCTCCACACCCTCTCCAGCATTTGTTGTTTGTAGATTTTCTGATGATGCCCATTCTAACTGGGGTGAGGTGATACCTCATGGTAGTTTTGATTTGCATTTCTTTAATAATTAGTGATGTTGAGCACCTTTTCATGTGCTTCTTGGCCATCTGTATGTCTTCTTTGGAGAAATGTCTATTTAGGTCTTCTGCCCATTTTTGGATTGGGTTGTTTGTTCTTTTAATATTGAGCCGCATGAGCTGTTTATATATTTTGGAGATTAATCCTTTGTCTGTTTGTCTGTTGATTCGTTTGCAAATATTTTCTCCCATTCTGACGGTTGTCTTTTTGTCTTGCTTGTAGTTTCCTTTGCTTTGCAAAAGCTTTTAAGTTTCATTAGGTCCCATTTCTTTATTTTTGTTTTTATTTCCATTACTCTAGGAGGTGGATCAAAAAAGATCTTGCTGTGATTTATGTCAAAGAGTGTTCTTCTTATGTTTTCCTCTAAGAGTTTTATAGTGTCCGGTCTTAACATTTAGGTCTCTAATCCCTTTTGAGTTTATTTTTGTTGATGGTGTTAAGGCGTGTTCTAATTTCATTCTTTTACATGTAGCTGTACAGTTTTCCCAGCACCACTTATTGAAAAGACTGTCTTTTCTCCATTGTATATACTTGCCTCCTTTGTCATAGATTAGTTGACCATAGGTGTGTGGGTTTATCTCTGGGCTTTCTATCCTGTTCCATTGATCTATATTTCTGTTTTTGTGCCAGTACCATATTGTCTTGATTACTGTAGCTTTGTAGTACAGTCTGAAGTCAGGGAGTCTGATTCCTCCAGCTCCGTTTTTTTCCCTCAAGATTGCTTTGGCTATTCGGGGTCTTTTGTGTC
Source organism: Neophocaena asiaeorientalis asiaeorientalis (assembly GCF_003031525.2). Classification (NCBI taxonomy): domain Eukaryota; kingdom Metazoa; phylum Chordata; class Mammalia; order Artiodactyla; family Phocoenidae; genus Neophocaena; species Neophocaena asiaeorientalis. Next base: position 6,604,454 of record NW_020173215.1, read on the forward strand.
TCCATACAAACTTTAAGGGTTTTTGTTCTAGTTCTGTAAAAAATGCCACTGGGAATTTGATAGGGATTGCATTGAATCTGTAGATTGCTTTGGGTAATATAGTCATCTTCACAATATTGATTCTTCCAATCCAAAGACACGGTATATTTCTCCATTTGTTTGTGTCATCTTTGGTTTCTTTCATCAGTGTCTTACAGTTTTCTGAGTACAGGTCATTTACCTCCTTAGGTAGGTTTATTCCTAGGTATTTTATTCTTTTTGTTGCAGTGGTGACTGGGATTGTTTCCTTAATTTATCTTTCTTATCTTTCGTTGTTAGTATATAGGGATGCAAGAGGTTTCTGTGTGTTAATTTTGTATCCTGCAACTTTACCAAATTCACTGATTAGCTCTAGTAGTTTTCTGGTGGCATCTTTAAGATTCTCTATGTATAGTATCATGTCATCTGCAAACAGTGACAGTTTTACTTCTTCTTTTCCAATTTGTATTGTTTTATTTCTTTTTCTTCTCTGATTGACGTGACTAGGACTTCCAAAACTATGTTGAATAGTAGTGGCGAGAGTGGACATCCTTGTCTTGTTCCTGATCTTAGAGGAAATGCTTTCAGTTTTTCACCTTTGAGAATGATGTTTGCTGTCGTTTTGTCGTATATGGGCTTTATTATGTTGAGGTAGTTTCCCTTTATGCCCACTTTCTGGAGAGTTTTTTTCATAAATGGGTGTTGAATTTTGTCAAAAGCTTTTTCTGCATCTATTGAGATGATCATGTGGTTTTTCTTCAAGTTGTTAATATGGTGTATCACAATGATTGATTGGCATATACTGAAGAATCCCTGGGATAAATCCCACTTGCTCATGGTGTATGATCCTTTTAATGTGTTGTTGGATTCTGTTTGCTACTATTTTGTTGAGGATTTTTGCATCTATATTCATCAGTGATATTGGTTTGTAATTTTCTTTTTTTTTTTTTGGTAGTATCTTTGCCTGGTTTCATATCAGGGTGATGGTGGCCACATAGAATGAGTTTGGGAGTGTTCCTTCCTCTGCAATTTTTTGGAAGAGTTTGAGAAAGATGGGTGTTAGCTCTTCTCTAAATGTTTGATAGAATTCACTTGTGAAGCCATCTGGTCCTGGACTTTTGTTTGTTGGAAGATTTTTAATCACAGTTTCAATTTCATTACTTGTGATTGGTGTGTTCATATTTTCTGTTTCTTCCTGGTTCCGTCTTGCAAGGTTATATCTTTCTAAGAATTTGTCCGTGTCTTCCAGGTTGTCCATTTTATTGGCATAGAGTTACTTGTAGTAGTCTCTTAGGATGCTTTGTATTTAGGCGGTGTCTGTTGTAACTTCTCCTTTTTCATTTCTAATTTTATTGATTTGACTCCTCTCTTGATGAGTCTGGTTAAAGGTTTATCAATTTTGTTTATCTTCTCAAAAAACCAGCTTTTAGTTTTATTGATCTTTGCTATTGTTTTCTTTGTTTCTATTTCATTTATTTCTGCTCTGATCTTTATGATTTCTTTCCTTCTACTAACTTTGGGTTTTGTTTGTTCTTCTTTCTGTAGTTCCTTTAGGTGTAAGGTTAGATTGTTTATTTGACTTTTCTTGTTTCTTGAGGTAGGCTTGTATAACTATAAACTTCCCTCTTAGAACTGCTTTTGCTGCATCCCGTAGGTTTTGGATCATTGTGTTTTCGTTGTTATTTGTCTCTAGGTATTTTTTCTTTTCTTTTTTTTTTTTATCTCCCTGCGGTACGCGGGCCTCTCACCACTGTGGCTTCTCCTGTCGCGGAGCACAGGCTCTGGACGCGCAGCCTCAGCGGCCATGGCTCACGGGCCCAGCTGCTCCATGGCACGTGGGATCCTCCTGTACCGGGGCACGAACCCATGTCCCCTGCATTGGCAGGTGGACTCTCAACCACTGTGCCACCAGGGAAGCCCTCTAGGTAGTTTTTGATTTCCTTTTTGATTTCTTCAGTGATCTCTTGGTTATTTACTAACATACTGTTTAGCCTCCATGTGTTTGTGTTTTTTACATTTTTTTCCTTATAATTGATTTCTAATCTCCTAGCGCTGTGGTTGAATAAGATGCTTCATATGATTTCAGTTTTCTTAAGTTTACAGAGGCTTGATTTGTGACCCAAGATTTGTCCTATCCTGGAGAATGTTCCGTGTGCACTAGAGGAGAAAGTGTAATCTGCTGTTTTTTGGATGGAATGTCCTATAAATATCAATTAAATCTATCTGGTCTATTTTGTCATTTAAAGCTTGTGTTTCCTTATTAATTTTCTGTCTGGATGATCTGTTCATTGCTGTAAGTGAGGTGTTAAAGTCCCCTACTATTATTATCTTACTGTTGATTTCCTCTTTTATGGCTGTTAGCATTTGCCTTATGTATTGTGGTGCTCCTGTGTTGGGTGTATATATATTTATAATTGTTATATCTTCTTGGGTTGATCCCTTGATCATTATATAGTGTCCTTCCTTGTCTCTTGTAACATTCTTTATTTTAAAGTCTATTTTATCTGATATGAGTATTGCAACTCCCGCTTTCTTTTGATTTTCATTTGCATGGAATATCTTTTTCCATTTCCTCACTTTCAGTCTGTCTGTGTCCCTAGATCTGAAGTGGGTCTCTTGTAGACAGAATATATATGGGTCCTGTTTTCGTATCCATGAGCAAGCCCGTGTCTTTCTGTTGGAACATTTAATCCATTCACGTTTAAGGTAATTATCGATATGTATGTTCCTATTAACCATTTTCTTAATTGTTATGGGTTTGTTTTTGTAGGTCCTTTTCTTCTCTTATGTTTCCCACTTAGAGAAGTGCCTTTTGCATTTGTTGTAGAGCTGGTTTGGTGGTGCTGAATTCTCTTAGCTTTTGCTTGTCTGTAAAGCTTTTGATTTCTCCATCAAATGGGAATGAGATCCTTGCCAGGTAGAGTAATCTTGGTTGTAGGTTCTTCTCTTTCATCACTTTAAATATATCGTGCCACTCCCTTCTGGTTTATAGAGTTTCTGCTGAGAAATCAGCTGTTAACCTAATGGGAGTCCCCTTGTATGTTATTTGTCGTTTTTTCCTTGTTGCTTTCAATAATTTTTTTTTGTCTTTAATTTTTGTCAGTTTGATTACTATGTGTCTCGGTGTGTTTCTCCTTGGGTTTATCCTGTCTGGGACTCTCTGCTCTTCCTGGACTTGGGTGGCTATTTCCTTTCCCACGTTAGGGAAGTTTTCGACTATAATCTCTTCAAATATTTTCTTAGGTCCTCTCTCTCTCTCTCTCTTTTCCTTCTGGGACCCCTGTCATGTGAATGTTTAATGTTGTCCCAGAGGTCTCTTAGGCTGTCTTCATTTCTTTTCATTCTTTTTTGTTTATTCTCTTCCGTGGCAATGAATTCCACCATTCTGTCTTCCAGGTCACTTATCCATTCTTCTGCCTCAGTTATTCTGCTATTGATTCCTTCTAGTGTATTTTTCATTTCAGTTATTGTATTGTTCATCTCTGTTGGTTTGTTCTTTAATTCTTCTAGGTGTTTGTTCTTTAATTCTTCTAGGTCTTTGTTAAACATTTCTTGCATCTTCTCGATCTTTGCCTCCATTCTTTTTCCGAGGTCCTGGATCATCTTCACTATCATTATTCTGAATTTTTTTTCTGGAAGGTTACGTATTTCCACTTCATTTAGTTGTTTTTCTGGGGTTTTATCTTGTTCCTTCATCTGGTACAAAGTCCTCTGCCTTTTCATTTTGTCCATCTTTCTGTGAATGGTTTTCCTTCCACAGGCTGAAGAATTGTAGTTCTTCTTGCCTCTGCTGTCTGCCCTCTGGTGGATGAGGTTATCTCGCTTTTTTTACATTTTTTTAAGGCACTCATTTACTGTAGCAAAATGCCATCTTATGACATTTTCCCCTTAAATGTAATAAAACATGTGATTCATAACTGTCAGTGCGTTTTCTTAATTAAAGCTTTGCTAAAGATTATGGTCATGAGTAAAATTGCCCGTCATACTGCAGTTTTTGTTTTCACTATCCAAGCTCTTAAAATGAATTCCTCGTCTATTAGGAATTGTTTCCTTATAGATTAAGATATTAGAATAATATTCAAAGAAGTTGTATAGTGACTCACTAGTGATGTTTGAAAAATGGATATGTGAAAATCACACACTTGTTCATGTATGTTTATATATACTTGGAGCCACTGGTAGCTTATTTTTCTTAGGTTTCATCTGCCTGAAAAAAATTTTTTTAATTAAAATTTCTTTATATTTTAAGTTTTAGGTTGGCTTTGTTTTTCAGTCTTAGGTTTTTTCTAATGATATGCTAGGAGGGCAGTTTCCTCCATTTTGGCTGGAACATGGGAAAATGAAAATATTGTTTTCTTTTTTTAAAATAAATTTATTTTATTTTTGGCTGTGTTGGGTCTTTATTGCTGTGCATGGGCTTTATCTAGTTGCAGTGAGCGGGGGCTACTCTTCGTTTTGGTGCACAGGCTTCTTATTGTGGTAGCTTCTCTTGTTGTGGAGCACGGGCTCTTAGGCCTGTGGGCTTCAGTAGTTGTGGCTAGCAGGCTCTAGAGCCCAGGCTCAGTAGTTGCAGTGCATGGGCTTATTTGCTCTGCCGGGTGTGGGATATTCCTGGACTAGGGCTCGAACCCGTGTCCCCTGCATTGGCAGGCGGATTCTTAACTACTGCACTACCAGGGAAGTCCTGAGGTCATTTATTTAAATAACAGTTATCCGTAAACCTACAGTGAACATTTTTCTTTTTTTTGGTTGGGGGGCTGTGCCGCTCAGCCTGCAGTATCTTAGCTCCCCAACCAGGGATCGCACCTGTGCCGACTGCAGTGGAAGCATTGAGTCTTAACCACTGGGCCTCCAGGAAAGTCCCTGCAGTGAACATCTCATACTGACATCATTGTACCTTGTGTTGATTACCAGATAATTTCTCAGAAATGAAATTGTTTCATTAAAACGTATGTACATTTTATTTTACTTTAAAAAATTTTTTAAATTTAAAAATTTAAATTTTTAAAGTTTTAAAAATTTTATTGGATTATAGTTGATTTACAATGTGTGTTAGTTTCAGGTGTACAGCAGAGTGATTCAGTTATATATATACACATATATTCTTTTTCAGATTCTTTTCTCATATAGGTTATCACAGAAGATTGAGTAGAGTTCCCTGTACTATACAGTAGGTCCTTATTGGTTATCTATCTTATAAAAAAGTATATATATTTTATTATTATTATTATTATTTTGGCCATGCGGCTTGCGGGATTTTAGTTTCCTGACCAGGTAATGAACCTGGGCCCTTGGCAGTGAGAACATGAAGGCCTAACCACTGGACTGCCAAGAAATTCCGCAAAAAGTATATACGTTTTAAATGACAGATTACCCTTGCAAGATTCTACTGCTTAATACTCATTACAACAGCATGAGAGAAATGTCCATCTATATAAGCTGGTCAATGCTTGGTATTCTCTGTTTTGTCAGAATGATAGGTGAAAACTGTTCTGTTTTACTTTACATTTCTTAGTACAGTTGAGTTAGCATTTCATATTTGGCCACTGGTATTTCGTTTTTGAATCATCTCTTTATTTTTTACTCAGATTTATTTATTTATTTTTAAAGCTCAGTGTCATTCTTTTAACAGGAAAGGAGTGGGTTGATGAGGTGGTCTAAGAGTAGCACAAAGGACTTCCTTATGTGGAACTTGGAATTAGACAGATGTGTTCACAGTTGGCATTGCACATCTGCATGTTCCCCTTCTCCCTCTCTTAGGGAGTCTGCCCTGTGAAGTTGACAGCATGAAGGAGCAGACCAGAATGCTTGCTTTTTGTGGACAGCTAGCTCCCAAAGAAAAGGGCGGAAAGGTGTTGGCTTTGCAAGTCAGTTCTTTTCCTAAACTCATTAATCTGGAAACTTACTGTTTCTGTGGGAGGAATTGGGACTTGGGAACAGGGATATTCCAGGAAAGTCTTCCTTTTAAAAAAGTAAATTAGGGGTTTCCCTGGTGGCACAGTGGTTAAGAATCCGCCTGCCAATGCAGGGGACACGGGTTCAATCCCTGGTCCGGGAAGATCCCACATGCCGCGGAGCAACTAAGCCCGTGCACCACAATTACTGAGCCTGCTCGCCTAGAGCCCGTGCTCCACAACAAGAGAGCCACTGCAATGTAAAGCCCACGCACCACAACAAAGAGTAACACCTACTTGCCACAACTAGAGGAAGCCCACGTGCAGCAGCGAAGACCCAATGCAGCCAAGAATAAATAAATAAATAAACAAACAAACATTAAAAAAGAAGTTATTAAAAAAAAAGAAATCACTTTCCTATCCCAGCGTATCCAACCACATTGGCCAGCATAATTTGTCAAATAACTTTTAATGAGAATAAATTACAGTATTGATTGTGTACTTAATGATACTCGATGGATAAAATGTCAGAATTATAGAGGCCACAGAGTTAAATGTGCACTTTTTTCCCATTGTATTTCCTGAGGAGGTGTTAAAGTTGAGAGAGTAAAATTTAAACAAAAATCCAAAATTTTTGAGTTCAAAAAGAATTTATTGAAATCAAAATCTCTCTCCCTTTTATTTTTTTAATTTGTTTAATATTTGTTTTTTAAGGTTTCTTTTTGATATGGACCCGTTTTTAAAGTCTTTATTGAATTTGTTACAATATTGCTTCAGTTTTATGTTTTGGTTTTTTGGCCAGGAGGCATGTGGGATCTCAGCTCCCTGACCAGGGGTCAAACCCGTGACCCCTGCATTGGAGGGTGGATCCTTAATCACTGGACCACAAGGGAAGTCCCCTGATTTTAAAGCAATAGAAAGATTATTAACTCATGCTCAAATATTTTTTGGTTTGTAAATAACATTTAATATTGAAGTTAAAAAGTTTTATTTTTATGTGGTCAGAATAATTTTTTAAATTTCTGACCTTAATTTTGTGATTATTAATGTCTAATTGATTTGTAATAAAACTCGCTTGTGTGGCCTATCCCTAAATACTTTTCAGTACATCAGGTAGTTTGTATAAGGCTGTGTTTTGTAACCACCAGGCACTTAATTTACTTGACTTAGCAATGTTTTGGGACATGTTTTCTACTTTGTTGAGGGAAAGGTCTTTCAAATGTTCTATGCTGTATAACTTCCATACAATATACATGATATTTACAAAATATACCTCAGTCAAATTCTAATGTTCAAATATTGTTTTTGTTAAATTAGTTTTTTTCCTGCTTCCCTTTTTTTCCTCTCTCCATATTTTTTTTCTGTATCTCATTTTTGTTAGTGAAGTATTTATCCTTATGCACATTGACACATATGTATACACTTATATATGTGTCCCAAAAGTATAAAGAAGTATAAAGCAAATACCCATGTACTCACTATTCTGCTTTAGAAATAAAATTACTACAATATTCAAGATCCCTGTGTGCCCATCCCTGGTGATGTCTTCATCCTTCATCAGTCTTCCTTTCATGAAATCTTATTTGAATGTTTCTCGGTTTTAACTCAAAGATTACTTTATTTTAGTCTATGAATTGGTCATTGCCACGATTTTTGGGATTCATGTTTTGCTGAATTACTGTGTTTTCTGTAGCTGCAGATCCCACGTTTTCTGCTTTTTAATATTTAGGTCATGTTTAGCTAGATGATCATCATGGTAGATAATGAATCAAGATACAAGACACTGTAAAGCTTCATTACAATGAAGACTATATTTGTCAATCTTTGTGTTCTTATTCAAGAGGGACAAGTGATGATACCATGATAGTCTTGTACAAACTTTTACAGAGATCGCTTCTATTTTTTATGGCTTGGATCTAGATACAGCCTATTACGGTTGCCAAACTTTGTTTTCTGACGACAAATAGTTTGAAGTCTTCTGATTTATTTTCTGCATGCTCCTTGATGCATGTGAATGTATTTATATGTATATATAATATATATAGAAAAATGTATTCCGTTGGGAGTTGATTCACTAACTTTACTGTATTAAAACATGTTATATTGCTAATTTTTCCATGTTACATTCTATTAGTGAACGGATTGGTCTATCAGTTCAGTGTAAGTAAACTTAATATTTTCTACATCTTGATTTGAACACTGAAGACCACTTTGAATCTACATTTGAAATGTAGTTCATTTCTTGTTAGGAATTTGAGTCTCAGAACGTTGGATTTTGTTGAGAATAATTATTCCACTGACTTAACTGAAATTGGTTTGTTATTCTGTTAAGTATTTTGCATGATGTGGTTGTAAAAACAATTCCATGTTTTTTTGTTTTGTTTTGTTTTGTTTTAGAGCTCAGTTCCCCCCAGATTATAAAAGCAGGAAAACTCAAGACAAAGAAATCCAACAAGGTATGTCATGACAAGAAATAGTTTTTAACTATTTTGAAAGGAACTCCTCTTAGATTATTGTGTATTTTTCTCTTCTAAGTCTATCATTGATGTTAGTTTAAAGTTAATATGCTAGAAAATTGTAGCCTTTATCCAAATCCCCATATGCCTCTGTTATCCTGTCTCTATCAGTTTAGTCAAGGTCATTATTCATGCCACAAGTTGGATCGTAAGACATTCCTCTTGCTGTGTTCTGTTGTTTGGAGAAGGTTTTGCATTATTTTTGCAAATGCCTGCATATAATTGAATGAGGGTGATTTTAAAAATTGCTTTCACTTTTAGAAAATATTTTTTCTACTTAAAATTTCTAAACTGCAGACATAACACTTATTTACCTCTTAGGCTAGTGATTTCAGCGATATGTCAAACTGGCCAACACCAAGTGAATTAGTGAACACTGAAGTGAGTATTGTTTTAAGACTTCTTATTTTTTTTTTTAAATAAAGGGAAGGTATTCTCATTTTAACATGCTGAATTTATTTTACTTCAAATTTAGAGAATTGCATTAATAAAATACCCATTTTTCAGATACCTTGATTTCATTCATCACATTGCCTTCATCTGGTTGTATTCTCAGGACCACACATTTGGAAAGGATGGGGTACCATGCTGTCAGCTTCACGTAATGCCTACAAATAGATTACTTTTTAATGTGTCTAAGTGAAGCCCATTTTGTGTTTCAGAATGTATTCTATATGTTTTCTTTGAGTTACAGTCTTTTCAATGTGTTGAAGTCCTAACTCTCTATATACACATGCATATATATGCATATATATCATATCAAGAGATGTTCAGTAAATGGATTTTTAATTTATCTATGAAAGAAGTTCTAAAAGATGTTCTGAGATATTCTATCAAAAGTCTTTTTAGAGAAGTAGTATATATGGTATCTGATTACGTAGTTTCATTTGACACTGTACATCTTGCTATTTGTAATTTGTGCAGAATTATTGGTGTGTAGTTTAAAAACTATAAACTATAACTAAAACTAGTTAACTATAAAGCAGCTTAGTTGTTGTATAAATGACATAATAAACTGCACATATATAAAGTGTACAGTTTGATACGCTTTGACCTATGAAACCTTTGCCACAAACAAGATAATGAACTTAATTTGTAATTCTTCCTGTCACATTCCACCCCCTCACCCCATCATCCCAGGCAACCACTGATAAGCTTTCTGTCACTTAGTTAATTTGCATTTTCTACAGTTTTTTTTTTTTTTAAATTGGAGTATAGTTGATTTACAAGGCATTTTCTACAATTTTATGTAAGTGGAGTCATACAGGATGCATCCTTTTTTTTTTTCTGGCTTTCATTTAGCTTAATTATTTTGAGATTTATTTATGTTATACGTATTAGTAGTTCATTCCTTCTTATTTTCTGGATAGTACTCCATTGTATGGATATAATGCTGTCCATTCACCTATTGGTGGACATTTGTGTTGATTCCAGTTTTTGGCTATTAAGAATAAAGCTGCTATATCAGGACTTCCCTGGTGGTGCAGTGGTTAAGAATCCACCTGCCAATGCAGGGGACACGGGTTCGAGCCCTGGTCTGGGAAGATCCCACATGCCGCGGAGCAACTAAGCCCGTGTGCCACAACTACTGAGCCTGTGCTCTAGAGTCCGCGTGCCACAGCTACTGAAGCCCGCGCGCCTAGAGCCCGTGCTCCACAGCAAGAGAAGCCACCGCAATGAGAAGCCTGCGCACCACAACGAAGAGTAGCCTCCGCTCGCCACAACCAGAGAAAGCCCGCGTGCAGCAACGAAGATGCAACGCAGTCAAAAATAAATTTATAAAGAGAAATAAAGCTGCTATATAAGCATTTATGTACAAAATTTTGCATGGAATAATGCTTTTGTTTTTCTTGGGAGTGGAATGGTTGGATTTTATGGTAGCTATTTATTTAACTTTTAAAACTACTAAACTTTTTATTCCACCAGCAGTGTATGAGAATTCTACTTATTCTGTAGCCTCACTAATACTCTATGTGGTCAGCCTTTTAATTTTAGTCAGTCTAGTAGGTGTATAGTGGTATCACACTATAGTTTTTAATTTGCATTTTTCTAATGATGTCAAGCACATTTTCATGTACATTTGTCATCACTATATCTTTTTGATGAAGTGTCTGTTCAACTCTAGCCCACATTTCAATTGTTTTCTTGTTACTGCATTGTAGAGTTCATTATATATTTTAGATACAAGTCCTTTTATCAAAAACTTAGCAAATATTTTCTTCCAGTTTTTCAAATGACTTTTAACAGTGTCTTTTGTAAAGTAGTTTTTTATTTTTGATAAAAGTTGTCATTCTTTTTGCGATATTTAGGTAAGGTGTTACCACAGATTTTTGGATATGTTAGTGAAAATGTTCATGAAAATTATTTCATTCAGAAAACCTTTTTGCAGTGTCAGAGTGTCATCAGCCTAGGAAATAAGAAGCCGCAAAACAGAAAAGAAAGAGAAGACAAGGTTGAAAAGAGAAGTAACAGTGAAAGCAAAGAAAGCCGGGAAACAAAATTAGATGGTCCTGGTGAAAATGTCAGTGAGGATGAGGCTCAGTCAAGTAATCAACGAAAGAAAGGTTAGTTTGTTTACATCTTCATTTTGATTTTTAAGTTTTTGAAGAGAGTTGTAGTAATGAAGAATTGTATTTAATCAGTTGATTCCTGGTAGTCACCAGTTAGTAGTTTGGATTTCTTCAGGATACCATCTACAATGGTAACTGATTTTCTTTTATAGCATTTCTGAACTATGAGACTTTCCTCTCTACGTTTGACTTGTATTTTATGTAAGAATGGATTTAAATTCCACCGATAGAGGTGGGTGTAGATATATTCTTGGAAAGTTGTATGATAACTATTGTTTTTTAAATCTGCATTGGAACAGCTCCCTTTTTTTCAGGAAATTTTGAGAAAATATTTTTCTGAGACAAAATTGAGAACAATATTGGTCAATTCTTTTTCCTCATTGCATTCCCCCATTACTCTTTGAAGGAAAAAAATAGTGTCTTTACTTCCTTTTCCATATTCTTTTAGGAACTTCTCATGTGTCTAGGGACAGATAATGATTTAATTGGTAAAAGCATATTCTCATTAAGTGTTCTGAGTCTCAATAAAAGTGTCTTCAGGGGTTTTTAGGCAGAAAAGTTCTTTAAACTGTCAGAAGGTCAGTAGCTGAGAAAAAGTGAACTCTGGGGAGAGGGCAGGGGGTGCTATTGGAGAGGTAGGAAAGGTCCATGTTATTCAGGGCTTTGGTAACTTGGAATTGGTATTTTAAGTACTGTGGGAAGCCATTGAAGCATTTAATTCTTGGAGGTGATGGGGCATGGGAGGGGACATTTCATGATGAAGTAGTTGCCAGCCAACTTCTTTAATAATGGAACTAACAGCCTACCGTGTACTGAGCACTTACTTGAATTTTTTTTTTTTGATGACTATTATAACCCTTAGCTGCAGGGTAGTCATGAGGCTCACTCGATATAGTATGCCAAGGGTAATTGCTCAGAAGTGGTGGCAGTAGGACAACCATGTGGTTGTTACAAAAAATTTCCCCATTTCTTGAATGCTTAATCACTAACCTTTTTCATGCTCCTTTGATACATAAGTAGTCTTTTTGACTGTCTAGAAGTCATACAGGTAACAAGACCTATCCTGCTCTAAAATTTGTCTTCCTTGTTAGTTGCTTCAATTAAAACTGATTAGCCAACACTAAAATGCAGGTGTTTGTAGTTAAAGTAATTTTATATAATCGGGTCATGAATTGACTCTCCTTAGAGCACACATGTTTATCTTTAAGTGCTTATTTATGCCCAAAGTATCTCATTGATAGAATTTACATATAGACTTTAAGGAGTTTTTAGATTCTTTCTTATTCTCTTTTCCTTATCTGTCTGTAGTTTGCAGTATTAGTAGGAAATTAGTACACTAATATTCCCTTAATTACTTTGATAGTTTTTTCCTTTGCCCATGAGTCTTTTTGTTTTAGTTGAAATTAGTACACTAATATTCCCTTAATTACTTTGATAGTTTTTTCCTTTGCCCATGAGTCTTTTTGTTTTAGTTGAAATTAGTACACTAATATTCCCTTAATTACTTTGATAGTTTTTTCCTTTGCCCATGAGTCTTTTTGTTTTAGTTGAAATATATAGAAATGTTCAGGCAGAAGACTGAACATTTTGAAACCTTAACTATGGAATTCATGAACAGGTAACCTTCACAATTTCACTATACTAAATATAACAATTAATTACACTATCACTTAGTCAACAAGAAGCTTTAAATTGCTTGTATCTCTTAATAAGTTAGGAAAATGTGTAGTAGCTATACAAAGGTTTATCAAATGCAGTTAGACAGATTTTATACTTAAACTTTATTTTGAAAAAGCTCTTTCATTAGTAGTGATGCTGGATGAATTAATATTTGAGGCAGTGATTTGAACCTGAAAGTGTTTTGAATCACTGGTCAAACAGTTATCAGGTATACCCTGTTCTAAAGCCTAAGTATCAAGTATTAGGTGGAAATAGTGTGTACACTTAATATTTTTTATGGCTTATTTGTCAGAATTAAACAGAAGAGTGTGCATTTCACTTAAAAGCAAAAGAATTCCAATGATACTCTATCACTGGCTTTTCACTTGAGTTTTAGAAACTTATTATTTGCCCAAACAAGTTTATTAAAGAGCTAGGGGAGCAGAAGAAAATCATTTTGGTACTCTACAAGTAATCCCTTTAAGGACAAATTAAGTCTTTCATTTATTTAATTAAAATTTAGAGTCCTTTCACAATTGCAAAGCTTTAATGAAAATTGTGCATTGTCATTAAATGATTTTATTTTGTTTTCTTCAAGCTAATAAGCACAAGTGGGTACCACTCCACTTAGATGATGTAAGACCAGACAGTCAAGAAAGACCAGGGTCCCGGAATAGCTCAAGATGTCAACCTGAAGCAAGTAAATCACATAACAATAGGAGAAATGACACACGAAGTAAGTAACATTCTAAGAGAAAAATGAGTCATCTAGTCTTAATCTTACTATTTTAACAACCATGTATAGTATAAACTATTTGAGAGTAAGTTGCAGACATTGTGCCCCTTTAACCCTAAATACTTCAGAGTATGTATCATAAGATCAGTAATACACTGTGACTATCCACAGGCAGAATTTCTCAATAATGCCCTTTACAGTTTTTTTCTCCTCTTTTCTGGGATCTAATCTGTGATCACACATTGCTTTTAGTTGTCTCTGTTAGTCTGGAATAATTCTTCTGCTTTTGTCTTTCATGACGTTGATTTTTTTCTGAAGGCTTTAAGACAGTAATGTGGTAGCTATACTTATACCTTTGGGTTTTCTGATGTTTCCTCATGATTGGATTTGGGTTATAAATTTTTGGCAGGAATACTGCAAAAGTTAAATGGTTTTCTTTGTAGTGTATAACCTGAAAACACATGTGGTATTGGTTTATCTTATTATTGGTGATACTAACTTTGAGCACTTGGTTAAGATGAGGTACTCCAGGTTTCTTTATTGTAAAGATACCCTTTTTCCCTTGGTAATTAACATGTAATTTGTGGAGAGAGACTTTGAGACTGTGGGAATACCCATTTTTTCATCAGACTTTTCATATGAGCTTCAGTTTCCATTGGTGATTTTTATTCTTGCCTGATTATTACCATGATGGTTGCAAATGCTGAATAGGTAATCTTCAGAATTTCACTATACTAGTATTTGTCTTACTGCATCATTCTTTCTATATTTATTAGCTGGCATTCCACTGTAAAGAACAACTTCCTATTATTAGCGTGGACTAAAGGCGTCTTATGTTTTCAGTGGTTGAAATTGTTATCATGATTGTTTAATTTGATGCTCAAATTGTCCCAGAGTTGGCTAGTGGAAGCCTCTTCTGGGTGGTTTCTGGATCATTCTTTAAAAAGTCAACTTTACTGAGTTAATAATTATATATATTAAAGTACACTGAAATTACTGTCAAGTCCCCTAACCACGAGTCTACTTTCTGTCAGATTTGACTTATCTTTTCAGAATTTCGTATAAATTGAACTGTGTAATATAAATTATATCCTCTTGTGTTCTTTTGCTCAGCATAATGATTTTCACATTCATCAGTGTTGTTCCATATATCAGTAGTTTCTACCTCTTTATTGCATAATAGTTTTCTGTTGAATGGATATTCTCCTTTATCCATTCATGTTGGTGAATATTTGGCTTGTTACCAGTTTTTGCCTGTTATGAGTAATGCCGACATGAACATTTGTGTACAGACCTTTGTGTGGGCATATGTCTTAGATTCTCGGGTAAACATCTAGGAGTGGATTGCTAGGTGGTATGGTAAACGTGTGTGTGTGTATATTTTTTTGCTGTGCCATGCAGCATGCGGGATCTTAGTTCCCCAACTAAGGATTGAACCCATGCCCCCTGCAGTGAAAGCGTGGAGTCGTAACCACTGGACTGCCAAGGAAGTCCCCGGTAAATGTATATTTAACGTAATAAGAAATTGCCAAATGTTTCTTTTTTAAAAAAATTTATTTATTTTATTTTTGGCTGTGTTGGGTCTTCGTTGCTGCACGCAGGCTTTCTTTAGTTGCGGATATGGGGCTACTCTTTGTTTTCGTCCGCAGGCTTCTCATGGCAGTGGCTTTGCTTTGTTGCGGAGCACGGGCTCGAGGCATGCCAGCTTCAGTAGTTGTGGTATGTGGACTCAGTAGTTGTGGCTTGCGGGCTGTATAGCGCAGACTCAGTAGTGGTGGCGCAAGGGCGTAGTTGCTCTGTGGCATGTGGGATCTTCCTGGACCAGGGCTCAAACCTGTGTCCCCTGCATTGGCAGATGGATTCTTAACCACTGTGCCACCAGGGAAGTCCCGCCAATGTTTCTTTCCTTTGCTATATGTTAGGTCATATGTCTTGTGGAATTTCCCATATTTTGGATTTGGCTAAATGCTTTATCGTGATACTCCTTAACATGTTCCTTTGTCTTTTCTAAGTGTAACTGGCAATAATAACTAGAGGTTTGGTTAAGATCCAGTTTATTTTTGTTTTGGTAGGAATATTTCATAGTGTGTTTGTGTCACAGCAGTAGGAATAAAATGTCTGGGTGTCTTACTTTCAGATTGTGTTGTGGTTGAGTTGGTTAACAGGTGTTGTTAGCCTTATCCATCCATCATAAAGTGTCCCATCAGGGACTTCCCTGGTGGCTCAGTGGTTAAGAATCTGCCTGCCAATGCAGGGGACACGAGTTCGAGCCCTGGTCCGGGAAGATCCCACATGCCGTGGAGCAGCTAAGCCCGTGCACCACAACTACTGAGTCTGTGCTCTAGAGCCCGTGAGCCATAACTACTGAGCTCGCGTGCCGCAACTGAAGCCCACATGCCTAGAGCCCGTGCTCTGCAACAAGAGAAGCCACCACAATGAGAAGCCCGTGCACTGCAACGGAGAGTAGCCCCTGCTCGCCACAACTAGAGAAAGCCCATGCACAGCAAGAAAGACCCAATACAACCAAAAATAAGTAAATAAAATTAATTAATTAAAAAAAATCATTCCCCAGATACATTATTTCAGCAGGGTTTGTTCAAGTTTCAGAAAGAAGAGGACAGGAGGATATGTGGAAGCAGTTGGCTGAGCATTTGTGTTTTGTTTGTTTGGTTTTTTTTGGCCACCCCCTGCAGCTTGTGGGATCTTAGTTCCCCGAGCAGGGATTGAACCCGTGCCCTGGAGAGTGAAAGTGTTGAGTCCTAACCACTGGACCGCCAGGGAATTCCCTGAGCATTTGCTTTTATAGTTTTCTACTGAAATCTTTTAAGTCTGATAATTTTTAAGGCATATTGTCCTGTGAAAGCATTGTACAGTGAGTCCCTGTCTAATCACCATCCAGATTTAGTCACTCTGCTATCTATAATTCATGCATCTGCTGAATCATTTGAAAGTACCTTGCAGATATCGTGACACTTCAGCACTGATGTCCCAAGAAAATGGAGCATCTAAGAAAATCAACACTAATTCATTATATCATCTAAAATCTAGTCAATGGTTATATTTACTCAATTGTCCACAAAATATGACTTTAAAATTCTAAAACTTGCTACTGGTATCTACTGAGTAGAGACCAAGGATAATGCTAAACATCCTACAGTACCCAGGACAGCCTCCACACTAAAGAGTTATCTGGCTCAAAATGTCAGTTATGCCATGGTTGAAAAACCCTGGTCTCTGGGGTATACATACCTTTACTTATTTGATTGTTTCCAATTGTTTTTCAAAATTGAAATGTACTTGTTTTTATTCCAGCATTATACAAAAGTTCTGTCTTGGTCAACATTTGCTATTGGGAATTCCCTGGCGGTCCAGTGGTTGGGACTCTGTGCTTCCACTGCAGGACTGCAGAGGGTACAGGTTTGATCTCGATCCTTGGTCGGGGAACTAGGATCCTTCATGCTACAAAGTACAGCCAAAAAGGAAAAAACAAAACAGAAAAATAAAACAAAAAAAAGATTGATATTATGGGACCTTAAAATGTTTTTCAGACTGGGACAGATAAAAAAATACTCTTTCATTGTCTTGATTTGCATTTCTCAAGGCCACTGAGGCTGAGCACCGTTTTTTTATTGTCTATTTGCATTTCCTTGTTTGCTCTGCCAGTCTTTCAATGATTTTTTCCTATTTGGTTGCAGTGTATGTGTGTGTGTGTGTGTGTGTGTGTGTGTGTGTGTGTGAGAGAGAGAGAGAGAATGCACGAGGGCATAAGAGACATTTGTATGAGTTCTATATGTATTCTGGATATAATTGCTATATTGTGCTGCAGATATCTTCTCCCAGTTTTCATTTCCTTTTTTCTTTAAAAGAAATGTCTTTTACTTAAATAGAAACACCCTTTCCTTAAAAGAATTTCTATTTGTGAAAATAAGTATTATTGTGAAAATAAGTTTTTGTTTTTAGGAGTTTTATATAGTACAAAACTCAGTTGTCTTGGAACTTGTTAAATTTTTAGCAGTACAGTTTTAGCAAACAATCTCATTATATTTTTAGTATGTTACTTATCACAATATCTTCTTTATATGTCAATACATAAGATGTCTTTTATGCCAGAGACAGTTTGACAAATTCCTATGGAATCTCTTAAGTTTGCATCTTTCTGAAGAATGACTGGTTACTAATAACTAGTTACAAAGTGGGGAAGGGTGGTTACCACGTTTTCATAAAGATAATCATGTTTTCATAGTTGCAAATTGGAATGTATAAAAATATTTTTATTTTTAAAAAGGTTGGAGGCGTGAAAGAGAAAAGAGAGATGATCAAGATGAAGTTTCCAGTGTGAGAAGTGAGGGTGGTAATATCCGAGGTACCTTTAGAGGCCGAGGAAGAGGCCGAGGACGGGGAAGAGGACGAGGCAGAGGAAATCCTCGATGTGAGACTTGATTTTTTGTTTTGTTAAATTAGATGAACACTGAAAAAAGCGTGCAAGTCGTCTGTTTTTCCCACTATCCCATATACTGTTTTAACTGATTTTACGTGTCTGATAATAAAGATGGTTTTGTATTTGTTTGTTACCCCTTGAGATACTTCACTTTGGATTTTTCTTTATAGTAACTATTTCTTTTTTTTGTTTTTCAATCTGTGATCATTTTTCTTTTTCTTTATTACATCAAGTGAACTTTGATTATTCATATGGTTATCAAGAACATGGTGAAAGGACTGGCCAACCATTTCAAACAGAACTTAATACCAGTATGATGTATTACTATGATGATGGTACAGGCGTACAGGTGTATCCTGTGGAAGAAGCATTGCTTAAAGAGTATATTAAACGCCAAATGTAAGTCAATCAGACATAAAGAGATGGGGCAGGAAAATCCATTGCAATATCAAACTTTAACATCACTGATAATATAACACATTTTCTAAGCTGTTTATTAGTAAAATTAGAACATGTTAATAGTATTTTATATTTTGTTTCTAAGAAATGTTAGTAGAGCATGTATAAAGTATTTTTAAAAATTTATTTTTGGTTCATGTTGTTATTTATATAAGACTCCTTTCTCTCTTGAGGTACTTCTCTGCTTAAAGGATATTAGTTAAAATGTCACGGCATAATATGAATGATTAAGTATAAGAATATAAAACTACTTCATATGTTTGAAATTGAACAAGTGAAATTTAGCTTATTTGCAAATAAATGTTTATATTAAAATTTGCAAATGAACATAAATGGCAAAAAATGGTGATATCTTCTGACTTTTATAACAGTTGGTTTCAGAATCATAAGTTTGTTTTTTAACTTTTAAGTTCTCTTTCTTTGTGACACATATTCAAAGGAGACTACCTAATCTTTTTTAGTTTTAGACTTTTTATTTTAGTTCTTGTAATAGTTGTTTTCTGAATATTGAACTTGAAGTTTAGGAGAATATTAGTTTGTTGTATTATCTTTAAGCAAAAAATAACCCCTCTGCCTGTTAGTATTGTGTAGGATGTTCTGCATATTTATATAGTGTGTTTATATAGTGCTGAGAAAAATGTTTCCAAGTGATGTGCCTAACTAATTTACTGAAATTTGAACCTTTTTTTATCCTTATAAAGGGGAGGAAAAAGGCTATTTTTGAAAAGGCATAAGCATTTTTAGTTTTATTTATTTATTTATTTATTAGTTTTTTGGCTTTGTTGGGTCTTTGTTGCTGCGCCCAAGCTTTCTCTTGTTGTGGTGAGCGGGGGCTACTCTTTGTTGCGGTGCGCGGGCTTCTCATTGCAGTGGCTTCTCTTGTTGTGGAGCACAGGCTCTAGGTGCGTGGGCTTCAGTAGTTGCGGCACGCGGGCTCAGTAGTTGTGGCTCGCGGGCTCTAGAGCACAGGCTTCATAGTTGTGGCGCACGGGCTTAGTTCTCCGCAGCATATGGGATCTTCCCGGACCAGGGCTCGAACCTGTGTCCCCTGCATTGACAGGTAGATTCTTAACCACTCCACCACCAGGGAAGCCCCATAATCATTTTTAAAACATCCACCTTTATTTTAAAAAGAAAATGGACCCTAGTCCATTAATAGAAAATAATATCTTCATCAGCATTAACCAGGCATCTTCCTGGGATGCCTTCATGGTGGATTTGATTGGCTTACAATATGAAGCAAATTGTTTATTTTATTCTTGCTTCTTTTGTTACAGTTGATGCAAACACTGAAGAAAAGGGCCTTTTTATGGGCAGAAAGTGCCTGGCATGTGGCTATCAACTTCAAAACACTATTCCTGTCTTCCTTTGTAACTCTTGCTGTCAGGTCCCTTCTGAGACCTGACAGTGGACATGCAACTCCATGTCAGGATAATCGGCCTCCAATGTGCCGCTTGTGAGGGAGGAGCATAGCCACTTCAGTGCTGACAAAATTTCTGATCATGCAGTGTAGAATCCAGAGCTTCTAAGGTAGGACATGATAATGTCCCCTAGCACACTGAACAAAGTATCAGACATGGCACTGGGCATGACTCCTTTTTTTGTTATTATTTAGCAGCAGAGTTTTGGGCAGATACTAGAGCACCAGGTTTAGAATGGCTCTTCACTGTTACTGTTCTCTGATTAGTGGACATCTGGATTTGAGGAGTCATGCTTTTGACTTTGTGTCTTTAAGGTTTCTCAAACATAGATAGGCTTATTCATTAGGGTTTGGATTTTCCTCTTTGAGAAGTTACTGAAGAACTTCTTGTACTTCAGGAATATTATGCTAAATATTTTGAAGTAGGAGGCTTAACTATTATGGATGGTTAAGTTCTTAAAATCATTTTAACTGAAAATGTATGTTAATAATTTGACATTTTTGATATCAGGATATTAAAAATGGAAGATCTTGATTATTTTTAACTGGGGCAGTCTCTTGGCATTCAGATTTAGACATAAGTATGTTTGCAGCCCGTTAGAAGTTTTAAAAAGTGTATACTATAGGTAATAGTGATTTATGAATTTATTTAGATACTGTGTTTCTCACAGAGTACTAGATTAAAAAGGCATCTTACTAATTATTCAGAGAAGTTTTTGTCTAAGAACACTTTTGTGTTTAAATCACATGTCTTAATGTCTGAATATTTTGAATTTATGCGTATGTATTATGTGCCTACTGCATTTTAGCCACTGTGAAAGGGCTTTTGAAGTGTAACAGAAAGCAGAACAGATGTATTCTGTGCCCACCACATGCTAGGCACTGTGAAAAGGGCTTTTGAGGCATAACAAAAATCAAAATGTTAATTTCTTCAAGACTTCAATTATTTTCTTTAGTGTTTAAGAAGAGTAAATGATTTATTAGTGTTACTGCGATGTCAGTTGAATTTCACTGATCTCAGGGAGCTTTGCACTTTGACAGTTGGATAAATATCAGAGTATAAAGAAGCAACTTGGGTATTTACATTTCTAAAATAAGACATTTTTCCCACCCAGTGAAAGGTAGCTCAAAGCCAGTTTTCAGTTGTAGGTGATTATTTCTTCAAAGTTAGAATTTGACCTAAATAATTCAACGGTATCTTGAGTTACCCAACCTTACTCCCAAATATGAGCTGGCGTGCTTTCTTATCATTTGCCACCCTTCTTTGAAAACTTGCTCTGTGATTTGGAAACAGTATAGGATTTTTAAACTGTAAGCCATATCATTTGATGTCATGTATTTCTTTTGTATTATTCTTTTCTACACTTCCCCCTATTTATCCTCTTCTGCTTTTCTAGAATCTTGTTCTCGTTTTTTTTATATGCAGGCTGTAATTTAAATATGTGTTTCTCAAATGCCATTATTATATGTATTTATCATATTATCTTTATATCTTGGAACTTGTAGTCGTTGATGATACAGTTTGTTCATTTACACATCTCTCTATACTTTCCTAGAGAGAAGATTAAGGTGTATAAGTTGCTTCTGTATTTTTTTTTTTGCCCATATATATACCTCATGGTGTTGCAGATATTCTTTGTTTAACTGTATTCCATTCACTTATTTTTTTTTTTTTTTTGCGGTACGCGGGCTGCTCACTGTTGTGGCCTCTCCCATTGCGGAGCACAGGCTCCGGATGCGCCGGCCCAGCGGCCATGGCTCACGGGCCCAGCCCCTCCGCGGCATGTGGGATCCTCCCGGACCGGGGCATGAACCCGTGTCCCCTGCATCAGCAGGCGGACTCCCAACCACTGTGCCACCAGGGAAGCCCTTCCGTTCACTTTTAATGTCTTTTATAGTTCTGGCTCTCAAAGGGGGGAGATAGTGAACCATTCAAATATAAAATTGTGTGCATCTGTGCCCACATATTCACTCAGTTTTTACTAAGCATTGTGCTGAATGCTAGGGTTCAGAAGTATTAAACAGTGTCAGTACCCTGCCAATTTAGAAAACAAACTACTCTGTAAACTTGACATAGAATACTTCCAATATACCATTATTTTCAGTGATGGGAAAAAGTTGGAAGGCAGTCTGTTGATGTGTTTAACTTTGTTATTTAAATGAAGCAAGTTCAAGTAGCTTTGAAATGAAATTTTTCACTTAATTGACTCATTAAAAAGTTAATTATTGAACTGTTTTAAAGTATGGTTAATTGTTTATACCTGGGTAAAGCTGATCTAACAAAGAAGTACATTTTTGGGAAGATAGTATTCTAAATTTCTTTCTACCTGTGTAAGAGAAATTACTAACAGTAGGGTTTTGTTGTTATTATATTTACCCTATGTATGTTGTGTTAAATGTATATAATGTTATTACTAAATCAAAATAGTTGTATAATAATTGATATTATAAGCCATAGACATTTTAATATTCTGTTGAATAAATTGATGAAATTTATATTTACTTCTTTATTTCTTTTTTCAGTGAATATTACTTCAGTATAGAAAACTTGGAACGGGACTTCTTTCTTAGGAGAAAGATGGATGAGCAAGGTTTCTTGCCTATTTCCCTGATTGCTGGTTTCCACCGTGTTCAGGCCCTCACTACAAACCTTAA
Organism: Neophocaena asiaeorientalis asiaeorientalis; assembly: GCF_003031525.2. Taxonomy (NCBI): domain Eukaryota; kingdom Metazoa; phylum Chordata; class Mammalia; order Artiodactyla; family Phocoenidae; genus Neophocaena; species Neophocaena asiaeorientalis. The sequence continues at coordinate 6,626,819 of NW_020173215.1, forward strand.
TCTCATTTTAGAGGTAATTTTTCATACACAAAAACAGTCTGTACTTTAGTCATGCTGTGAACCTAAAACTGCTCTAAAAAATAAAGTCTATTAAACAATTTTAAGGAAAAAGCAAAAACAAGCTGTAGTTACCTAAGGCTTAGACTATATCTCAAGGCTTTTTTGCCATTTTATAAAACCCAAATAAATGACCCCTCAAAGGATTACTTAATGATGTTTCCACCTATTTTTAACCTGATCCTTCTTAGATGGGTTGAACCCCAACACAAACTTGAACACTCTTGGGTGTTCTTGGTCCTTTTAGTCTTCAGGTTGCTATAAAATAGCATGTATTAAATTATTAAATTAAAATGTAAATTAAATTTAAATTTTGAGAATTTTTCCTATATAAAGAAGGCTAATTTAAAATAGGCTTTCTAGTTGTGTTCTTGTTTTTTTGTTTTTAATAAATTTATTTTATTTATTTAGCTTTGGCTGCACTGGGTCTTTGTTGCTGTGCGCGGGCTTTCTCTAGTTGCGGCGAGTGGGGGCTACTCTTTGTTGCGGTACGTGGGCTTCCCATTGTAGTGGCTTCTTTTGTTGTGGAGCACAGGCTCTAGGTGTGTGGGCTTCAGTAGTTGTAGCACGCAGGCTCAGTAGTTGTGGCTTATAGGCTCTAGAGCACAGGCTCAGTAGTTGTGGCGCATGGGCTTAGTTGCTCCGCGGCATGTGGGATCTTCCCGGACCAGGACTTGAACCCATGTCCCCTGCATCGGCAGGTGGATTCTTAACCACTGTGCCACCAGGGAAGCCCGGGAAAGGATATTTAAAAAAGAAAACAAAAAACTTTTGTGTTACCATTATGGTTAGCATTATTAATACATAGTGACTGATTTTTTTTTGTAGAGTTTATTTATTTATTTTTGGCTGTGTTGGGTCTTTGCTGCTCTGCATGGGCTTCCTCTAGTTGCGGTGAGCAGGAGCTACCCTTTCTTGTGATGCGTGGGCCTCTCATTGCGGTGGCTTCTCTTGTTGAGGAGAATGGGCTCTAGGTACGGGGGCTTTGGTAGCTGTGACACACAGACTCTAGAGTGCAGACTTAGGAATTGTGGTGCACAGGCTTAGTTGCTCCGCGGCACGCGGAATCTTCCAAGACCAGGGCTCGAACCCGTGTCCCCTGTGCTGGCAGGTTGACTCTTAACCACTGCGCCACCAGCGAAGTCACCACAGTGACTGATTTACAGTAAGAAATACTACTACTGTGAAACATAGAAACACATAAGCATAGTGATTTAGAATAGCATAGGTCTGAATTCACTTAACATTCATTATGTACCTACCACTTATTACAGTGGGAAAGATGTCTTTTTTTCCCTTAAGAAGGTAAGGCTTCATTAGGCTTTGCAGTATAAACATACTGATTTAGAGAATGGACTTTAGAACCTGCATACATATCCTCCTAGCTCTGTGACTTCAGGCAGTGTCCTGAGACTTCTGTAAAGTGGAAATTGTTACAACAATACATACTTCATAGGGTTGTTATGAGTATGAAATGTGTAATGGCAGTGTCTGGCGTACACAGTAAGCTCTAAATAAGAATTTGCTGTTACTGTTAGTCTTCAAGGATATCCTTCTGTTGATTACTCCTTTTAGCTTCATTTCATTTCTACCAGCTTTTTCCTATACGTATTTGAATATGCTTAAGTCTTAACTGTCTTGAAAAAACTATCAAAAGAAGCAAAATATATTTTAGCTAACACCCGTATCTGCTCTGGTTGAGTGTGTCTACACAGCTAAACTTACTGAATCTGTTTCCTCCTCTCCCATTTGTTTTCCACCTTACTGCACTCTTTTTCTTTTTTTACTTTGATACATATGTATATTGTAATATGATGGCTATTGCAGTGTTATCACTTAACATAGTTATAGTACAATATAATAGAAATAATAGAAAATAATAGGAAAAAACCCCTCAGACACCCAGAAATGTTGACTGTATACTGTAGCTCATTGTTTAGGAGTTCAAGATAACCAAGATTTGGTTTTAGTAAAAATATGTCTAGATCTTTTCCTTAATTTGTGTATGCTGTGAGCCTTTTAAGTTGTTTTTTTTTTTTTTTGCGGTACACGGGCCTCTCACTGTTGTGGCCTCTCCCGTTGCGGAGCACAGGCCCCGGACGTGCAGGCTCAGCGGCCATGGCTCACGGGCCCAGCCGCTCTGCGGCATGTGGGATCTTCCCGGATCGGGGCATGAACCCGTGTCCCTTGCATCGGCAGGCGGACTCTCAACCACTGCGCCACCAGGGAAGCCCTTAAGTTTTTGTATGAGTCTTTTAAGGCCTGAGTCACAACTTTCCCCCTTTCTGTTTTCTTTATTTTCTTCTTGAGGTTTTTTTTTTTTGTTCTTTTCTTTTCAGTAGGGAATTAATTCCCTGTGATTCAAGATTCAAAGGGTATATAGTGAAAAATTTCCTTCTCATCTTTCACCAGCAGTGAACTAGTTAAACCTTCCTTGGTATGGCAAGTAGTGTTACTTCTTTTTTGTGTATTCTTCCTGAGATAGTTCATGTTTTACTACACATACTGTTATACCCCTTCCTTTTATAAAAACAGCATATATTGGAAGATCATTCAATAGCTATATATAAAGAACTTTGAATTTTTTCCTGAAAATTTTTCTTTAAATTGAGACATAACTTATACATTGTATATTAGAAGTTATAAGATTAAGAATGACTTTCCCCTATGTACATACTTGTGTTACTGCTACATGGATTAAGATAGAACATTTTCAACATCCCAGGGAGCTCCCTTGTACTCCCTCCTAGTCTGAATCACTGTTCTCCTCAAAGTAGTTGCTTTTCAGAGAGGTCCTTCATCTTGTTTTTTAAACATTACATAATCAAAGTTATTTGAAATCTTTTATATCTGACTTTTGCTTGTTATTTCTGTAAGGCTTATCCATGTTGTTGTTGTGTGTGGCAGTTGTTTATTTTTCATTTTGCAGTAGTATTCAATTGTATGAATATAACTCTTTTCAGGTTCCTTTTAATAGACATCTGGGTTCTTTACAGCTTGAATATGTGACTGTTGTGAACATTATTATTGTACATATTTTTGGATGGACATGCACTTATTTTTCTGTGAAATTGATGGGTAACAGGTCATGTGCATGTGTGTGTGTGTGTGTGTGTGTGTGTGTGTGTGTGTGTATACAAACATATATATATATATACGAGCTTACCTTTGTAAATACTGCTAAACGTTTTTCCAAGATATTGAACCAATTAAAACTACTGCTGTTCAGAGTTTGACTTGCTTCACATACCAGCGAACACTGTTGGTGGTTTTTTTCCAAAACATTTTGAAAAACTTAAGCCCATAGCAAAGTTTTAAGGTGATTTTTCTTTTTCTTTTTAAAATTCAGGTGTAAATAACATTATGTAAAATTCAGGGCTACTAGGTGTTCATTTCGAGTTTTGAAAGTTGTATAAGCCTGCTCCAAACAAGATATAGTTAATTACTCTAAAAACTTCCTTAGTGGCCCTTTGCAGTCAGTCCCCCATCCCCTCACCCTTTGCCCCGCCAAACCAAAGCATTTTTCTGATTCTGTTACCAGAGATATATTTTGTCTTTTCTTTACATTTGTGTAAATAGAATTCTTCTGTCTCCTGGCTCTTTCATTTGTAGTTTTTGAAATTCATTCATGTTGTTGCAAGATCTGGATGCTGGGTATACTGCTTTGCTACTGGGGTGTCATTGCTTCTAGAACATTCAGTGGACAAAACTAGGAAAATACATTAAAAAAATACACACATCAGCAACTCAGACCCTTTACTGTAAGATTCTTCCTTATTTCCTTCATTCTATATTTCAGACTCTCTTCTCTTTCAGTGAGTATCCTGATTCCCATCAAAAGAGTTTGTTTTTAAATAATTTTAATACTAATTTTAAAGTAATGTCCAGTTACAGAAAATATACTTACTTGAGAAGTAAGTATGATACTAATATTAAGGGCATACAAATGTAAGATACTTAAAGTAATACATATAATGTGTTCTCCAACTAAAATATAGCGAGTTTTAATCTTTATAAGTTAACAGTTTGTATGTTGAGTTTTTATATTTGTATTTTTTCTAGTTTCTCAAGGTGTGAGTATCCTTGAATTTCAGGGAAGATTCAGATCAGTAAGGCTGTAATTTTTATTTGGAAGAAATTTTGTTCTAGTTTTATTTTATCCTTAAATTACAGCAAGGTGACACTGGCCTCTCACTGTTGTGGCCTCTCCCGCTGCGGAGCACAGGCTCCGGACGCGCAGGCTCAGCGGCCATGGCTCACGGGCCCAGCCGCTCTGCGGCATGTAGGATCCTCCCAGACCAGGGTATGAGCCTGTGTTCCCTGCATCGGCAGGTGGACTCTCAACCACTGCGCCATCAGGGAAGCCCCAGCAAGCTATTTTTGAGAGCCACCATATCCTAGTGGCTGAGGGTTCTCGTGTTGGACAGATAATAAATGGTTTGAGTCCTGGTATTGCCTCATACTATTGCCTCATACTAAGTCCATAACCTTTATCAAGTTACTTTATTTCTTTGAGCCTCAATTTCCTCATCTGTGAAACTTGCTTTACACTTACAGGGTATTATGAGGAATCTCTGCATGTGTGTGTTTATTATTCAGTAATGGTGGTATTTATTACAATAATTAAATATAATGCCTAAATTTTATTTGGTGATATTAAGGGAAAACTAAAGGAGATAGGAGCGGAAAAAATTGTCAATAAAAAATTATAGTAGTTTGCTTCAAGTTGATGCAATACTCCTTAATTGAAAATTTGTTTTTCACAATTAGAATAATTTGCTACATGTTAAATCAGGATATTTGTTACTTTACAGGGGCAAATTATTTTAAAATCTGTTCTGTTCATGGATATTCTGAGAATATTATGAGATATTCTGAGAATACATTAACTGTAATACCCTATGCTGATTTCAGACTTAAAAAATGTTTAGGTTATTAGAAGTATAGGAGGTACAATTAAATTTTTTGAATGAATGTTCTTTAATAACTCAAAATTCCTATTTATAGGCACTGAAAGATAGCACAGAAGTGGAAATTGTGGACGAGAAAATGAGAAAAAAGATAGAACCAGAAAAATGGCCAATTCCGGGCCCTCCTCCACGTAGTGTGCCACAAACAGACTTCTCTCAACTGATTGATTGCCCAGAGTTTGTACCAGGCCAAGCCTTTGGTTCACATACAGGTAACAGCTTTTCTTCTAGAGCAAACAGCATAACAGTGGGCTATTTAGTCCAATTTGCCTTTCCTTTTTAAAGTTTATATAGATTCAATAGAAAATTAAAGATAACCCAGTGACTTATGATGCTTTAAATTCTATTCATATTGCCTCCCGCAGAAAGTTATAAATTAAATAGGGATTTAAGAATTATGGGAGGAGCTCTGCTCTATTTATTCTTATTTGTCTACTTTGTCACATGTGGAGTTTCTACCTATCTTCTTAATTTTACTAAATGATTATAGATGTATTCCGCCAGTTTTCCCCTTGTAAGATTGGAATAGTCTAAAAGTCTTATACTCAAGAGTGGGGGTAGCCTTCCTTTAATTTTTTTCTTATGTGCTTCAACTTTGTCTTGAAATGACAAGATGACCTATATTCTAAATCAGAATTGGGGATCTTTTATGAAGTTATTGTAATAATATATTAAGGAATTAGTGGTATTTAGAATTTCCAAAACTTGCTTTAATGTTAAGAATTTTTTCCTGGATCATTTTTAAGACATTCCCTCTTGGGAAAAAATATGTGTGCTTAAACTTTTTTCAGTCAGGGTGATGATCTACTGATGCTCTTGGATGTCATTTGATCGGAATATGCAGAGGAATAGGTGACTCACTGAAATATCATTATAAACATTGGAACAAATCGTCTGCAGAAATGAAAGCGACCAGACTTCTGTGCAAGAATGTCTACTCCCAACTCCTGTGGAGGAGGTTGGGCCAACACTACAGTGGAGATAAACACCTTTGTGATGATGATGAAAGACAGACCAGAGGACTGCTGTTGTTTTTGTAGGAGCTGCCCATTTGTTTGTAATTGGCCTGGGCTGCATGTGCTACTTTTGTTCGCGGTGGGAAAGTTAATTATCATTCTGGAAATATTGCAAGATTCTGTCTTTTCCTTCCAGACTTATGTACTTGTGTCCAGATCAATAAAGCAGAAATAGAGAGGCTTGAGTGGAATTTCTCAGATTGTTAGGTCCTTTGCTATTTGATTTGCTCTCCACAGTATAGTGTACATTGTATAATTCACATGTTGTCGTAGTGTTTCGCATGGACTATAAGATTTATTAATGTGGACACTAAGGGATAAGAAACTTAAGAAACGAATGAGAGTATTTTTTTTTTTTTACTCTTCAGAATGTATTTTTGATATACCAGTGTAGAGACCTCCCATCAATAAAGCACTGATGGACAGTCTCACAGATATTTTTATTTAGTGTTTCTTTGATTGTCAGCCCTCTGTGCCTCTACACCTAGCAAGCAACTTGGGCAGGTGTTTTAAAAGTTGAAGAACTTCAAGTGACATTTTTAAAGTTTTTTTTAAAAAAGAATACAATGTCTGATGGTAAGTTACATTAAGTTATTGTGTAAACTTGGGGTCCAAGATGACAGTTTTAACCGTCTTATGAAGAGGCATTCGGTCAATTGTTAAATAGAAAATACTTTTTCCACAGGGTAGCTAAGATAGGTCAGTCAAGTTGGTGATGCCTGTCCATTAACCATTTATGCATTATTAATAAAATTACAAGAATAAAATCACAATGTTTGTACATTTTTGTGTTTTTTTTTTAAAAAATATACTCATTTACATGCACATACATATTGCCTGAACGAACTTTTTGGCCAACCCAATATAAGCACATGTATTGTGAATATTGTGAAACATACAACTTCATGGTAGAAACACTATTCAAGCTTAAAGAGCAATTAGAGATGATTATATCATAAACTTAAGTAGGTATTTAAAAATTCAATTTCTGTGTTAAAAATAGTAGATACTAATTTCTCTACCTTGTGCCAGATACTGTTCTCATCGTGTATACATGAACTATACATACTAATTTAGTTAATTCTCCCAGTTACTAGTGGTGGTTCCTAGTCTACTTTTAAAGCTTTATTTACTGCATGAACAGAGATGATTCATAGTATTAGGAATAGGGTTCTCTAGAGTTAATGTTTTTTTCATTCCTATAACTTCAGTATTAATACTGACAGCCCAAACCTTTTCACTCGTACTAATTTTTTGGATCAATTGATGACATGTACCATTAAGTTGTAGAGCAGCAGTGTCCAATAGAAATATTACGTTTGCCACACATGTAATCCTAATAATTTTTAATAGCATTAAAAGCTGTAAAACAAATGAAATTACTTTTAATATACCCAAATATTATGACATTAATATAAAAATTATGGACCAATGTTATTTTTGTACCAAGTGTTTGAAATCTGCTGTGTATTTTACACTTATCCTGAACACATTTCAGCACTAGCCACATTTCAAGTGCTTTGTAGCTCCGCAAGGCTAGTGGCTATTTTATTGAACAGTGCGGTTTTAGAGCGTTTTCTGTTATGAATCATTATACTTCTTTTTAAAGCAATATGGTAATCTGGTTGTTGAAGCCTGGATCTGTGTGTCCATGGAGAAGATAATAAATCCATCTGATTCTCGTATGTAGTAGATGAAAGTAAAATCTTGGAATACTCTCTCAGACTCACTCCTGGAATGTGCCTTTGCATTTTCATTTAGTAAGTTAGGATTGTTGGTGTTCATTTATTTCAACTTTCTCTCTGTAGTATTCAACTTTGCAATATTTTCAGGGAATTGGCTTTGAGGAGTAAATAATGTTTAGAAGTTTACAGTCTAAATTTGTTTTTAAAACACTTTTTGTCCAAAGCAAGTTCATATTGCATTATAACTTAAATATTCTTCGACTTCTGAAAAACAATTTATAAAGGAATTGATTTGTATTTTATAGAGCATATAATTACTTTGATTAAAAGTGTGGAGAAAGGCATTTTTAATTCCAGCAGAGTTGTAAAATGTTTTGTTATTACCAGGACATTGCACTTTAATGACATGACATTCTAGTCTTCACAGTATTCACTGCGAGCCAAGGGCCAAACTGCATTTATTTAGGTAAACCTTGTTAGGCAAAGGAGATGAGAAAAGTATGAGTATTGGCCGCCTTAGTATAGATCCTAGCAGAACAATGAAGGATTGATTTTGCCTTGAATAAAATACGAATTTTATTTGCTTAGTAGCATTTAAGATTCCCTAATTTCACTACAATTAATGAATCTAAGGTTTCACAGAGAATTGACTCCCAAATAGATGTATTGTCATAATTAGTGACTTGCATTGTTATTCTTGAGAAGTTTGAATGAATGTGTCTGCATAAGGGTTGATAACATTCTTGTTATTATTCATTGGCTTCACTCGAATACGTCTTACAAACCCCTTTGGGATTGAAAATCATTGAAAGATTATAGTTGAGATTGATTTATCATGTTTTTGTGAAGAAAGAAAATGCCCAAGTAAAGAAAAAATGTTTGTTATAAGTAAGAAAACCATTATTTTAACTATAGAACTAACTTAAAATTTTAGAGTCTGCCCCAAATTCTCCAAGAATTGGAAGTCCACTGAGCCCAAAGAAAAACACTGAAACAAGTAATCTTCAAGCAATGTCTAGAGGTTTGTCTGCCAGTTTGCCCGACTTGGACTCAGAACCTTGGATAGAAGTAAAAAAGAGACATTGTCCATCCCCAGTGAAATTGAAGGTAAGTTGTTATGACCCAAGTGAAATGTGATATATCTTATTTAGAAATTAAAAAAAATTTTTAATTTATTTTTGGCTGTGTTGGGTCTTCGTTGCTGTGTGTGGGCTTTCTCTAGTTGCGTTGAGTGGGGGCTGCTCTTTGTTGCGGTGCACGGGCTTCTCAATGTGGTGACGTCTCTTGTTGGGGAGTTCGGGCTAGGGCTAGGCGTGTGGGCTAGCGTGTGGGCTAGGTGCATGGGCTCAGTAGTTGTGGCTTGCAGGCTCTAGAGCACAGGCTCAGTCGCTGTGGTGCATGGGCTTAGTTGCTCTGCGGCATGTGGGATCTTCCCAGACCAGGGCTCAAACCCGTGTCCCCTGCATTGGCAGGCGGATTCTTAACCACTGCGCCAGCAGGGAAGTCCAAAGTGTGATGAATTCTGAGTGGAGTGTAAGGCCACTGTTTTTGAGGTACATATATAAATTTGGAAAAGTTTTAAGAAAAATGGTAAAAATTGGAACCATTGCCCTTCAGTAAAGCTTATGGGTTACTAAGTAGTTGAAAATAATATTGTATCATTTTTTAAAATTTATCTTATTTCTGAATATGATTTAAGAATATTTCGCTTTAACCTTTTTTACTTGAAATTAGTTTATATTTGAATAATATTTGTTTTTTTTTAAAATTTTTTTGTGGTTTTTTTTTTTCTGGTACGCAGACCTCTCACTGTTGTGGCCTCTCCCGCTGCGGAGCACAGGCTCCGGACGCGCAGGCTCAGCGGCCATGGCTCACGGGCTCAGCTGCTCCGCGGCATGTGGGATCTTCCTGGACCGGGGCACGTACCCGTGTCCCCTGCATTGGCAGGCGGATTCTCAACCACTGCGCCACCAGGGAAGCCCCCCTATTTTGATTGCTGTCACATAGTCCTTTCCTGCTCTTTGTACCTACCATCTTAAAACTTTTTAGGACCCCAGTGGGATCAATGGTGTCTGCCTTCCCTGTAGCCTTCCTTTTTTTTTTTTTTTTTTGAATATTTATTTAGGCTGTGCCGGGTCTTAGTTGCAGCACACGGGATCTTCGCTGCAGCATGTGGGATCTTTTTAATTGCAGCATGCGCACTTTTTAGTTGCGGCATGTGAACTCTTAGTTGCGGCATGCGTGTGGGATCTAGTTCCCCGACCAGGGATCAAACCTGGGCCCCCTACGTTGAGAGTGCGGAGTCTTACCCACTGAACCACCAGGGACGTCCCAGCCTTCCTTGATATGGGTTTTAGATTTCTATTTCCTCTAGTCATGTTTATTATTAATATAATTCCATTTGCTTTCTGCTTTCCAGAAAATTATAAAAATTTCTGATCTTCTGATAGTTATACTTGTTTTCTTATTGGCAAATTATGGTATTAATATAATTGTGAGGTAAAAAGCTTTGAGACTAGGGAAGATCGTTGAATCTGGAAGTCAGAAGACCCTGGTTGTTCTGGGAATTCCCAGTGGTTAGGGTTCTGTGCTTCCACTGCGAGGGGTGTGGGTTCAATCCCTGGTTGGGGAAGTAGGATCCCGCATGACATGCAGCACGGCCAAAAAGAAAAAAAAAGTCCTTGGTTGTTCTAGTCCGGACTAATTCTGCAATTGTAGACAAACAGTGTCACGTCTCTAGGCCTTTTTTTCCCCTCATCTGTAAAACAAGTTGGTACTAAGGACCATTCTAACTCTAAAGGAGTCTTTAATATAATCCTTCTTTTTTCAGCTTTGTGGGATTTTTTAATCTTAAACTGATTGTTTAGCAGTTACTTTATATTTATGGGCCTGGAATAATACTGGTGTGATTTTCTTTTACAGTTTGACTGCTAATCTAGTTATTGAGTATACAGTTCTTTTTTTTTTTGCGGTACGCGGGTGTCTCACTGTTGTGGCCTCTCCCGTTGTGGAGCACAGGCTCTGGACGCGCAGGCTCAGCGGCCATGGCTCACGGGCCCAGCCGCTCCGCGGCATGTGGGATCTTCCTGAACCAGGACATGAACCCGTGTCCCCTGCATTGGCAGGCAGACTCTCAACCGCTGCGCCACCAGGGAAGCCCAAGCATACAGTTTTGATATTACTTACGTTAACATTGTTATGTGACATTTATTGTAAAAGTGATAACAATGTTTTTATATAAAATACCAATTTCTTCCTTCAGGAATCACCACCTCTACCTGAAGAGGCATCAAATCAACCATATCTTCCAGATGAACAAGAACAAGAAGAACTTGATTTTTTATTTGATGAAGAGATGGAACAAATAGAAGGGCGAAAAAGCACATTTACTGATTGGTCTGATAATGATTCAGATTATGAAATTGATGACCAGGATTTAAATAAGATTTTGATTGTAACTCAGACACCACCTTACATGAGAAAACATCCTGGAGGAGATCGAACAGGCAACCACATATCTCGGGCAAAAATTACATCTGAACTTGCTAAAGTTATCAATGATGGCTTATATTATTATGAGCAGGATTTGTGGATGGAAGAAGATGAAAACAAACACACAGCCGTAAAGGTAATTGTTTCTGATCAACATCTTTCTGTTGATACTATGTTTTGATGGCACATTGCTGCTTATGTTTTCCTAAACTTGAGGGTTTATTTTATGAAATTTTGAATATAAATAAATTTAATTTGAAAAATTCCTGGAAATATATCTGACATTCACAACCTGAAAAATTATTTTATTAAAATGACAGTGAGATAAGTACTTTAATTACAAAAATAAATATTAACACTCACTGATTAAAAACCCTTTTTTCAGGTGAAAATAATAAGAAGGCCTTTTCTCATAAGAAGGAATAAAATCTAAAGTTATGGACAGGCTTAGTTTATATGCTTTTTCCTTTCCTGGCTAATCACCTAGGTATGTGAGCAGGGTTTCACAAAGGAGTTACTTTTGTTGCCCCTTGTGTCCTTCTCACCTTAGTCTGCAGTGCATGTTCTGTGGTTGTAGAACTGGTTGTTGACAAGTATAGAAGATTAAACTGGCTGATTCTCTCTCCTTGTCCAATCATAACTTTGTTGTTGGGAGTGGTGTTTGAAACCTTGTTCCAATTTTTTATCTTCTTGCGTTTTACCCCACCTCCTGGTACCTATCCCAGTTATTAAGGTACAGTAAGAGAGTGCCAGAGTAGTCTACTGGCTATCTGCATTCCTTTTATATGACTTTTAATGGTATAGATAGGAATTAAAAAGAATCTTTTTCTGCCATTAAATTGATCAGAACCCCCCCCCAATTAAATATTTGTTTTAGGGATAGAATAATGAGGGAAGAGTTATATAAGTATAATATGCCAAATAGGAAAGAGATCTTGGTCAGAAATACAGTTCTAGAAAGGAAAGCCAGCCAACTTGTGGTTGGAAAGAAGGGGCTGGCTGTCTGTGGAGCTCCATAGCATCAATAAGTGTGCTTTCCTTCTTGAGTCTTCATTTCTTTTCTTCCTGGAATTTCTCCATCACTGCTTTTACCCTCTTCTCTAGCCCCTGCCTTTCTGGAGATCCTGCCTCAGGATATGGTAGCTTGTCAGTGACTTAGAGCCTGAGCAGTTCTCTCTGTCCTACTGCTATGGGAAAGGAAGTGTGTTTTTATAAAGTTTCTTGGTTGAAAGTCTTTCCTTGTGTAAGGGTTGTTACTTTGTTTGTGATACTTAAGTTCTTTAAGTAACATCTAACTTAAATCCTTTTGGGAACAAAAAGAAATAGAAAATAAACTAATAATAGGTTAAAATTGCACTACCTCCATTCCCTATCCCTCTGCCCTGCTTTGTTCTTCACCATCTACCATTCTGTATATTGCACTTACTTCTTTTCTGTTTCCATCTCATGAATGTAAGATCTATGAGGATAGGGATTTTTGTCTTATTTTGTACACTGCTGCATCTCCAGCTACAACGGTTCCTGGCACAAAGTAGTGCTCAATTCATATTTGTTAAAATGGGTAAATGAATTACAGATTAAACATTATGAACTAACCGGGGGAACCTAACCTCTGTGTATAATATTGGTTCTGTGGGAAAATATTTTCAGAGTGCCAAATAACGAACTTTCAAGTCACCTTGAGAAACATATCCTGTTGATAGATGATTATTTGCTTTAACGTGTAGACAACAATAATTAAGTTTAATTAATTCATCTATTGCCTTAGCCATTAAATATTAGTCCAGGGAAAGTAATCTTGGCTATATGGCTCTTAAGCATTATGGGTCTGCTCGTAATTATGTCTTATCTGATCCCTGTGTACACTCCTGTTACTTATTTCCTTTGTTTCTAATTCTGTGCTCAACACATAATTTCTCATTAGAATTGTACTTTTTCTGAGAGTCTGTTTAGAGGGAGAGGAATCAATTATTTAATATATATTAAACTCCTACTGTGTGTGTGACACTGTGTTAGGTCCTGGCCGTGGAAGGGGAAGATAACAGTAGGATCTCTACATGCCTGGTTCTTACAAATAATTGGGGTGATAGACATTAAAATGAGCTGCAATAAGTACTTGATCACAAATTATGATAAGTGTGAAAAGAACAAGATGCTATTGGATTAGGCTATAAGGGAATGCCTGTGAGAAAGTCAAAGTTATAGTGAGATAGGAACTATGAGTAAGAATGAACCATGCAAATAACAGATAAACCGTATTTTAGGAAAAGGGACTAGCAGGTGTAAGGATCTGAGATGGGAAAGAATTTGGTATATTTGAGGAACTGAAAAAAGGTCTGTTGATAGTATTTATGTAAGAGAACAGTTATAGATATATAGACATGCATCTGATCTTAGAAGGTAACATGTGGGCCATGTTAAATAGTTTGGAACTTACCTAAAGTTCAGATGCAGTACCTTGAAGAATTTTATACAGGCCAACAGGATGTGATCTAATTTTTATTTTTAAAATATCACTAGTTACTATGGCAGAGAACGGATTAGATGGGGACAAGAGTGGCAGAAGAAATCCAGTTGGGAGGCTATTAAAGTAGTCCAGGAGATGTATGTTGGTAATTTAAGATAAATTGGTAGCAGAGGAAATGTAGAATTTAGAAGACCCAGGTCTGAGCCCTGAGGAGTGATCATTTAGGAGTTGTATAGGAAACTGGTGTGGAAGCCAAACACTGTCTTCAAGAGGAAAGAATAATCAGATGTGTCAGAAGCTGGACAGATTGAGTTTAGGTATAAATGAAAAGAATGCCAAATTGGCAGTGTTGTTTGTTGATCATTGCTGACTTTGTAAAGGAAGTTTTGCTGAATCCAGAAGCTGTGTTGAACTGTACCAAAGAGTAGGTGTAGGCCTTCTGTTTCTGACATGTCCTTATTACTGAAGACAACTAAAATGGCCTTTTTTTTTTTTTTAAAATGGCCTTTTAATAAATGAGAAAATATCTACTTAAAATCCTTGAAGATCTACAAGGTAAGTTATTATCAGAATAAAACCATAGAGAAGTAGAGTGTTGAAACTAGTTTTGCCTGGGAGACCATTTTGGAATTTGGGTAGTTTGAGAAGTTCAGCTTTGCAAAAGCCACCCAAAATATAGGGATAAAAGACAAACCCATGGCCCAGTCAAAGTCAGGGATTCCAACAGGAGTCCTTTTCCCATTGAATTGGTACCTAAGGAAAATACCCTAGGGAAAGAGAACTTAACTGCTTTCTCATCTTCGCCTCTATGGGACCACAAAGCGTATTTCCTTAGTTGTGCTAAGCAGAATAAGGAGAAAAAAATTGGCGTAGAAGTTATAATCATGCAACCCAAATTCACACTATGTGGGTGACTAGAGTAACTACTAGTCATAAATTTAAAGTGATTGTGGCCTGTTTATTTCCCAGAAATTAGCAGAAGCAAATCTGACTTTTTTGTGAAGACATTCACCTTTATCCTAGGCCTCAAAGAATTTACTCAAATTATTTTGTAATGAAAGTGAACAGCTTGGGCTTCCCTGGTTAAGAAACTGCCTGCCAGTGCAGGGGACACAGGTTTGAGCCCTGGTCCGGGAAGATCCCACATGCCACGGAGCAACTAAGCCCGTGCACCACAACTACTGAGCCTGCGCTCTAGAGCCTGCGAGCCACAGCATCTGAGCCCACGTGCCACAACTACTGAAGCCTGTGTGCCTAGAACCTGTGCTCTACAACAAGAGAAGCCACCACAATAAGAAGCCCACACACTGCAACGAAGAGTAGGCCCTGCTCGCTGCAGCTAGAGAAAGCCCAAGCACAGCAACAAAGACCCAATGCAGCCAAAAGTAAATAAATTAATTAATTAATTTTTTTAAAAAAGAAAAGAAAGTGAGCAGCTCACAAAGTTAATAAGCAAACAAGGAAATAAGGTACTGCATGTGAGAATGAGCAAAAGTAACAGACAGTAAGACCATACCCTGAAAAATTTTAGATAGTAGGATTATTAAACATAGTATAGAGTAACTTTGCTTACTGTGTTTAAAGAAAAATATCTGCAGGGAAAAATAAATTCTAAAGAATAACCTTTCTAGAACTTCTGGAATAAAAACAGTTAAGGCTGAAATTAAGAACTCAGTTAATTGAAGGGATTAACAGCAGATTAGATACAATTAAAGAATCGGTGAATTGGAAGACAGTTTACAAGAAGCTATTCAGAAATCAGCATAGAGAGATAAAGAGATAGAATATATGAAAGAAGATATAGAATGGTATTGTAGACAATCTTTGATATTATTTGGTGTATTTCAAATCAAGTTGTATAATTTAACATCTAGTGGATTTTATTATAAATCTTTTTATTTTTGAGAAAAGTAAAAAGCAAGTGGAATATAGAGTGATAAACATGGTCTAAGATAGATATTTATTCAGAGTTCCAGAAGGAAAAGAGAGAAAATGGGACAGAGTCAGTATTTTAATAGGTAATACCTAGGACTTTTTCTGAACTGCAGAGAGGTACCAGAGTAGAGCAGCCAGGGAAGAAAGGCGGTTACTTTCAAAGAAAGAAGAGTGACTGGACAGCTGATAGCTGACATCTCACCAGTAACATTTGAATGCAACAGACAATGGAACAATGGTGTTAATATAACACGGGAAAATAACTACCAACCTATAATTGTGTGCCTTGCAAAAGTATCTTTCAAGTAAGAGAGTGACAGATAATGAGAGGAATTGCAGTTCATCAAAGGAATTTCCAAAATTGGAATAAAAGTGATTCCAGGTGCCAGAAATACAGAAAGGAGTATAGAGCAAAGCAAGTGATAAATATGTGAATAAATCTGAATAAATATTAACTGTATAAAACAATAACTGTGTCTCACAGATCTAATATAACATTAACACAAACTGGGAGAGAGCAATGAATGAATCGTATTTAAAGGTACTTTTGTGTTTGGAAAGAAGATAATTGATTAGTTTTAAAAGTTTTCATTTTGCCGTTTGAACGACACCCATTTAAAAATAAGATTAGGGGCTTCCCTGGTGGCGCAGTAGTTGAGGGTCCGCCTGCCGATGCAGGGGACACGGGTGCGTGCCCCGGTCCAGGAAGATCCCACATGCCGCGGAGGGGCTGGGCCCATGAGCCATTGCCGCTGAGCCTGTGCTCCGCAATGGGAGAGGGCCACAACAGTGAGAGGCCCGCGTATGCAAAAAAAAAATAATAATAAAAAAATAAAAATAAGATTAGAAGAAATAATCTTGAAACTAGGAGAAAGGGAAAATGTGGAATAAGACAAGAATAAAGGGGAAGGAATCTTCCAGCACAAAAATGAGGTAGTAAATTGAAACCCAAATATTTAAGTAGCTAAAATGAGTATTGTCAGAATGTATGCAAATACAACCAGTTATGTTATTTACATGTGACACATCAAAAAGATAAGAAAGCCAAAAGATTGAAATTAAAAGACTGAAAAAATACATAACATAAAGTAGTAATAATCCAAAATCAATCTACAGATTCAGTGTAGTCCCTATCAGTATCCTAACTGGCTTCTTTGCAGAAATTGACAAGCTGATCTGAAATTCGTATGTAAATTCAAGAGACCCAGAATAGCCAAAACAATCTTGAAAGAGAACAAAGTTGAAGGATTCATACACAGTCCTTACATTAAGGCAATGTTGATACTAGTATAAGGATAGACATACAGATCAATGGGAGAGAATTGAGAGTTGGGAAATACACCTATGTGTCTGTGGTCAACCAGCTTCCAGCAAAAGTGCCTAAAAAGCCATTCAATAGGGAAAGAATAGTCTTTTCAACAAATGGTCTTGGGACAAGTAGATATCCACATACAGAAGAATAAATTAGACACCACCCTAACTCACCGTGCACAAAAATTAATTCAAAATAAACACATGAATATAAGAGCAAAAACTGCAAAACTCTTGGAGGAAAACATAGAAGAAAATCTTTGACTTTGTATTTGACAGTGGTTTCTTATATGACACCAATAGCACAAGCAACAGGAGGAAAAAATAATTTTGATATTATCAAAAAATTAAAAATTTTGTACTTCAAAGGACACCAGAAGATGGACCTCCCCCCAAAAAAACCATTTACATTAGCACCCCCCAAAATGAAATAACTGAGGTATAAATCTAAGAAAATATGTACAAGGTCTATGTGAGGAGTACCATAACTTTGATGAAAGAAATCAAAGAATTAAATAAATGAGAGAGATTCTGTATTCATACACAGGAAGAGAGACTCAATATTGTCAGTTTTCCTAAATTGATCCAATGCAATCCCAATCAAGATTCTAGAAATTTATTTTGTGGATGTTGACCAACTGATTATAAAATTTTATGGAGAGGCAAAAGACCCAGAATAGGGGCTTCCCTGGTGGCACAGTGGTTGGGAAGCTGCCTGACAATGCAGGGGGTGCGGGTTTGTGCCCTGGTCCGGGAGGATCCCACGTGCTGTGGAGCGGCTGGGCCTGTGAGCCATGGCCGCTGGGCCTGTGCGTCCGGAGCCTGTGCTCTGCAACGGGAGAGGCTGCAGGGGTGAGAGGCCCGCGTACCAAAAAAAAAAAAAAAAAGACCCAGAATAGCCCATACAATATTGAAGGAGAAGATAAGTCAGAGGACTGGTAATATCCAACATCAAGAGTTACTATAATGCTATGATGATCAAGACAGTGTGATATTGATGAAATAACAGACAAATAGATAAATGGAACAGAATAGAGAACCCAGAAATGACCTCTAAAAATAAACTGATATTTGGCAGAGGAGCAAAGGCAATAAGATGGAGAACATATAGTCTTTTCAACAAATTGTGATGGAACAACTGGACATCCACATGAAAAAAAAAAATGAATCTAGGCACAGACCTTACTCCCTTCAC
Source organism: Neophocaena asiaeorientalis asiaeorientalis (assembly GCF_003031525.2). Classification (NCBI taxonomy): domain Eukaryota; kingdom Metazoa; phylum Chordata; class Mammalia; order Artiodactyla; family Phocoenidae; genus Neophocaena; species Neophocaena asiaeorientalis. The sequence continues at coordinate 6,644,947 of NW_020173215.1, forward strand.
AAAAATTAACTCAAAATGGATCACAGGCTGAAATGTGAAACACAAAACTATGAAACTCCTAGAAAGTAATATAAAATAAAATCTAGATGATCTTGGGTTGAGCAATGACTTTTAATAAGTTGGAGTTCATTAAAATGAAAAACTTTTGCTATGTGAATGGCACTGTCAAGAATGAGAAGCCAAGCTATAGAATGGTAGAAAATATTAGTAAAACACACATCTGATAAAGGACTATAATCCAAGATATACAAAGAACTCTTAAAATCAACAATATGAAAACAACCTGAATAAAAAATGGACCAAAGATCTGAACAGACATCTCACCAAAGAAGATATACAAATGGCAAATAAGAATACGAAAAGATACTCCACGTCCATATATCATCAGGGAGTTGCAAAGTAAGACAACAGGGAGATTCTACTACACACCTATTAGAATGGCCAACATCTAGAACACTGACAACACTAATAAATGCTTCTGAGAATGTGGAGTAACCCTCATTCATTGGAGGTAGGAATGCAAAATGGTACAGCTACCTTGGAAGACAGTTTGGAAGTTTCTTACAAAACTAAACATACTCTTACCATACAATCTAGATTGTGTGGACAATCTTTTGTCCACACAAAAACCTGCACGTGGATGTTTAAAGCAGCTTTATTCATAATTGCCAAAACTTGGAAGCAACCAGGACATCCTCCAGTAGGCAGATGGATAAATAAACTGTGGTATATCCAGACAATGAAATATTATTTAGTGGCAAAAAGAAACGAGCTATCCGACCATGAAAAGACATGTAGGAACCTTAAATTCATGTTACTAAGTGAAAAGGTCCAATCTGAAAAGGCTACATACTGGGTGATTCCAACTAATCAGTGTTCTGGAAAAGGAAAATGATGGAGATAATAAAACTAGTGGTTTCTAGGGGTTGGGGGGAGGGAGGGATGAATAGGCAGAACAGACGATTTTTAGGACAGTGAGATTTTTTTGGTATGATAATATTATAATGATGGATATGTCATTATCCATCATTATATCCATCCATATATCAAAACCCATGGGAAGTACAACACTGAGTGAAACCTATGTAAATTATGGACTTTTGGTGATGTGTCATTGTAGGTTCACTGATTGTAACAAATGTAACGCTTGGTGCAGGTTGTTGATAGTGGGCAGGCTGTGTGTGTGGGAGGTTATAGGGTATATGAGAACTCTAGTTTCATATAATTTTGCTGTGGAGGTAAAACTGTTCTAAAACATAGTGTACTGAAAAAAACAGGTTAGGAGAAAATATTTGCAAATCATATTTAATAAAGGAGTTGCATTTTTAATATGTAAAAAAAACTCTTACAGCTCAATAATAAAAAGGACAAGTAACCCAGTTATAAAATGAGCAAAGAAAATGAATAGATATTTCTCCAAAGAAGATACACAAATGGCCAATAGCCCATGGAAACTTGGTTGACATCATTAGCCATCAGGGAAGTGAAGTGAAAAATCATGATGACAATGAGATGCCACCCATACCTACTAGGGTGACCACAATAAAAAATATATACTCACAATTGCTGGTGATGATGGGGGAAATATGAATCCTCATGGACTACTGGTAAGCAATTTGGCAGTTCTCAAAATGTTAAACAGAGTTATTATATGACCCAAGAATGCCACTCCTAGTTATATACATGAGAGAAATGACAACATATGTCCACACAAAAACTTGTACACAAGTCTTCCTTGCAGCATTATGAAAGTGGAAAGAACTAAAATGTTCGTCAGCTGGTGAGTGGATAAATAAAAGGTGGTATAGCCATACAATGGAATATTATTTGGCAATAGAAAAAAGTGAATTTACTGATACATGCTATATGAAAACATCATGCTAAGTAAAATAAGCCAGTAACAAAGTACCACATATTATATGATTCGTTTATCTGAAATGTCCAGAACAGAGAGAAATTAGATTGGTGGCTATCTAAGGTGGGGTTTGGGATAGGTGGAGAAAATAGTGACTGCTAGTGGGTACTGGGCTTCTTTTTGGAGTGATGAAAATGTTGTAATATTGATTGTGATGATGGTTGCATGTGTAAACTAAAAACAATTGTACACTGGGGTAGATTGTACTGCAAGTGAATTATATCTTAATAAAATGATTTTTAAACAAGTAAAAGGAAAGACATCCTGTGTACATGAATTGGAAGTCAGTGCTACCCAAAGTGATCTACAGATTCAGTGCAATCCCTATCAAAGTCCCAATGGCATTTTTTGCAGAAATAGGATAACAGATAATGAAATTTATATGGAATCTCACAGGACCCTGAAGAACCAAAAACAATCTTTAAAAAGAAGAAATAAAGTTGGAAATCTCACGCTGCTGATTTCAAAACATATTGCAAACATATTGCAAAATTAAAACAGTGTGTTGCTGGCATAAAGATAGACATAGACAAATGGAATTATAGAGCCCAGAACTTGAATGCCAAGACCACTCAGTGGGGAAAGGACGACTTCTTCAACAAATGGTGTTGGGGAAACTGCGTATTCACATGTGAAAAAATGGAGATGGACCCTTACTTTAACACCATATGCATAAAAATTTTAATAACAGATTAAAGACTTCAACCTAAAACCCAAAACCCTTAGAAGAAAACATAGAAGTGAAGCCTCATGACATTTGATTCGGCAGTGATTTCTTGGATATAACACCAAAAGCACATGTTAAAAAAAATAGACAAGTTGGAATTCATGAAAATCAAAAGCTTACGTGTATTAACAGACACAAAACAGGGTGAACAGACAGCCTGCAAAATAGGACAAAATATTTGCTTATCATAACTGATAAGGTGTTAATATTCTTGAATATATAAAGAAACCCCCCAAAAAAAAGAAACCCAACAACTCAACAAAATAACTCAATTTAGAAAATGGACAAAGGACTCGAATAGACATTTTTCCAAAGATGATATACAAATGGCCAATAAGCACATGAAATTAATGCTCAACATCATTAGTCATTGGAGAAATGCAAATCAAAATCAAATGAGTTATCAACTCATTAGGATGGCTACTTTCAAAATAAAAAGCAAAACACAGAAAATAACATTTGTTGGAGAGGATGTGGAGCAATTGAAACCTTACATTGGTGTTGGAAACATAAAATAGTATAGCTGCTACGGGAAACAGTATGGCAGTTAGAAAACTAAAGAGATATTTGCATGTTTATAGCAGCAGTATTCACAATAGCTAAAAAGTGAAAACAACACAAATGTCCATTATCAGATGAATGGATAAACAAAATGGTGGTGTTTATGGGCGATGGAATATTATTCAGCTTTCAGAAGAATGGGAATCTGTCACATGCTACATACATCACTGATAGTCTTTCAGGACATGCTAAATGAAATAAGTCCCAAAGACGTAGTGTATGATTCCATTTATATGAAGTACGAAAGTTTTAAAATTCATGGAAACAGAGTGGTGTTTATGGGGTGGGGGGAAATGGGGAGTTGTTTTAATTGGATAGAGTTTCAGTATTGTTTAATAAAAAAACTTGGGTATCTGTTGCACAACAATGTGAGTATACTTAACACTACAGAACTATACACTTAAAGATGGTTAAGATGGTGAATTTTGTTATTTGCTTTTGTATCCCAATTAAAAGTAAAAATTATAAAAGAAACCCAGCCATTTACCAAATAAGTAAAAAGTAAAGAAAAGAAGCTGTAGTACATATACTTATATCAGACAGAATAGGCTTACAAAGTAGACTTGAAGACAAAAAGCATTACTAGTGCTAAAGAGTGTCCTTTTGTAATGATTAAAAGTGAAGAAATTCATCAGAAAGTATAACTTAATATTTGATGTATTTAATACAAAATACTTGAATATGTGAAGCAAAAGTTGATAGAACAAATCCAGTTTGTGGATTTGTGATGTAATTTACCCCCAACTAAATAAGGAATGATCAAATAATTTAAAAAATGAGAATAATTTGAGAAACAACTCTGTACCTAGCAACTGCAGAGTACATGTTCTTTTTGAAGATATGTATACTACTTTGACCTATTTTATAAAGCAAATTTTTAAGCATTGATAATACATAAAACACACTAATAGTGGAATTAATTTAGTGTTTAACAATGGAAATAATACCCTGTGTGTTTTGGAACAAAGATATATTTTTAAATAACTCACCAAAGAAGAAATCATAGTGGAAATTAGAAAATCTAAGTGGAATGTTAGTTGAATTTTAAAGGTGCACCTAGAGAGATAGGCTTAAATGCAAATATTAGGTAAAATGCTTGAAATTAATAAACCAATCACCACTATTATCTTTGCTGTATAAAAATCCTCCCCCACCCAGTCTCAAAGGCTTAAAGTAAAAAATTTCTCACACTGCTTGGCAGTGATTGGGTTGGCTGCTGCAACTCTGTGTGTGTGTGTGTGTGTGTTTGGTTCTGTTTGGTTGGTATTCATACTGAAAAAGCAGCCTGTGTACAGTACTTGCTTATTCATTCATATAGCAGATGGGGTGAACAAGAGGATGAGCTAAAGTGTATAATTGTTTTCAAAATTGCTGCTTAGGTGTGTTTTATGTATATTTGCTCACATTCCTTTGGCTAAAGCAAACCACATGGGTAAGTGTTGTATATGGGCCAGAGTTGTTTATGCTCCAAGGAGATGAAAGGTAATTACAATGGGTAGATGTATGTAGTCCTTAAATTTAGGAAGTCTGGTCTCTGAGCAATAATAGAATCTACTGTAGCTTTTATGAAGCTAGAAGTTAGAAAGTTCTCAAGAAGTTAGAAGAAGAATTAGCAAAATAAATTTCCATAAAAGTATATGGAAAGAGGGCTCCCTGGTGGCGTAGTGGTTGAGAGTCCGCCTGCTGATGCAGAGGACACGGGTTCATGCCCCGGTCCGGGAAGATCCCACATGCTGCAAAGCAGCTGGACCCGTGAGCCATGGCCGCTGAGCCTGCGCGTCGGAGCCTGTGCTCCGCAACGGGAGAGACCACAGCAGTGAGAGGCCCACGTACCGCAAAAAAAA
>NW_020173215.1:6650127-6691668 GCF_003031525.2 Neophocaena asiaeorientalis asiaeorientalis
CAACGGGAGAGGCCACAACAGTGAGAGGCCCACGTACCCCAAAAAAAAAAAAAAAAAAAAGTATATGGAAAGAAATAATTAATTAGATCTAACAGAGGATTAATCATACCAACACTTAATTCTTTGAAAAGGCCAACATTATACTTAGGAAGACAAAATAGAGGGAAGTGTAAATATTTTAGCTGCAGTGAATATAAGGATGTAATTACTGATTATGGAGAACTTTTAATAGGTATTTCAGACCAATGATTTGAACATTTAGATAAGGAAAAATTTCTAGAAAAATATATGTTACCAAAACTGACTGGAAAAGAAAGTAAGTTGCTATAGATCATTTTAAATAATCTTCAGACTCCAAGATTTAACTTAATTTTATTAGCAAGTTCTTCTAAAATTGGAATAATTCCAACCATGAAAAAGTTTGCTGCAGTGAATAGAGCTAATAAGTATTCAAATATTTGTTGAATTGACTGAGGTAAAAAGGAATACTTGACTCATTTTATGAGAAGAGCATAACCTTGATACTAATACCTGAAGAGAACATGAATGAGAAATTCATGAAAATATGAATGAGATTTCATTTTCTAATAGTATAAAACAACCATGAAAGGATCTATGTATTTTTGAAATGTGTACAAACATACATAGAAGGTAATACTGTAAAGAAAAAGGCAGGAATAATTGTCACATAAGTCAGGATTTGGATTGTTTTTGTGGGAAGGGAGTAGAATACACAGGGTTTCAATATACTAACAGTGTTGTGTTTCTAGTACTTTTTACATATTTTCTTTTTTTTTTAATTTTCATTTAAATTTATTTATTTTACGTATTAGTTTTCTAAACAAGTTGCACAGGTATGTTTAATACATTTTCCTATGTGGCATATTTCATGACAGTACTAAGAACAGGCTAGCATGAATGGGAATGTGTGGGACAAGAAGAGGTAAGCCAAAGATGAGTTACTTCTTGGAGCAGCAGGGCTGTTTTTGGGCTAAAATAAAGGTTAGGGTTAACTTTTTTTTTTTTTTAATACTTAAAAATGTTTTTTTATTGAAGTATAGTTGATTCACAATATTGTGTTATTTTCAGGTGTAAGGTTGAACCTGTTTTTGTTTTTTGTATACAGTTATTTGTCTTCTTGTCCAGTGGTCTGCTTGGGGTGGTGTTGCAAAGCTGTACATTGTTGAAGGCTTTATTAACAGGGGACATACAGATAGGACTTCCATCCAAGAGATGTGCTGCTGGGCCTCGGCATTTTGTCGCTCATTGCTGGCTCACTTCTGGGCTTGTGAGGCTCAAGAATTGTCCAGTCTACTGTCTGTCATGATGCCTCTCCCTAATGAGAAATTTTTAGTTTGAACCTGCAGAACAAAGGAGTAAAAACGTTACAACCAGTTCTTCACTCATTGTACCCTCTGTCCGAGTTGATTGTGTGGAAACCTAAATATACTCATGCCTTTGTTTCTAGCATTTCAGGAAGAACCTTCAAATTGGAAGCTTTTGAATCACACTGGTCAGTCAGTTAATCTCATCTTTAGGCTCATCGCATTTGCTATTTCGCACTATGTCAGCTTTGTCTAGTACTTCTTAGAGTATTATGTGAAGTTATCACTGGTGGTCTAAATGTCGATTCCCTGAGTTCTCCTTGGCTTTCCTGGCTTTATATTGTATGACAGAAGATACCCAGCTGCTGGATGATTGAGACCATCAGCAGGCTCATTGTTGAGAGGGTAGACTGGAGGTGGGCTCTCTTCTGCCTTGACCTATTCTGAATTTGTGGAGTCCTCAAGCCTTGGGAGACCTGATGGCTGTTATTCACTCTGACTTTGCTGACTACTTTGATGTCTCCTGCTGCATTTCCCTTACAAATGCAGGCAGGCCTTTGTGTTTGTTGCAGATGGTGAGAGGAACTTCAGTTGTGGTGAAGTCTTTGGTATGTAGCTGGAAATGGTGTACAAATTCACCAGGAGATGCCACATCCTCACCTGGCAGACAGAGACATGACATCATACTGACTTGGCAAGCTGAGAGTCACCACCACCACTTGAGCTGTTCCTCTTCTCACAGAGAAGAATACCAACTTGAGAACCTCTCTGGCAAAGCTGGGGACTGTTCCTGACCAGGAGTCAACTTGTGTGCAAGTTCCACTGAGTGCAATTCTGGACCAAAAACTAACTTCTCTAAACCTCAGATGGGGATCATTCTTGTCTTCTCTACCTCACTGAGTTTTAAAGACCTTTGAAAACTGTAAAAGACTGGGCATGTGTGAGAAGGAACAAAGGCCATATGGTTATGTGGGATCAGGAATAATGATGCAAATAGAGGTGAGACCAGGAATTTAAAGACAATGCAGAAGCTTCAGGCTTTACATAGAAATTGTGACATCAAAGTACAGTCTGTGGATTTCTTCCCCAGGTGCCACAGTGTCAGATATTTTCATAATTAGTCCTTTTGTGTTGTGTATTTTAAAATGCAAAACTCTTTTAATTCTTCCTCCTAATACCTTACTCTGAAAGACTTCCTCAGATTGCTTTCCTCTCACAGGCAGCATGAGGCCCCATCATTCTCCCTTTAGATATTATTTTGATTTGACTTCTCCCTGCTGAAGAGACAAGTGAATTTAGGAGACCTAATTTCAGGTTTTGCCTCACTATTTAAATTCTAGCCAAAGCCCCTTGTACAAGTCAGTTCCTTATTTTAGTACACATGCTTCAATTATGGTAGCTTTATAGTAAGTTAACTCTTTCCCAGGAATTCATTCATTAACATCTGCTTGAGTGCCTGGCCTGTGCCACACTGTGCTGGGAGCTGGGAATGTGGTAGTGGACATGACTGACTGTTGAAAATGCAATCTCCAAGTAATTCATAATGGTGATGTTGATGAGAGTAGGGTGTGTGGATGGAGATAGTTAATCCAAAAAATCTAGATAAATAGATAACTACCATAATTGACCATTGAATTTAGTTATGAGCTGCTTCATAAATAGGAAAGAGGAAACTTGCTGAGTTATCACAGAGGAAGTTGGGGTAAAAGTTTGAAGAAATGACAAGTGGAAATATGAATGTAATGCATTCAAATATATATGAATATTGAATATTATATTGAATAATATGAATATTGAAGCTTGCTATAATATATTGGAGAAGTGGCAGTACCTGAAAGGATATGAGTCAAAGTTTGTGTGTGTGTGTGTGTGTCTTTGTTTATTAATATATTTTTAAAGATTAGAAAATACTGGAACATTTTACATGGTTATGGGAATGGTCCAGTGGAAAGGGAAAGTTGAAGATATAGAAGGGAGTAGAAAATGGAGCTAAATTCTTGAGACTGTGAGACTGGATAGGATTCAGAGCATTGTGGATCAGGGTTTGTCAGCCTTGGCCCTATTGACATCTTGAACCAGATAACTAATTCTTTTCGTGGAAGCTGTCTTGTGCAACAAAGGATGGTTAGCATCATCCCTGGCCTCTATCCACTAGATGTCAGAAGCACCCCACCCCCATGACAATTTTAAAAAATATACCTTGAAGAGAGTTATGTGGGCAAAATCACCTAGTTGAGAGCAGTTGATACAGAGAGAGGTATTGGCCTTTCAAAGAGAGGCTTTGGTTCTTTACCTGGAGGGAAGAAATAGAACATGAGTGTAGATGGGTTTGTAGATTTCGTGGTAGAAATAGGAGTAATTTCCTCCTCATGATTTTACCTTTCTCAATGAAATGAGTCAGGGTTATGGGGCTGGTGAAAGGGTCGAGAGTGACAAAGTTAAGTCATTTTTGTAGAATGGAAGAAAATGGTTCTTAGAAAAATCAGAGATTCCTGGTGAGCAGTGGGAGACTACAGGCTATTTCTTCTGTAGAAATTTTACTAGGGAGGCTTTAGACCAAAGAGATTAGGCAGGAAAATGGAGGACAGTACCAAGATTATTCTTGATTTATTTCTAAAAATGATGGAAAAGATCCTATCTAGATTTTACTAGGTCATGAGTATTTAAAGCTGTTAACTTACTGAAACTTTTTGGCTTTTCCATTACACCACATTCTCTCACTTTTCCTTCTACTTTGTCTTCTTTTTTTTTTTTTAGTATTTATTTATTTGGCTTCAATGGGTCTTAGTTGCGGCATGTGGGATCTTTTACTTGCAGCACGTGTGATCTTTTTAGTTGCAGCATGCGGGATTTAGTTCCGTAACCAGGGATAGAACCAGGGCCCCCTGCATTGGGAGCACAGAGTCTTAGCCACTGGACCACCAGGGGCATCCCCCTTCTACTTCTGTACCCATTCTTTTTCAGTTAGATTTACGTTTGTCATCTGTTTGTTCCTTAATTGTCAGAGATTCCTAGGCTTATGACTTAAGACTCTACATTCTTACTCTAACTGCTCTCTCTAAGCACTCTTTCTACTCAAGACTTTATTCACCACTGTATGTTGTTTTAATCCCAACTCTTTTATATCTAGACTAGATTTTGACCCTGAATTTCAGATGCAGTGTGTCTAGCTGCCTCCTGGGACATTTCATCATATTTGTCCTAGAGTTCTTTAAAAATCAACATACCCCAAACTGAATGTATTATTTCTCCATTCAAAACCCCCTTCTTTAGCTCCTTTTCCTCCTCACAGTAAACAGAACTCCCCAGTTGGTTTATGATTCCTATCTTGGTGATTGCGTCTGGGATCCCTGAACATTGGCATGGGTATATCCCTCTTGCCTCAAGTTAGTCAGTAAGTCTTGTTTGTGTTACTCTCATATTTCATGAATTCTTCCATATCTCCATGTTTCTACTTTTCCAGCCTCATCTCACTGCTCTTTTTCTCTGTACACTGAAGTACTTGGAGTTTCCCAAAGATACTCTTCTCATCTTTAAGCTTTTGTGCATGTTCCACCAAAGCCTTGAAATCCTCTTGCCCCATCATCTTTTTTTTTTGCGGTATGCGGGCCTCTCACTGTTGTGGCCTCTCCCGTTGCGGAACACAGGCTCCGGACACGCAGGCTCAGAGGCCATGGCTCATGGACCTAGCCGCTCCGCAGCATGTGGGATCTTCCCGGACCGGGGCACAAACCTGTGTCTCCTGCATCGGTGGGCGGTCTCTCAACCACTGTGCCACCAGGGAAGCCCCTTGCCCCATCATCTTTGCTACACAAACTCCTATTCATGATTCAAACTTGGTTAGACATCATCTTCTTTGAGCATCCTTTCATGTTCTACATTTCCTGCTCTCTCCACAGTTACGTAAACCTCTATAGTAGCAGAATACAAGGAGCTTGATTCAGGTGTTCTCTCTGTGAGTATATGAATGGATAGGTTCCCAGGTAACCCTCCTATGGAAAATAACTAAAAATTCTAGATTAAATTATTGAAAAAATTACCAAAAAAAAGTTATGCTTGTACTATAGATTGACTGAATATGCAATCCCAGAGAAAAGAAACTGAGCTCAGAAGCAGACATTTACTCAGAGGACATTTCTTGGTCTTGGTTCTGAATGGAGGCAGGTGGGAAGTAACCACTCAATGGTCAAACATTTATGGATTTGCAGCTCAAATTCATAACATACTTCAGTCTGAAAAAAGCTAGAACTAAGAATATAAAGTAGTTCTGGACTATTAAAATCACAGGCGCCTGGCATAAGCAAATGTATATCCTCTTTGGAGGAACTTATTTCAGAGTTTGGCAGACTCTTCTGTACAGGACTGGATAGTAAATATTTTCTGCTTTGCAGGCTACTTAGGGTCTCTGTAGCATGTTCTTTGTTTCATGGTTGGTTTTATGGTGGTTGTTTTTTGTATCTTTTTATTTTATTTTAATGTAGCCCTTTATTGTAAAAGCTGTTTTTAGCTAGAGGGCTGTTCAATAAAACAGACCACGGGCCAGATTTGGCCCACTGATGGTAGACTGATGTCATTCTAAGCCTCAAAATATTCCCATAAGTATTTTCTAAGGGAAGTAAGTTTAGAATGGGGTTGGTGCTTAGAGAAAAAAATGACTAAGCAAGCAAGATAGTTCCACTATCTTGGTGGAGGATTTTATGTATACTTGGAAATAATTTGTAGGTTTTAGGTGTAATATTCTGTAAATGTCAATTAGACCAGACTGTTATCTGATAGCATTGTTCAAATCTTATATATCCTTAGACTTTTTTTTCCTCATATAAATTACTGAGAGAGGGCTGTTAAAATCTTCAACTGTGGTTGAAATTCGTTTATTTCTTCCTTTAGAGCTGTCAGTTTTTGCTATATAAATTTTGTAGCTCTATTGTTAAATGCATGTATATGTGATGCATATATATGCATCTGTTATGAGATGCAGTATACATATGTAGTTATGTATTCTTGATGAATTGATTCATCATTGTGAAATATGCACAGTGATCCATATTGACTCATCATTATTTATTTTAATTTTGGCTGCGTTGGGTCTTTGTTGCGTGCAGGCTTTCTTTAGTTGTGGCAAGTGGGGGCTACGCTTCGTTGCAGTGTGTGGGCTTTTCATTGCAATGGCTTCTCCTGTTGCGGAGCACGGGCTCTAGGCACCTGGGCTTCAGTAGTTGTGGCTCATGGGCTCTAGAGCGCAGGCTCAGTAGTTGTGGCGCCCAGGCTTAGGTGCTCTGTGGCATGTGGGATCTTTCTGGACCAGGGATCGAACCCGTGTCCCCTGCATTGGCTGGCGGATTCTTAACCGCTGCACCCCCAAGGAAGTCCCTCATCATTATTTCTTGTAATGCCATGTCTGATGTTGAAGCCAAAGTTGCCACCTTTCTTTAATCTTTTTACTTTCAGCCTATTAGTGCCTTTATTTTATTTATATTTATTTATTTTATTTTTATTTTTATTTATTTATTTGCTGTGCTGTGTGGCTGGCAGGATATTAGTTCCCTGACCAGGGATCAAACCAAGGCCCTGGCAGTGAAAACTCCAATTCCTAGCCACTGGACTGCCAGGGAATTCCCCAGTTAGTGCCTTTATTTTATAGGAGGGTTTCTTGTAGACATCATATAATTGGGTCTTACTAGTTATAATATTTTTATTCCCTTTTTAATTTCTTTTGTGACCTCTAAGTTAATCAAACATTTTATAATATTACATTTTATTTTCTCTTTTGGCTTCTTAGTTATGATTCTTTAAACTTTATTTTTTAGTGACTACTCTAGTGCTAATAATATGCCTCCTTAACTTTTCTAAATCTTTCTAGATTATTATATAATTTCACAGTTTTCTCATCTGACAGTTAATATTTCTTGGCTTACAAATATAATTTATAGTTACAAAAATATAGTTCCACTACCTTTGTGCTAGTGTTGTCGTATCCTTTTACATGTATTCTAAGCCCATCTTAAAATGTTATTATTTTGCTTTAAACTAACAGTTGTCTTTTAAGGAAATTGTGAAAAGAAAAAACATAGTCTTTATTTATTTATTTATTCAATTATATATTTTTGCTGCATTGGGTCTTTGTTGCTGTGTGTGAGCTTTCTCTAGTTGCGGCGAGTGGGGGCTACTGTTCGTTGTGGTGCACAGGCTTCTCATCACGGTGGCTTCTCTTGTTGAGCACGGGCTCTAGGCGTGTGGGCTTCAGTAGTTGCAGCATGTGGCTCAGTAGTTGCGGCACACAGGCTCTAGGGCACATAGGCTTCAGTAGTTGTGACGTGGGCTCAGTAGTTGTGGTTCGCAGGCTATTTTCCCTCTGTTTTATACATTAAATTATGTCTACAAATCTGTCTTTATTTTCACTAGCTTTTGTCTGCCATCTCCATTCTATTCTCAAGCTCATCCACGTACAAAGTTTTCAGTTTTATAACTTATTTTTTTTGTAGTCTACATTTTTGGCTGGGACCTCCTATCTGTTCACTCATTCAGACCATCTTTTCCTTTAGTTCATCAAACTTAACTCTGTAATAGTTGCTTTAAAGTCCCTATTGTAAAATCTAACATTTGAGACATCAGGAAGACAGTTTCTGTTGACTGTTGTTGTTTTCTTGACTGTGTGTTACATCTTCCTGTTTCTTTTCACATTTTAGATATTAAATGTGAAATGTTTTTTTACTAGGCATTTTAGGTGTTATACTGTAGAGATTATAGATTATGTCATCTTCCTCTGAGGAATGTTGATTTTTTTGTTTTATTGGCCTGACAGCTTGGAATTTTGTGGGCTTGGTTTTATTCTTTGTTAGGTTAGATCTGTGGAAAACCTCTCTAACTTGGTAGAGCTTAGCCTCTAAACCCTATGTCTCCTCAATATCTTATCAGGTTTTGTGTTAGGCTTTGCTAGAGAATCTAGAGTAGGTCTTACTGTAGGAGGTGGGCCTTACTCTTGTAGCCTGGCCTAATTTTTAAAGTGCATCTTACCTGGATGCCCTGGGTGTTGATGAGTGGTTAACAAGGGGTCTCCATTCTCACCTGGGTCTATATGTCATTATCTCCCAATGCTATTGGACCTTTAATATAACTGTTCAGCTCAGTCCCATTGCAGCTGTTTTTGGATATGTGTCAGGGAGTCTTATCCTCTATGTATGTAGCTCAGCCTTTAGCCAAGGACTCACAGGGGTCTGACGCCCTACTCACAAAGAGTATTGCCCCCTCCAACACTAATTATCTCCCTCTTCCTCAGTGCTCTGCTCTATAGATTACATTGCTTCAGCTTCCCTGAATGCTAATCACTACCTTCTCAGCTCAGCAGGACAGCCATGCTTTGCTTGGGCTGAAGCTTGCTGTGCTGTGGTTGGGAAATTGTACTGAGAAAAGAGAGCTGGGGTGATTGTGGAGTCCACCTTGTGAATTTCTCTTCTTTCAGAGATCAGGATCTTGCATTGCTAGTTATCCAGTGCCAAAATAGTTTATATCAGTTTATGGTTATTTTCGTTGGCAGAAGTAGGCTTGTATCAGTTACTCTATCATATGCAAAGGCAGAAGATCATAACTGTTATATCATAAAATTAAAGTCTGACAGTATTAAGTCTTTGTAAAGAATGGCACAATAGGAACTCACATGCCACAGTTGGTGCTAGATTAAATTGTTAGAACCATCTTTTTAAAAAAGTTGAAGTGTTGTTGATTTACAATATTATATTAATTTCAGGTGTACATCCTGGTGCTTCAGAATTTGTATAGATTATCTTCCATTTAAAGTTATTATAAAATATTGGCTATATTCCCTGTGCTATACAATATATACTTGAAGTTTATTTATTTTATACATAGTAGTTTGTACCTCTTAATCCCCTACTCCTGTCTTGCCCCTTCTCACTCCCTCCCCTGACTGGTCACCATTAGTTGTTCTCTATATCTGTGAGTCTGTTTCTGTTTTGTTATATTCATTCATTTATTTTATTTTTTAGATTCCACTTGTAAGTAATAACATACAGTATTTGTCTTCTTTGACTTATTTCACTAGGCATAATACACACTAGGCCCATCTATGTTGTTGCATGTTACAACCACCTTTGTAAACAGTTTAATATTACTTACTAAAGTTGACTATTTATGCATCCTAGGAAACATCTATTCCATTTCTAAATGTATATGTATACACACAGATATCTAATAAGCATCAATTTCATATCATGTCCAAAATAGTATAATGGATAGATAAATTGTGTCTTTGTGTATAATGGTTTGGTATTTAGCAGTGAAATAAATTAATCATAGATACAGAAATGGGGATGATTTTTTTTCTTTCAATATGTTTTATTCTGATGAAGTTACAAAAGTAGATACAAAATATTTTTTTAAAAGTAGTTAACTGACTTAGAAAAATAAAGTCCCTAAAGTTTTAAAAATACAAAATAAATTTTCATGTAAAGAACATTTTAAAATATTTTAGATGATAAGACTAACTTAAACTATTTTCAATGTAGACCAAACATAGAATGTTGTTGTATAATAAATCTATAGCACACTGGTAATCCATTTGGATTTACAGAATACTTGTTTGGAATAGAATCTGATAATGAGAGAAAACCCAAGTGAATTTCAATGCAGTTGCTTCAGTAAAATTACTGCTATCACAGGTAATATCAATATCATCCCCCAGAGCCCTTTACAGTCTGAAATATCAAAATCTAATCCAAAAACAAAGGAAGACCGAGGAACTATTTTCCCTCTTTGCCAGAAGTGTACAATAGTAAAAAACCAAATCTAGTTACTGAACTGATATTAGGAGGAAATAATGTCCCTGTTGAAGCTGCTTAGTTTGGTGTACCAGCTGGTATTTTCAGGCCAGAATTCTATAGACAGGAGAGACAGCCACCTACAACCAGGCAAGGGTAACACCAGCACCATGACTGGAGCCGCTTAGAAACAAAGAAAGGGGGATGATTTTTAAAGTAATGCTGGTGTAGTACATCAAATAAGAGAATGGTAAAAGGATGCTAATTGAAACTAGGTAATGGATATATAGGGCTTCAGTATACTGTTCTATTTTTGCATATGTTAGAGAAATTCCCAAATAAAAAACTAAAAAAGATTTGGTGAATGTTATTCATGGAATATATGCAGTATATTATATTATCATATTAAAATATGATTTTATTTACATAAAGTTCAAACACAGGGGAAGTGAAATATATTGCTTAGGGGAACTTTCAAAGGTGGTTAATAAAAGAACAGTTAGGAAATGACCTTCACTAAAATCCATATAACAGTACCTCTGGAGAAAAGGAAGAGAATGTGATTGGGCAGAAGCAAACAAGGAGCTTTAAGGTATTGTCAGTGTTCTGTTAACCTAGATGGTGGTAACAGGTGCTATTCACATCTATTAATTTTTATACTGTACACATATAGTTCACACTAAGGCAGAATTATTTTAAAAGACCTGGATGAAAGAATTTTGAGAGTTTTGGGTTGGCATAATCAAGGGAGGCATTATAGAGAAGGGTTAGGCTTAAACTTGGCCCTAGTAATGAATATTCTATATTATAATTAACAAAACACTTAATCTAGGACCCACTGTTTTGTTCAATACTCCTGACCAAAAAAAAACCCACAAAAAAATACCTTCCTTTGGAACGCATTCTTCTTGACTTCAGTTTCTCGTTTTTCATTCAGTCATCCATTTTTTGTTCATTCATTACAGATATCGGAGTACCTGTGAGGTGTCAAGCTTAGTGATAGGCACTTGTGTACAGTGTTGAGGAAAATAAACAGCAAGTCCCTGATGTCATGGAGTTTACAGGCCCAAGGTCCTTTATGTTTCCCCTGTTTGTTGAGCTTAGACTAGGAACCTCCTTTGTATGTTTGATTTAAAGTGTAGACTAGTCAGCCCTAAACAACTGGCTCATTTCTTGCCTTTTCCTGGGACTCTGCTTGATTTATTTTTCAGGTTTCTGTGGCAGAGAAAAATTTTTTCCCACTGCTAAAACAGTGGTTGTAAAATTTGCCCCCTTATAACTTTTATCAGAATTTCCATCCCGTGATGCATGCAAGAGCTTTTCCTTGGTTTTTAGGCACTATCTGGAAAGGTACAAAATCAAAACAGAATAGGTAGTCCAGCTAGTGAAGGGAACAAGTTGGCTTGACTTGAAGGGGGAAAATGGAGAAAAGAGAGCTGAGGACAGAAAGTAGCCTCTGGCGCTGTAAGTAGGTGGACTGTCTGTTAAATAAATGTTAAAGCCTTGTGATTGTTGCGAAGAACAGTGATGATGAAAATGTTGTGTCTCAAAGAAAGTGGATTGAAGAGTGACTAAGAATTCAATACTACAACAATGTATGTCAGTAAATGAAAAATCAGATTCTAAAGTATCTCCTTCAAAGATAGTGTTTAAGTTAGCTATTACAATGTAAATTATGTAGTTTATAAAATCTGGTTCCTTCTTTGATGGAATTGCAGTGATGTGTAACACAGATGTATTTTTTAATATCCTGATAAAGATAATTTATGAAAAATACAGTTTGCAATTTTTAAATTACTGTTTCTTGAGTAAAGAAAAGTTGCTCAACACTGATAGGTCTAAGACCTAACTTATGTGTCTTCTCTAATGCACTGGAATTAAATATTATTTGGGAATTGGTTCTAGAGTCCTTTTAAGTTGAAAACTGAGTATGGCCAAAATACTCTTAAAAGTCCTTTAAACGACTTGTAAAATACGTATGTGGTTTTAAACATAGCCCCACATCATACATAATATGCATATGTAAATTTATCATATGTATAGTAATGTAGCAGGATCGTATTTATAAAATATTCGAGGGCTTCCCTGGTGGCGCAGTGGTTGAGAGTCCGCCTGCCGATGCAGGGGACGCGGGTTTGTGCCCCGGTCTGGGAAGATCCCACATGCTGCGGAGCGGCTGGGCCTGTGAGCCATGGCCGCTGGGCCTGCGTGTCTGGAGCCTGTGCTCCACAACGGGAGAGGCCCGCATACCACCAAAAAAAAAAAAAAAATATTCGAGTGTTTCACTGTTTGAAGCACTTGAGCAAATTTATGAAGATTCTAACTTGTTGGCTCTTCCTGTTCATGGTCATCCTTTTCCTAAGAGGCTGATTTTTAAAATAATTCAAATTTAGTCAGTGTTTCTCAACTTTTTTTATTCATGAAAGCCTTTAATTATAAAATTAGGTCCTTGAGGGTATGGTGAAACTATACTTGTTTAGATACTTTACCTTTTAATCTCTCTTTTTTTTTTTGGCCGCACTGCATGGCTTGCAGGATTTCCCCGACCAGGGATCAAACCCAGGCCCCCGGCAGTGCAAGTGCGGAGTCCTAACCACTGGACTGCCAGGAAATGCCCTAGATACTTTACCTTTTAATGGTCAGGACATTATTAAAATGTGTGCATCCTTTTGTTGGGTTTTTCTTTATGTGAATTAACATTTTAGGGCTTAATTACTTCACTGTGTATGTTCATTGAGTAGAATGGCAGTTGCATTAAAAAATAACTTAAAAAGTTACTGTAATTGCTGAACAAGTATAATCAAATTTCTTTAAGTTAAAAATGTTACTACTATTGTGATGTACTGAAATTGAAGATTGTTTGGGTAGGTGGGATGGGAGCAGATTGTGAAGTGTCTTGAAATCTATGTAGGAATTTAGAAAAGGAGCGATTGCAGTTCTTACAAAGAAAAGTGGTATGATCAAAATATGGTTTAGTAAGGTTTAATCTAACAGAGGCATTAGCCTAGGTCAGAATAGGGGAGGGCAGAAGTTGAGTTAAAACTTATTTATAATAATTCAGGGGTGAAATGAAATGCTGAACCAAAGGGATATGTATAATATGTATGTGAATTTTTTGAACCACCTGTGAGTTAGTTATAGACACTATGCCACTTTATCCCTAAATATAAAGCCTGTATCTCTTAAAAACCAGTACATTCTCCTACATAACAATAGCTGTCAAATGTAGAAAGTTTAGTCTTGATAGAATGCTATATCTGATATATAGCCTATATTTAGATTTCTCTAATTGTCTTAATACTGTCCTTTATAACTTTTTATTTTTTGATACCAACTCCAAGAATCACACATTGCATTTAGAATTACATAATTTTAATTTTCTTTAATTTAGAATAATTCCTCAGCCTTTTCTTTTTTGCTTTTCATGCCATTGGCTTTTTTTTTCTTTGTCTTTTCCATTGTGGTTTATTACAGGATACTGAACATAGTTCACTGTGCTATACAATAAGATCTTGTTGTTTATCCATTTTATGTGTAATTGTTTGCATCTGCTAGTCCCAAATGCCCAATCCAGTCCTCCCCTGTCCCCCCTTCCCCTTGGCAACCACAAGTCTGTTCTCTATGTCTGTGAGTCTGTTTCTGTTTTGTAGATAAGTTCATTTGTGTCATATTTTAGATTCCATATGTAAGTGATATGTGGTAGGTATTTGTCTTTCTGACTTAACTTCACTTAGTATGATAATCTCTAGGTCCATCCAAGTTGCTGCAAATGGCATTATTTCATTCTTTCTTATGGATGAGTAATATTTTATTTTGTATATATATATACACACATACATACACACCACACCTTCTTATCCATTCATCTGTTGATGGACATGTAAGTTGTTTCTATGTCTTGGCTATTGTAAATAGTGCTACTATGAACGTAGGGGTGCAGACATTGACATTTTTGAAGAATCCAGGTCAATAGTTTTGGAAAATATCCCTCAGTTTAGGTTTGCCTGGTATTTCCATATGACTAGCTTTAGGTTAAATATTTTTGGCAGGAATATTACATAGGTTATGTGCCATCTTTAGTATATCACCTCAGGAGACATAATGATGTCATTTGGTTTTCATGTTGTCACTTTCCATCATATGTCTTCTGCAAACAGATGAACAAGGTACCTGCTTCCCTTTGTAATTAATAAGTGATCTCTGGAGTAATATTTTAAAGCCGTGTTCCCCAGCAGTCTTCAGTTAGTGTTTTAGCTTCCATTGATGACTTTTGCTTGAATCAGTTTTACTTTGGTGATTATAAGATGGTAATTTTTTATTTGTTACTCCCTCTATGTCAGTTAGCATTCTTCTGTAAAAGAGAACTTTCCATTCGTTTTTTATTTTGTATTTTAACTTTCTCTTCTCTCTCTGTCTGTTTCTGTCTCTCTTTTTAATGTCAGTATGGACTCTTGAATGTATGCATTTATTTATTTATTTATTTATTTATTTATTTAAAAATCTTTATTGGGGTATAATTGCTTTGCAATGGTGTGTTAGTTTCTGCTTTATAACAAAGTGAATCAGTTATACATATACATATGTTCCCGTATGTCTTCCCTCTTGCGTCTCCCTCCCTCCCACTCTCCCTATCCCACCCCTCCAGGCTGTCACAAAGCACCGAGCTAATATCCCTGTGCCTTGCGGCTGCTTCCCCCTAGCTATCTACCTTACTACGTTTGTTAGTGTGTATATGTCCATGACTCTCTCTCGCCCTGTCAAAGCTCACCCTTATAAACTTGTATGCATTTAATAGCAGCCTCAAAATATATAAGACAAAAATTGATAGGTGTACATAGTCAAATTTATAATCATAGTGGGAGATTTTAATACACCTTATCAAGAAAGGTGCAAGGTATAGCAAGCTGATGAAAAAATCAGTAAGGGTGTGGGAAATGTGAACAGCACTGTTAAGAAACTTGGCTTAATTGACAGAAATGAAATACTGCACCTGACATCTGCAGAATTCATTCTTTTCAAGTGCACATTAACCCTTATACCATACACAGAAAAAGCAATTCTAGATATATTGTAGTTTTAAATGTGAAAGTCAAAATAATAAAACTCACAAAAGATTAATATACTGTTTCCATGATCTTTTAGTACAGAAAGATTTAGTAAACAGGAAATAACACAATGAAGCAAATGACTGATAAAATGTACTACATTAAAAAGAACTTTTCAACAGAAGATACCATAGAAGAGTGAAAAGGTAAGGTACAGAGCAGAAAAAAGACATTTACAACATTTTGTAAAGAACTCATACAAATCACTGAGAAAGACAACTGTATAGGAAAATGAGCAATAGAATTGGGTAGTCATATCACACAAAAAAATTATCCAAATAAAATATACTAAAGGTTTTCATCATTATTAATAATCAGAGAAATACAAATTAAAACCACAATGAGATAACACATCTACCAGAGTGGCTACATATTTAAGTTTTTCAAATTTTTGAGATAATGTTAGATTCATAGGAAGCTGGAAAAATAGTGCAGAGAGGTCCAGTGTATGCTTCACCCAGATAACCTTGAAAGGTTATCTTAGATAATTAAATCTAATTAAATCTGATAGCTTAGATAATTAAACCACAATATTAAAACCAGGAAATTGATGTTTATTATCACAAATGTGTGTGTATACTTCTCTATCATTTTATCACATGTAGATTCACATAACTACTATAAAAGTCAAGGCACTGAATTATTTTATCACCACAAAGATCTCCCTTGTGCTATTAAACTTACACCCATCTCCCTCCCCTCTGCTATTCCTAATCGCTGGTAGCCACTAATCTGTTCTCCATCTCTATAATGTTGTCATTTTGAGAATGTTATATAAATGGAATCATACAGCATGTGACCGTTTGAGATTGATATTTTTTTAAAATCATAATGCCCTTGAGGTCCGTCCAAAATGTAGTTTATATCCATAGTTTGGTCCTTTTCAAAAAGACTAAATTTTTAATAACTGACAATACTAAGTGTTGATGAGGATGTAGAGCAATAGGAACTTTGATATACTGCTAATGGGAATGTAAATAGGTACAACTACTCTGAAAACATATTTGCATTTTCTACTAAAGTTGAAGTGCACCACCTGATTCAGCAATTCCACTCCTAGTAAATACTCAATAAAAATATATGTTGTCATAAATCACAGGAATTTTTTGGGGATTCATCTCCTAAAGTAAGGGAAATAAAAACAAGAATAAATAAATGGGACCTAATCAAACTTAAAAGATTTTGCATGGCAAAGGAAACCATCGACAAAAGGAGATGACAACCTACTGAATGGGAGAAATTATTTGCAAATGGTATGACCAATAAGGGGTTAATATCCAACATATATAAACAACTCATACAACTTAACATCAAAAAAAAAAAAAAAGAAACCCGATTAAAAAATGGGCCAAGGAACTGAATAAGCATTTTTCCTAAGAGGACATGCAGGTGGTTAACAGGCACATGAAAAGATGCTCAGCATCACTAATCATCAGGGAAATGTAAATGAAAACCACAATGAAATATCACCTCACACCTGTCAGGATGGCTGTCATCTAAAAGAACACAATAACAAATGTTGGCAAGGGTTTGGAGAAAAGGGAACCCTCCTACACTGTTGGTGGGAATGTAAATTGGTGGAGCCACTGTGGTAAATAGTATGGAGGTTTCTCAAAAAACTAAAAGAAGAACTACCATGTGACCTGGAATTTCCAGTCCTGGATATATACCTGAAAAAAACAAAAAATACTAATTTAAAAAGACACTTGCACCCAATGTTCATAGCAGCATTATGTACAATTGCCAAAATATGGAAGCAACCTAAGTGTGCATCAAAAGATGAATGGATAAAGAAGATGTGGTATACACACACACACACACACACACAATGGAACACTACTCAGCCATAAAAAAGAACAAAATTTTGCCATTTGCAGTAAAGTGGATGGACTTGGAGGACATTATGCTAAGTGAGTAAGAGAAAGACAAAATACTGTATGATCTCATTTATATGTGGAATCTAAAAAATACAACAAAGTAGTGAATATAACAAAAAAGAAACAGACTCACAGATATAGAGAACAAACTAGTGGTTACCAATAGGGAGAGGGAAGCAGGGAGGGGCAATATAGGGGTGGGGTAGTAAGAAGTACAAACTATTAGGTATAGGATAAGCTACAAGGATATGTTGTACATATCCAGGGAATATAGCCAATATTTTATAGTAACTATAAATGGAGTATAAACTTTAAAAATTATGCATTACTGTATTGTATACCTGTGACATATAATATTGTATATCAACTACAGTTTACAAAAAGGTGAAAAAACATATGTTCACCAAATAAGTGTTCTGTAAAAACATATTTATAGCAACATTATTTATAGCAGCTATAGTCTGGAAGGGACCTGATGCTCATCAACAGTAGAATGGATTTTTGTATTTATCTTTTTTTAAAAAAATTAATTTTTATTTTTGACTGTGTTGGGTCTTCGTTGCTGCACGTGTGCTTTCTCTAGTTGCGGTGAGCAGGGGCTGCTCTTCGTTGTGTGCAGGCTTCTCATTGCGGTGGCTTCTCTTGTTGTGGAACACGGGCTCTAGGCATGCAGGCTTCAGTAGCTGTGGCACGTGGGCTCAGTAGTTGTGGCTCATGGGCTCTAGAGCGCAGGCTCAGTAGTTGTGGTGCACGGGCTTAGTTGCTCCGTGGCATGTGGGATCTTCCCAGACCAGGGCTCAAACCTGTGTCCCCTGCATTGGCAGGCAGATTCTTAACCACTGTGCCACCAGGGAAGTCCCTAGAATGGATTTTTTAAAATTGTGGTTTGATCATACAATAGAGTACCGTAGAGCAGGGATGGACAAACTTTTTCTGTAAAGAGCTATGTAGTAAATATTTTAGGCTTTGTATGTCATACGTTGACTATGGCAACTACTCAACCCTGCAGTTGTAGCATTGGAGCAGCCGTGTGCAATATGTAAACAAATGGATGCGGTTGTGTTCCAATGAAACTATTTACAAAGACAAACTTTGGCCTTTAGGGGCTGTAGTTTGTTGACCTCTGCTGTAGAGCCACAAACTATAGATGAATCTCATAAAGATAATTTTGTGTTAAGGAAACCATACATTATGATTACTTTTTTATAAAATTCAAAAACAGGAAAAAGGAATCTAAAGAATTAAAGTCTGAGTATTGGCTGTCTTTAGGAAGAAAGACAGGGCAGTGATAGGAAGGGGCATGAAGGGTACTTCTAGTGTGCTAGTTATATCATCTTTACTCGAATTGTGGTTCCACAGATCTGTTCACTTTGGACTTATTGAGATATATACCTATGATTTATGCCCTTCTCTAGTGTGTGTGTATACATATATATGTAAACGGCAGTGTGTTATACCGTACTTAGTTTTAAAAGTTAAAAACAAAACAGAAACGTATTTGTGTTCCCATCAGAATAGAACTGTGTTTATTCATTTTTGGTATATGATAAACATACGATAAATGTTCATTGAAGTGGGAGTTGCTAATAGCAAGCTCTGTAGCAAGATAAGGGACAGTGAAGAGTAATGACTCAATTAGCTTGAAGAGCTTATTGAAGACTTTTGGGAAAGCAATTTTGGTATAGGGGAAGTAATCATTTAAGGCATTTTCATGAAAAGAAGATAGATCCTAGTTTAAAAGGCTAACTGGATCTAATAAATGGTGTGAGCTGTCAAGTAACATTCATGTTTGAAGACAGAAGGAAAAGATTGTTTGGATAGCTGTTAAGAGCAAGATGCCACAACTATTTTGTAATGATGATGTTTAATTTGGCTCATCAGACAGATACTTTTGTCATGTCTTTTACCTCCTTACACTCTTTTTAGATGTTAACTCTGTAAAGGGTCATGGACCAATTAGCACTGAGGAGTAGTGTAGATGTGATACAGAGTTTATTGGGGAAAACTTACCAGAAGTAATAGAATGTAAGTAGTCCCTCAAACTCTTTTTTTTTTTTTTCCCCACAGCTTCAGCTAGGCTTCGATAGTCTTCATGCATTATGGCCTGATGACCTTCCAGTAGAGAATGGCCTCCACCTCTGTAATGTTTTACATATATGTAGGTCAGGGCAGGGAACATCTATGTGATTATGTAACAAAAATTAGAAAGGGGCCCTAGGGGCAGGGATGGGCCCATTTTTCCTTTGAGCCAACAGCTTAGACCTATGCAGTATCCTTGCTACTAAGCTTATAAAAGGGGTTTGGAAATGAACCTTCAGAGCCATCTAGGTTTATGTTTCATCACATGTTTCCCACTATTAGAAAAAGAGGCAGAAACTTCTTGGACTAGTGTTAAAGATCTATTAGCTTTCTCCAGCTTCCTTACCAGACCACTGGTTCTAAACAAATTTTGTCATTTACTGAATTATCTTCTAATAAATGATTGCTTATTCCAAGCTTCTCATCTTTGCTCACAGTACCTAATTTAGGATGCTTTTCCCTTTCTCTAAATTCTCATTCTAAGGAGCTGCTTTGTCCCATCTCTTCTGTGACACCTCCCTTATGATCTCAACTCTTATACCAAATACTATCCACTTTTCATACACTGTCTAATATTATTTTTATGTGTGCATTTCTTTCTTTCCATCTAACTTGTAAATTCCTTAAGCGTAGGGAACATGAATTTGGATTACTCTGTAACCTCTATAATACTCTACTGGTCTTGTGTGTAAATGCTCAACAAATAGTTAATGATAAGAATGTATGTTCTTATAATGTATTTTAATTATAAAATAGCCATAATATTTTAGGGTTCTTGATGCCTCTTTTAAACTCTGAATATTAATTATTATTAAGTATAATGCTAGATTCTTTTATTAGAACATCTTTTCTATTCGGTTGCAATCAATTCCTGTTTTTAAAACTCATTTTTTGAGATTAGTATCAATTATTGTCTGTTGGTTACTCTATTAGCCAGTTTAGTAATTAGATTCCTCCATTCTACTTCAGCAAGAAGTTGAGAACTTTAAGAAGCTAAATCTCATTAGTAAAGAGCAGTTTGAAAACCTAACACCTGAACTTCCTTTTGAGCCAAACCAAGAAGTTCCTGTAGCACCTTCACAGTCCAGGCAAGGTATGTAAATCTGCTTTTGTGTAAGTGTCTGAATAATATTAAAACAGTTCTAAATTGTTTTTAAAGTTTGCTTCTTTTTTATTTGTGGAAAACATTTAGATATCTGGTAAAA
This sequence comes from Neophocaena asiaeorientalis asiaeorientalis, assembly GCF_003031525.2. NCBI lineage: Eukaryota > Metazoa > Chordata > Mammalia > Artiodactyla > Phocoenidae > Neophocaena > Neophocaena asiaeorientalis. Next base: position 6,670,493 of record NW_020173215.1, read on the forward strand.
GACTAGAATTTTAAAACTCAACTTTTATTTATTCTTTGGTGAACTTCAAAACATTTTAGAGACTTAAAAATACAGATTGTAAATTTGGTAAGACAGCCATGTAGTAAATGATCATAGTTGGAAGCCCACCTTACTCTTGGTGAATAGGCAGGTAATCACAAAGGTGATGCAGGAGTTGTCTATTATAACACCACCTCATGCTCAAACCCAAACGCTTACTTAAAAGTAGGCTGAATTGGTTGGTTTCTTTATGTGTCTCTTTTGACTTTGAGATTGCTGGGAATGCTTCTCTTCGCAAAATAAGGAAAAATTTTCACTCACTTGCTGATTCCTTAAAATATACCACTAGCATCATTCTTTTGCTTTAAGGCCTTATCTTTGTGTGAAAGTGTAAGTACATTTGGGAGATTCATAAAATTGAATCTGACATTTTCAGGCAAGTGTAACTGATTTTATTATAGTTTTTCCTGAAGTCAGGTTAAAGAAAAACTTTTAATTTGGAAAACTTAAGACATATACAAAAATAAAGCAAATTGTATAATGAAACCCCATGTACCCGTTACCTACCCATTAGCTGCTTTATCATCTCATAGCCGATTTTATTTCATCTTGACTCCACTCATTCTCTTTACCTCCCACTTGGATTATTTTGAAACAAACTCCCAATCATATTATTCATAGTTTTTCATTCCTAAATATTTCTGTATGTATCTTTGATAAGATAAGGACTACCTATTTTACACATAAATAAGCCAGTACCATTATCACATCTAAAATTAACAGTAATTCCTTAATATAAAATATCTAATTGGTGTTCAAATTTTCTCATTCATCACTTAAAAAAAAAATCAGAATCCATATAAACTCCAAACTTTGCAGTAGGTTGATATGTCTCTTTTAGTGTATAGGTTCATACTGTTGTGGTTTTTTTCCCTTGAACTTTATTGTTGTAGAAACTAGATTGTTTGTCCTGTAGAATTTCTTACATTCTGGACTTTGCTGATTGCATCCCATGGTTTCATCCAACCATTTTCTGGTCCTGAATTTTCTTTAACTGTGATTCTGATACAGAGGCTTGATCAGATTGAGGCTCATATTTGTGCAAGAATATGTCATATGTTGTGTTGAATACTTATACCAGGAGGCACATAATGCTCGATTGTCTCTCTTTGGTATCTCTCTTTGATAATCATTGCTTGAAGGTTTATTTCACAAGGGGCTTCAAAATAGTGATAATTCTATTTTCATAATTCCTTCTTAATTTAGTAGATTACTTCCATAAAGAGGATTTCCCTTAATTGACTATTTGTTTTTCCTGAGATAGAGTTCTTATAGGAAAGGGAATAAATGCTTAATTCTTTCACTTTGTTTACTAGTTTTCAAAGTAATGAGCTGGTTCTCTACATCTTTCTTTGCTGACCAATGAGGAGGTTTTTCAGGGTTTTTTTGTTTTATTTTAAAATTATCACTATGATCAAAACTATTAGAGCTCATCAAAAAATTTGGTAAAGTTGCAGGATATGAAATTAATATACAGAAATCGGTTGCATTTCCATACAGTAGCAATGAACTATCAGAAAGAGAAATTAAGGAAACAATCCCAATTACAACCCCATCAAAAAGAATAAAATACCTAGGAATAAACCTACCTAAGGAGGTGAAAGACCTGTACTTGGAAAACTGTAAGTCACTGATGAAAGAAATTGAAGACAACACAAACAGATGGAGATATATACCATTTTCTTGGATTGGAAGAATTAATATTGTTAAAATGACCATACTACCCAAGGCAATCAACAGATTCAATGCAATATCTATCAGAATATCAATGGCATTTGTCACAGAACTAGAACAAATAATTTAAAAATTTGCATGGAAACACAAAAGACCCGGAATAGCCAAAGCAATCCTGGGAAAGAAAAACAGAGCTGGAGGAATCAGGCTCTTGGACTTCGGACGATACTACAAAGCTACAGTAATCAAAGCAGTATGGTACTGGCACAAAAGCATACATACAGATCAATAGAACAGGATAGAAAGCCCAGAAATAAACCCACGCATCTCTGGTCAATTAGTCTACAACAAAGGAGGCAAGAATGTACAGTGGAGAAAAGACAGTCTCTTCAATAAATGGTGCTTGGAAAGCTGGACAGCTACATGTGCAAGAATGAAATTAGAACATTCTCTACATCATATACAAAATAAACTCAAAATGGATTAAAGACCTAAATGTAAGACCAGAAGCCATAAAACTTCTAGAGAAAGACTTGGGCATAACACTCTGTGACATAAATCACAGGAATGTTTTTTTGCATCTTTCTCCTAAAGCAAAGGAAATAAAAGCAAAAATAAACAAATGGGACCTAATTAAACATAAAAGATTTTGCATGGCAAAGGAAACCATCGACAAAAGGAAATGACAAGCTACTGAATGGGAGAAATTGTTTGCAAATGATATGACTAATAAAGGGTTAATATCCAACATATATAAACAGCTCATACAATGGACCATCAAAAATGCAAACAACCTGATTTTAAAAAGGGCTGAAAAACTGAATAGACATTTTTCCTAAGGGGACATGCAGGTGGCCAACAGGCACATGAAAAGATGCTCAGCATTGCTAATCAAGGAAATGTAAATCAAAACCACAATGAGGGCTTCCCTGGTGTCTCAGTGGTTGAGAGTCCGCCTGCCGATGCAGGGGACACGGGTTCGTGCCCTGGTCCGGGAAGATCCCACGTGCTGCAGAGTGGCTGGGCCCGTGAGCCATGGCTGCTGAGCCTGCACGTCTGGAGCCTGTGCTCCGCTACGGAAGAGGCCACAGCAGTGAGAGGCCCATGTACCGAAAAAAAAAAAAAAAAACCCACAATGAAATACCACCTCACACCTGTTAGGATGGCTGTCATCCAAAAGAACACAAATAACAAATGTTGGCAAGGGTGTGGAGAAAGGGAACCCTCCTACATTGTCAGTGGGAATGTAAATTGGTGGAGCCACTGTGGAAAGCAGTATGGAGGTTTCTCAAAAAACTAAAAGTAGAACCACCATATGACCTGGCAATTCCAGTCCTGGGTATATATCTAAAAAAACAAAACACTAATTTAAAATAAAGACACATGTACCCCAATGTTCATAGCAGCATTATTTACAATTGCCAAAGTATGGAAACAACCTAAGTGTGTATCAACAGATGAATGGATAAAGAAGATGTGGTATATATAGATATACAATGGAATACTACTCAGCCATAAAAAAGGAACAAAATTTTGCCATTTTCAGCAACATGGATGGACTTGAAGGACATTATACTAAGTGAAATAAATCAGACAGAGAAAGACAGATACCCTATGATCTCACTTATATGTGGAATCTAAAAAATACAAACTAGTGAATATAGCAGGAAAGAAACAGACTCACAGATATAACGAACAAACTAGTGGTTACCAGTGGGGAGAGGGAAGGTGGGAGAGGGATTATGAGGTTAGGGGATTAAGAGGTACAAACTATTATGTGTAAAATAAGCTACAAGGGTATATTGTACAACATGGGGAATATAGCCAATATTTTATAATAACTATAAATGGAGTATAACATTTAAAAATTGTGAATCACTGTATTGTACACCTACAACTTATATACTATTGTACATCAACTATACTTCAATTGAAAAAAGAGAAAATTATCACTCTGATCTCATAAATACATTAGATGGGTTTTACTCTACTGTCTTATTGATACTTGGGCCAATTATCGGTTTATTGACTTTTAGCTCCAAATCCACCTTTCATTGCTTTGTTCTGTGATAATAGAGTTGGACTTTTTTTTTAAAATACTATTTTTTCATTTGTTTATATTTATTATTTTTGGCTGCATCGGGTCTTAGTTGCGGCACGCAGGATCTTTCACTGCGGCACATGGGCTCTTCATTGAGGTGTGCGGGCTTCTCTCTAGTTGTGGCATGTGGGTTTTCTCTCTCTAGTTGTGGCGCGCAGGCTCCAGAGCTCATGGGCTCTGTAGTTTGCGGCACATGGGCTCTCTAGTTGAGGTGAGCAGGCTCAGTGGTTGTGGCGTGCGGGCTTAGTTGCTCAGTGACATGTGGAATCTTCCCAGACCAGGGATTGAAGCTGCAGTTCCAAGCCCCTGCATTGGAAAGCAGATCCTTTACCACTGGACCACCAGGGAAGTCCCTGGAGTTGGACTCTTAACTGTCTTGTTTGCCAGGTGGTTGAGCTTTGTCAGTACTCTAGTTGCTACTGAGTTGGTCATTGTTTCTAGGCCTTTTCTATTGAAAGAGCTTGGAAATTTTTTTAAGGAAAATTACGTTACAAATTTATATTGATAGTTTTTGTTCAAATTTAGGATTACAGATTTTAATTTTAATTTGTTAGATTTTATATTTGTACGACGTTTTACTTATGTGAAAAAAATATCATTCCTAAGCACAGTAACAGAATTGTTTATCCTATGATATAGTAGCTTCAGAATAACAATAATATTAAATAATATTACTATAAATACTAAAAGAAGCTTACTTTTAAAAAATTCTCTAAATTTTTAAGCTTTGAAATTTTAAAAACTTTATACTTTTAAACTTTTTTTTTTTTTAACATTCTTAGGGTATTCCACTAAGGATGTTTAGTCTAATTACAAGATTTTTTGTGTTGTTTAATTTGAGTAAATTAAAATTGGTAATTTATGCTCCTTACCACATCATAGAATTAAAGTCCCAAGAGGTGTATTTTATTTAATTAATTAACTTAAATTCCCAGGATCTACTTTTAACTTTTTTTTTTTTTTTTTTTTTTTTTTTTGGGGTACGCGGGCGTCTCACTGTTGTGGCCTCTCCCGTTGCGGAGCACAGGCTCCGGACGCGCAGGCTCAGCGGCCATGGCTCACGGGCCCAGCCACTCCACAGCATGTGGGATCTTCCCGGACCGGGGCACGAACCCGCGTCCCCTGCATCGGCAGGCGGACTCTCAGCCACTGTGCCACCAGGGAAGCCCTATTCTGCTGTTTTTGAGTGGAGTATCTACAAATTCTTATTAGGGTCAGTTAGTTGATGGTGTTTGTAAGTTCTATTCCCTTGCTAATTTTCTTTTGGCTACTAGCTCTATTAGTGCGAGAAAAGTGTTTAAGTCTCCAACTGTAATTGCAGATTTGTCTGTTTTTCCTTTAATTTCTGTCATTTTTTTCTTCATTTATTTTGAAGCTCTTTTTACTAGGTGTACTACACCCTTAGGTTTATTGTATCTTCTTAGGATTTGACCTTTATATCAGTTTATACTGCCTTCTTTATTCCTGGTCATTTTATTTGCTCTGAAATCTCATTTATCTAATTTTGATGTAGCCATTCCAGCTTTTTCTTGATTACTCTTTGTATGGTATGTGGTGTGTCTTTTTTCATCCCTTTACTTTTAAGCTACTTATTTCATTATATTTGAAGTGAGCTTGTTATAGACAGCATATAGACTGGTCTTTTTGTTAAATTCAGCCTGAAAATCTGTCTTTTAATTGGTGTGTTTAGATTGTTTACATTTAATGTAATTATTGCTATGTTTGGATTCAGATTTTGTTTCTTTGTTTCCCTTTCTCTGCCCTGTTTGGGTTACAGTTGACCCTTGAACATCTAGGGGGTTATGGGTGCTGACCCCCCCCCCCACATAGTCAAAAATACTGCTATCTCGCCCTCAAAAACAAGGAATTGATAAATGACTCACCCAAAGATAAGAAGCTGAAACAGTTTGAATAGAATCAGGACTCAAACCCTAGTTCTTTTGATTCTACATACTGTGATCTCTAATTGAACACAAACTTTTCCCACACTTAGTTAATTTAAAGATCTTTAAAATGAAAATACATGTCCTATATTTATTGAAAAAAAAATCTGCTTATAAGCTGCCCTGCGAAATTTAACCCCATGTTGTTCAAGGGAAAACTGTCTATGTAATTTTTAAAATTACATTTTAATTTATCTAGGGTGAGTTTGGCCATATATGCCTTCTTTGTGTAATTATTTTTTTAGTAGTTCCTCTAGGGATTAGGTTGCTCTAGATACACTTTTCATTTTATTTAGAATCAATATTTTACTACTTCAATAGGAACGTAGAAATTTTACTTACATATAAGTTTCTTTGTGGTATAGTCTTGAAAATCAATTGAAAATCCTATCAGTGTTATATTTTTTACTTTTAACTATCAAGTATGTTTTAAAGAACTTAAAAGGATAATAGTCTGTTATCTATATTATACTTTTACCATTCTCTTGCTCTTCCTGTATTTATGATGTTCCAAGTTTCTTTCTGATATCCTTTTCTTCTGTTTGAAGTACTTTCTTTAGCAATTCTGTGAGAGAAATTCTGCTGACTATGATTTATTTACCTTAGTTTTCCTTCATCTGATGATGGTGTGTTTATTTCACCTTCATTCCCAAAGGATGTTTCCTTAGATACAGAATTCTGGATTGACAGTTCTTTTCTTTCAGCACTTAAAACTGTCAGGCCACTTCTTTCTGTCCTCCATAGTTTCTGATTTAAAAATTTTGTAGTAATTCAGATTGTTCCCTTACTTGTATTGAGTTCTTTTTCTCTAGCTGCTTTCAAGAATTTTTATCTGTCTTAAGTTTTTAGCAATTAGAGTGTGATATGTCTGACCATGGATTTCTCTGGATTAATCCTTGATGGGCTTCTCTCTGTTTCTTGAATGTGTAGGTTCATGCCTTTAGCCAAACTAGGGAAGTTTTAAACTATTATTTCTTCAAAAATTTTTTGGTTCTGCATTTTCTCTCCTCTCAAGGACGTATTGTTGTTCCACAGATTCCTGAGGCTTGATTAGTTTTTTTCCAATTGTTTTTTTGCTCTGTCGTTCAGATTGGATAAATGTTATTGATTCTGCATGCTTTTACTACTTCTCCTTATCACCTGTTGGAAGAAGTTTAATTTGATTGTCTTGATGTGATTTTCTTCCAGGCTTATTGAGTTTTTTTTTTTTAATCTATGTGTTTACATATTTTTAATCAACTTTGGAAAATTTTTTAGCCATATTTTAAATTAACAGTTTAAATTTTTAAAAATTAATAATTTTTAATGTACTTTTAAGTCTTTCCTTTAAGATTCCAGTTACATGTATATTAATCTACTTGAAGTCACATAGCTCACTAATGCCTTCTTTTTTTTCAGTCTTTTTTCAGTCTTTTTTTTCCTCTGTATTTTGTTTTGGGCAATTTCTACTCCTATGCTTTCAGGTTAATTAGTCTTTTATTCTGCAGTGTCTAATCTATTTTTAAACCCATCTGGTGTATTTTTGAAAAATCTCAGATGTTGTATTTTTCTTCTCTAGAAGTTGGATTGGATTATTTTTTTATTGTCTGTATCTCTTTTTGATGTGTTCATACTTTCCTCTACCTTATCAAATACATGAAATATAGTTATAATGACTTTTTGCAGGCAAAGTGTAAATCCAGTTTCAGTGGTTGGCAAATTTATTACCCATAGGCCCAAACTGGCCTGCCATGGTCTAATTTGGCCATACCCTTCATTTACATATAGTCTATAGCTGTACTACAATGGCAGGGTTGAGTAGTTTTAACAGAGACTTCATGACCTGAAAAGTGAAAAAAAATTACTATCTGGCATTTACAGAAAAATATTTGCTGAGTCCTGCTTCAGTGACATTTTATTTACATAAAAAAATAGAATGTCAGTCCTCGTGTAGCATTTTTTATTATCAGCCTTCAGTGAACACCAACAGCATAATATTAAGTTCTGTTTTTATAAAGGCAATTCCTGTCTATAAAGACAATTGGGACCGTGGATAAGGTACATATGGTCCAGGTATGCAGGTGTGCAATGATTTGGTGGAATAACATTTGGAAAATCTTAAGTAGCAAAATAGTTAGCACACCCCCCTCAGTCCAGTGGTTCTTAAACTTTGGCAAGTATCAGATTCACCTGGAAAGCTTGTTATATCAAGGAACTCTGTACCCAGAGTTTTTTGATTTAGTAAGTTGAGGTAAGACCTGAGAATATGCATTTTTAACAAGTTCCCAGATTATCCTGATTATCCTGTACCACTGGTTGGGACTACACTTTGAAAATCAGTGCTTTAGCCTAATCCTCTGAAATATCAGTCTTCTCTGATAAACTTTTAGCAGAAACTGTATGGTAGTCAAACACAATTGAGGTTCCCTGAAGAGCAGATGGCCTGGTCTTTTGTGTTTTAAAGCTTTTTTGAGGTATAATTTACATAAAATTAACTCACTTTAAGTGTATAGTTTGATTAATTTCAGTAAATTTGTATAGTTGTACACCAGTGCCACAATTCAGTTTTTAAATTCCATCACAATAAAAGTTCCCCCACGATCATTTGCAGTCAATTTCAGCACTCAGTTTCAGTCTGAGGTAACCAGTGACCTGCTTTCTGTCTGTATGTTTTTGCACTTCCTAGAAATTTCATGTAAATGGGATCATATGATATGTAGTCAATGTGTCTGGCTTCTTTCAATTAATATAATATTTTTGAGATTAATCTATGTTGTTGCTTATATTTGTACTTCACTCCTTTTTGTGAGGTAGTGTTCTATAGCATGGACATACTTCATTTGGTTTATCCATTTGGAAGTTGATGGATATTTGGATTTTTTTGGTTTTGGTTTTGGCTATTATGAAAAATGCTATTTTGAACATTCATGTACAAGAGATGGCCCATGATTTTGATAAAAAGAAGTTATAATATCTAGATGATATTCATGTATCATCCCAGGCTTATATTTGATAAAAAACAACTTTAGGGACTTCCCTGGTGGCACAGTGGTTAAGACTTGGTGCTCCCAATGCAGGGAGCCCAGTCTCCATCCCTGATCTGGTAACTAGATCACACATTCATGCCGCAACTAAGAGTTCACATGCCACAACTAAGTGTTCACATGCCACAACTAAGGAGCCCTTGAGCTACAACTAAGGAGCCCACCTGCCGCAACTAAGACCCAATGCAACCAAAAAAAATTTTTTTAATATATTGTTATTTCCTAACTACCTATTTTTCTAGTAATTTAATTTTTATATCTACTATATTTTATGTACTTGAAATTGTGTTAACTATTTTTGATAATTTTTTTTCAAAATATTACCATTTTTTAATATTTATTTATTTAGTTATTTTGGCTGTGCCAGGTCTTAGTTGTGGCAGGCAGGCTTCTTAGTTGTGGCATGCATGCGGGATCTAGTTCCCTGACCAGGGACTGAACAAGAGCCCCCTGCTTTGGGAGTGCAGAGTCTTACCCAATGGACCACCAGGGAAGTCCCTGTCAAAATATAAATTGGTATATGGTATGCTATGCAAATTTTGTAAAATGTTTCTTTTGAGATAACAAAAGTACTCTATAGATCTTAGTCATCACAAAATTGGTATATCTGGACTCTTCTTGGTGGGTAAAATTCACACTGAATTAAACCTGGAATAAAATAAATATAAAACTGAAATAAAATGTAACTTTTTAATATGGAAATGTTCAGATAAAAATAAAAGCAGAGAAAACTGTCTAATGGACCCCCATGTACCCATCTCACCTAATTTCAACAATTGTTAATAGTTTGACATTCTTTTTTCATCTGTACCTTGTTCCTCATCTGTTTCTGGTATTGCATATCAAATCTCAAACACCATATTATTTATTCTGTAAATATTTCATTGTATATTACAAATTTATATATATATATAAATTTTCATGGTACCATTATTTCACATAAAATTAGCAATAATTCCTTAATATCATCTACTACCCAGTTTATGTTTGTTGTTCCTGATTGTCTGAAATATATCTTTTTCTAATTTGTTGTTTGAATCAGGACCAAGCAAGATACACAGGTTGCATTTGATTGATAAGACCATTAAGTCACTTTTAATCTATAATCATTCCTCTTCTCTTGTTTTTCCATGCCAATGATTTGTTGAAGAAAGTGATTACTGTGTCATGCAATTTCTTATTATCTAGATTTATCTGATTGTATCTTCACATCATATGTCCCTTTATCTCCTCTATTTCCTGTGAACTGGTATTTAGATATAGAACCAGTTAGTATATTCAGGATTTTTATATTTCTGATAGCAAGACTATTTCTTAGGAGGAGTTGTTTACTTCCCATTGCATCATATGATGTCTTTCAGGCTCACTTTTAGTGATGTTATGACTGGTCATTGGGTTTAGATGCTATCAGTCTGATCCATTCATCATAAAGTTTCCCTTTACCTTTTTTTTTTTAAGGCTTTTTTTCTAGAGCAGATTTAGGCTCATAGCAAAATTAAGAGGAAGGTACAGAGATTTCCCATTTACTCCCTGATCCCAATTTGCATAGCTATCACCCCTCTGGTGAAAGATGTTGCCTCTTTATAGCAACATCCCACATCAGAGTGGTACATTTGTTACAATTGATGAGCCTACACTGACACACGGTAGTCACCAAAAGTCCATAGTTCCATTAGCGTTTACTCCTGGTGTACATTCTACAGGTTTGTATAAATGTATAATGAGATGTAACCATCATTATAGTATCGAACATAGTATTTTCACAGCCCTAAAAATCCTCTGTATTCCACCTTTTCATCTCTCCCTCCCCTCAACCCCTAGAAACAACTGGTCTTTTTATCATCTCCATAGTTTTCCTTTTCCAGAACATTGAATAGTTGGAATCACCCAGTATGTAGCCTTTTCAGATTGGATCCCTTCACTTAGTAATAGGCTTTTAAGGTTCCTTCATGTCTTTTCATGGTTTGATAGCTCGTTTCTTTTTACCACTGAATAATGTTCCATCATCTGGGTATGTGACAGTTTATTTATCCATTCAGCTACTGAAGGCTATCCCAGTAGCTTCCAAGTTTTGGCAATTATGAATAAACCTGCTTTAAACATCCATGAGCAGGTTTTTGTGTGGACATAAGTTTTCAGCTCCTTTGGGTAAGTACCAAGGAGGGTGACTGCTAGAGTAAGAGTATGTTTAGTTTTGTAAGAAACTTCCAAACTGTCTTCCAAGGTGGCTGTACCATTTTGCATTCCTACCACCAATGAATGAGAGTTCCTGTTACTCCACATTCTCACCAGCATGTATTAGTGTTGTCAGTGTTCTGGATTTTGGCCAATCTGATAGGTGTGTAGTAGAATCTCATTGTCGTCTCATTGTCGTCTTACTTTGCAATTCCCTGATGATATCTAACGTGGAGTATCTTCATGTGTTATTTGCCATTTGTATTTCTTCTTTGGTGAAGTGTCTGTTAGGTCTTTGGCCCATTTTCTAATCAGGTTTTGTTTTGTTTTGTTAATTGATGAGTTTTAAAAGTTCTTTGTATATCTTGGATAATAGTCCTTTATCAGATGTGTCTTTTGCAAATACTTTCTGCCATTCTGTGGCTTGTCTTTTCGTTCTCTTGACAGTGTTGTTCGCAAAGCGTAAGGTTTTCATTTTAATTAAGTCAGTATATCAGTTATTTCTTTCATGGCTCGTGAAATCTCTCCTCAATGTTTTACCAAATGCTTTTAGCAGCTACTGATGAATATTCCCCTGGTCCTCTATTTCATTAGAGATGCAAAATATTCACCTTCCAATTCTATTATTTCTTCTGTATTTCTTAACCTAGAATTCTATAAGGAAGAATTTTTTTTTTATAAATTCTTTGTTTACTCTGGAATTCAATTTTTACAAGAAAGGAAGGATAAATTCTTGTTTATTTCTTTGTATTCAATTTATCATTTTCAGAATAATGAGTTGGTGCCCTAGCAACCCAGAGATATGATTAAGTTTTAAAGTATCATTATGAACTCTCATGGGGTTTATTTATTTGATGTGCTTAATCCAGTTCAGTCATTGTTTTCACTGGTGATGTCCCCTAAAGTTTGCTGCTATGTTTTCATGAACTATGCTTATATTTTCATTTTTAACTTCATTGCTTTCTGGCTCAAAATTTCCTAGGCTCGTATAATACTTTGTGCTTCAGACTGTTTTGTTTGTTTGTTTTTAAGGAGACTGGATCAGTGGGAAATGGAATTTAGAGACCATAATCTAGATGCTAGGAAGCTTACTTACTGGGTTGTTACTGCTCCTAGATCTTTGAATATTTCTTTTACAAGGGCACTGGATTTACCATAATTTTCATTGTATGCTCCTACTTTTAACTCCCGAGATTGTATATCTTTTTGCTATACAGAAAAACAGCATTAACACAACTCAGTTAAGTTTATCAGTCATTGGGTAGGGATATACTTTTTTCTAGTCACAGTTGTACAGCCTGGTATACATGTTAGATTTTGGCCCTTGCTTTCAGGGAAGCACTGAGACTTACTGTTAGCATTTAATGGAATGATATGTTAGAAAATAAATTTTAATTTAATAAATCTAAAAATAAATGGATAAAATGCAGAGGTGGTACAAAAGAAGAACTGATTAATTCTGTTGGCAGAAGATGTTTAAGGAATGCTATGCATTCCCAGGGAAAGTAACATGCTGGGTATTAAAGGAAGGATATGAGTCTAACTGGGTGTAAGAAGATGAAGGAAAGGGACTTTTAGATAGAGGAAAAAGCGTATGAAAAGATATGAAGCCAGAAAACAGGAACAACAAGTAGGTTGCTATTTGGGGCACCAAGATTGAAGTGGAGAATGACAATAGATGAGGCAAAATCAGGAAAGTATTATATGCCATGATAAAGAGCCTATACTTCTCCTATAGGCAACAGGGAAATGCTGAAAAATTTTAAGTAGAAATGTGAAATGACCTAATTTGCTCCTCAGAATAATCATTCTGGCAACAGTAAAGAAAATGGATTAGGAGGGAAAATGTCAAGACAGAGAGACTAGGTCTTAGAGTGGTAAGTTCACTTTTTGAGTTTACAAACTTGCCTCTAGAATAGTACTTGGCATATAGTAGTAGGTACTCAATAATATCTGTCAGGTGAACAAAAGGTTATTGTATGAATCAAAAGAAGTTGATAAGTCTGAAGAAAAACCACATAGAAATAGAGCCTGCGTTTTTTGACAATACTACTTGATTCATCTGCTTGCTTACTTAGTATTTTATCTTAAGATTTTCACAAACTAAGTAAAACAACCCAATAGAAAAATAGTCAAAAGGATATAAATGGCAAGCTCATGAAAGGGAAAACTGAGTGATGACTATATGAAAATATGCTCAACTTCTCTAATAACCAAAGAAATGCAAATACCTTTTAAATCCCATGAGGTGGAAAAATATTTAAAAGTTTACACAAAACCCAGCCTTGAGCAGGATGTTAAAGTGTTGGGACATTTACAAGCTGCTGCTGGAAGTATAAATTGGTGAAACCACTGTAGAAAGCAGGTTGACAATCAGTATTTAGTAAGTCAGAAGATGCACATGCCATTTGACTCAGCATTTCCATTTCAGTTATAAACCCTAGAGAAATGCTCACACCGGTATAAAGATACATGTTCAACAATGTTCATTGCAGCATTATTGATTATACCAAAACTTTGAAAGTAACACAGATGTCTTCAGGAGAATGAATAAATTTTGATATGTGTATAACAGTATGATATTCTGCAGTGAAAATGAATAAGCCAAAGCCATATGAATAGACCTGAATAATTGTCACAAACAAAATACTGACTGAAAAAGCCTGCAAAATAATAATATAGTGGGATGCCACTTATATAAAGTTAATTAGGCAAAATAATATTATTATATATATACAATAATAGATAAAAATACCAAATTTAAGAGCCTGGTTATCTCTGAGGAGGAAAAGCAAAATGGGATTAGGAAAGGTTACACAGTGGTCTTTAGCATATTTTTCTTTAAAAAAAAAAGTCAGAAATAAAGCAAAATTAAAATTTAATAGGGTAGGTGATGTGTAGACAAGTGGTTTTAAAAAATTCTTTCTAATATATTTGAAATATTTCTGATGAAAAAATCCTCTGAGAATAGAGAATTTCAGAATTATCCTTGTTCCCAAAGTAATATTTTTCTAGCACCTAAATCCTTTTAACAGCTTTTTATTTTGCAGATTTGACTGATGAATTAGCTCAGAAGTTGTTTGATGTTTCAGAAATGTCTTCAGCAACAATGGCCCGTTCATTACCCACAGTAGTTCCAGAATCTCCTAGAATTTATCCTGCAAGGACACCCAAAACACCTCGAACACCTAGATTACAAGATCCAAACAAAACACCAAGATTTTATCCTGTTGTTAAAGAACCCAAAGCCATTGATGTAAAGGTACACAAAACACCAGGAATATAAAGCCTGCCGTTTGTATACTTCAACATTACAAAATGATACTTTTTTAGTTTCTATAACAATAAAAATAATGTATATTTTAGACTGCAAGAATTCATTAAAAAATGGTATTTTACCATAGCGATGTCTTCTCAGGTTAAGGAATAACTTCTTTACAATGGGTAGTGTTAATTAAAGACAATCAGAAGGTGTAATGAGGAATCATTCTAAGTTGTATTTTTTTTAATCCTTGTGTTGAAACCTAGCAAAGGGTCTTGTGAAGTTTTGTAACTTGTATGTGACATATTTGAGTTTTGTGACTTCATATGATTTCATAATGTGTCACCCACCATATGAAAATGTTTGAGTTGGTTTACAGTCAGAGGGTTTTTTAAATTTACTTGTGAGGTTCACACTACTGAAGGTAATTGGAACGTTTGACTTCTTTTTCCTTAGAGTCCAAGAAAGAGAAAAACAAGACATAGTACAAATCCCCCTCTAGAGTGTCATGTTGGTTGGGTAATGGATTCCAGAGATCATGGGCCAAGAACATCCTCTGTCAGGTACCGTATTTGTCAAATATTGCTTTGTTCTTGATTTTAAATTTGTTGAAAACAGTTACTAGTTAGATATTTGGGAACATTTAAGAATTAATATGTTAGCAAATTAATAGAACAACAAAATAGTAAAAAGAAGCCAAAGAAGGGGAAATAAATGGGACAGTTTTACAATAAGTATATTAAGGAATAATTCAGTAGGACAGGTTTTTTGTTTTTTTTTTTTTCCTTTTAAAGTAATTTTCACAAATGTGTACTCTTCGATTAAAAATATTTAGGTCGGGCTTCCCTGGTGGTGCAGTGGTTGGGAGTCCGCCTGCTGATGTAGGGGACACGGGTTTGTGCCCCGGTCCGGGAAGATCCCACATGCCGTGGAGCAGCTGGGCCCGTGAGCCATGGCCACTGAGCCTGTGCGTCTGGAGCCTGTGCTCCACAATGGGAGAGGTCACAACAGTGACAGGCCCGCGTACCGCAAAAAAAAAAAAAAAAATTTAGATCTATTAAAGTTATTATCTTTGGAAAGATTCCAGATTTTTCATAGCATAGTAGGTTCTTAGTGAGTTAATGTGCTAAACAATCTACTCAAAACTATGTAAAGGATATGGAAATAAAACACATTAATATTTTGAAATTTTTCCTTTGGGGGGAAGTAATTTAGATTAGCTAGTTATTAGCAGTGAGTGGTTTGTCTTTTAGTTTTTAATTTAAAAAAGAAAGAGTATTATTTACCTCAGTGAAAACCTAACCTATCTTGTGTTTGTATAGATATTTTCAGAATAATTATCTGATCAGCTTTCTAATTGGAAAATGAACTTTAGGAAAAAATGTTTTTTGACTGGTTAAGGGAAGGATTAGTTAGTTTCATTCAAAGAAAAGCTAGAGAGTGTATCATGATCTGAAAATCTCCAAGTATGTCTTTGCAGGGATGTTAATTTGTTTCTTTTACATTTTGTTCTCATTAGATATATTTTCCGTAAAACATAAACTGTGTATATGTTCTTCTTGCACACCTATTGTATACAAATAGTTATTTTGTATTCTAAGTCATTTTGAGAGTTTTTTTTCTTTTATTTATTTATTTTTATCAGAGCAGTATATTTAGAGATCAGTAGATAATGGTGAAAAATGTTGCACTGATATGTAGCAGGGAACAAGGCAGGTACAGTCCCTGCCTTTCTGGAGCTTAATTCAGAGATGACAGGCATGTATGTAGTTACAATAATGAGGGGTGGATTTTGTTCGCCAGCTTGTCTTTTAGAGGAGTTGTAGCTACACAGCAGACTTGAGTGGGAGGTACACAGAGCTCCCCGTACCCTCTGCATACCCTGCCTCCCCCACTGTAAGCAGTCATATCTTTGACCATCTACATTAATGTCAGTGCTGGTAGTGTCTTAAAGTCTGTTTGTCTCATCTGTTCTTTGTTCTTTTCTCCTACTTTCTTTTGGATCAGCTTAGTTTTTGTAATGATTCTATTTTATCTCTACTATTGTCTTCTTGTTGTATCTCTTATTTTTTACTGGTCTTCTAGGGTTTGTAATATACATTTTAAAATATAATCTATTTTCAAGTAATATATCATTACACGTATAGGATAAGAACCGTACTGCAGTAAATTTCCTTTTCCTACTGTCCTTTCTGCTATATTTTGTTATTATTTTTCTTTAGACAATTATCTTTTAAAACAATTAACATGAAAAAAAGGAATTTTAAATGTATTCTCATTTTTACCATTTACAATGCTCTTCATTTCTTGCGCAGGTCTGTTGGCAATGAATTCTGTTAGCTTTTGTTTATCAGGAAAAGGTTTCTTTTTTTTTCATTTTGAAAGATATTTTCAATGAGCATAGAATTCTATGATGGATCTAGGTATGAATTCAGATTCACAGCTCATTCTGTTTGTAATGAATTTTAAGCATCAAAAGTGATACGGTTTAGTGAAATAATTTTCAAACTTTTTTGTCTAAGGACCTCTTTATCCTTTTAGTTATTGAGGACCTCAAAGAGCTTTTGTTTATGGGAGTTATATAATTTAAAAATAAAGAATTAAACTGAATTGAGTTTAAAAGTAAAACTGAAAACAATTATTTATTCATTTAAAATAATAATAAACATATTAACATAAATGACATATTTCTATGAAATATAATTACATTTCTCAAAACAAAAATATTCCTGAATAGAGTGGCATTGTTTTAAAGTTTTGCATATTTGTTTAATGTTTTTGCTTTATATGAGATAACTGGATTCTCATATGTTTCTATATTCAATCTTATAATTTGTTTTTTTATTGTTGATGTAGAGGAATAAAATCCAAGAAAGGGAGGAGTATTTTAATAGCCTTTTCAGATAATTGTAGGTATTCTTCTTTGATATTATACCAAAGCTGAACAAGTGGTAATTTTTTAAAAGTTAGTTGCATTGTAGACTCTAAACCATATATAAGTGACCTTCTTCTACTCAGTGAATTTTTCATACTCTGTTACATTAAAAGCCATTGGACTTCTTCCACTTTGAATGGCTCTTTTTGTCTATGCATGCATTTGTAACATCATGAATTAGTCATTTGGAAAAACTGATTAACTGAGTTATGCGGACTTTTAAATGATGACACATGTCAGAATACAAAAAAAAAAATTACATTAAAAAAAATAACCACTAAGGAGAGGAATGTCAGGAAGATGGCAGAATAGGAAGGAACAGGAATCTGTCCCACCACTTGGACAACTGTATCAGCAGAAACTGCATTGACTATTGTGGAACTCTACAGTCTATCTGAATACTTAAAGCTTCCAGGGGAAAGCGTGTCTGGTAAATTGTTAATATTCGTTGATGTCAGCCTTTGGTGTAGTAGTGGCCATCTCCCACTGCCCCAGCCCTGTGACAGGCATTTGGGAGATGGCAACCCACACCTCTGGTGTGGCTTGCTGGATCCAAAGTAGGCAATAAGGACCTTGTCCTCCAAATATTGGTGTTCTGTGTTGACTGCTAACTGCCTCTGGTCAACAAGGTACAGACACAGAGTCTGGTAGCCTTTGTTTCATCCCCACTGTCTGAATGTCTTTTTTTTCTTTCCCCAAAACAACCACTAATGAGGGAAATTTAGAAAATTACCACCCATGCCCAAGGAAAGATGTGGAAAAAAACCTAAGGGGACTTTAAGCTTTTACCTCAGGCTTATCCCAGCACAGAAGCAACCTACAATAGCTGAAAAAAAACAGCAAAACCTGGGGAAGAGGGGGAATTTGATTTCCAGAGTTACCACTTTATAAGATTCAAATCTTCATTGTTCAACAAAAAAATCACAAGGCTTACAAAGAAATAAGAAAGTATGGGCCATTTGAAGGAACAAAATTAATTGACAGAAAATGTACCTGGTGAAGCCTGGGTTCCATTCGTTCAAAATGAAGTCTTTAAAACAGCTGTTTTAAGGATACTCAAGGAGCTAAATAAAGGAAGATACAGACAAAGATAGCAAAACAATGTATGAAGAAAACAAGATTATCAATAGAGATAGAAATTATACAAAGGAACCAGAAAGGAATTCTGGAGCTGAAAATACAATAACTAAAATGAAAAATACACCAGAAGGTTCAAAAGCAGATTTCATCAAACAGAAGAAAGAGGAAAGAATCAGTAGACTTAAAGATGGAATGATTTGAATTATCAAGTCTGGGGAACAGAAAGAAAGAAGAAAAAACTAGTAGTGTCTAAGGGATCTGTAGGACACATGAACTAGCCCAATACAGACATTGTGGGAATCTCAGAAGGAAAAGAGGAAAAAGGGGGCAGGAAGAATATTTGAAAGAATACTGGCTCCCAATTTGATGAAATACATGAATCTACAAATCTAATAAGCTTAATGAACTTGAAGTAGGATAAACCCAAAGAGACTCACATTAAGACACTAATTAAACTGTTGAAAACCAAAGACAAAGAGAGAATCCTGAAAGCAGCAGGAGAGAAGAGACTCATCACATACAAGAAGTCCTTAGTAAATGTATCAGGCAGTTTCTCAGAGGCCAGAAGTCAGTAGACTGATATATTCAAAGTGCTGGGGGGAAATATCCCCATCCACTGAGAATTCCTTATCTGACAAAACTGCCCTTCAAAATTGAGGGAGACATTCAGAGATAAACAAAGCCTGAGGGAAAAGAAAAGGAAACAAAAGACATATTGAATTAGAAAGAAGAGATAAAACTGTCTTTGTTCACAGATGACAAGATTGTATATGTAAAAAGTCATAAATAATTAACAAAAACTCCTGGAACTAATAAGCAATTACATCAAGGTTTCAGGATATATGGTTAATATACAAAAGTCAATCACTTCCCTATATAACAACAATGAACTAGTAGAATTTGAAATTAATTAATCAAACTACTGTTGGACTTCCCTGGTGGCACAGTGGTTAAGAATCTGCCTGCCATTGCAGGGGACACAGGTTCAAGCCCTGGTCTGGGAAGATCCCACATGCCATGGAGCAACTAAGCCTGTGTGTCACAACTACTGAGCCTGTGCTCTACAGCCCATGAACCATAACTACTGAGCCTGCATGCCACAACTACTGAGCCCATGTGCCACAACTACTGAAGCCTGCGCCCCTAGAGCCCATGCTCTGCAACAAAGAGAAGCCACTGCAATAAGAAGCCCATGCACCACAACAGAGTGACACCTGCTCGCCGCAACTAGAGAAAGCCCACGCGCAGCAATGAAGACCCAGTGCAGCCAAAAATAAGTAAATAAATAAATAAAATGTTTTAAAAGAACAAAATACTATTTACATTATCACCCCCCCCAAAAGAAATAGGTATAAATCTAACAAAATATGTACAAGATCTTTATGAGGAAAACTGCAAAACTCTGATGAAAGGAATAAAAAAACTAAATAAATGGAGGTAAACTCCATGTTTATGGGTAGAAGACTCAATACTCTCAAGATCGGGCACGAGCCATAGCTAACAGCGCGGACCCCAGAGATGGACATGAGACGCTAAGGCTGCTGCTGCCGCCACCAAGAAGCCTGTGTGCGAGCACAGGTCACTATCCACACCTCCCTTCCGGGGAGCCTGTGCAGCCTGCCACTGCCAGGGTCCCGGGATCCAGGGAGAACTTTCCCGGGAGAATGCACGTCACACCACAGGCTGGTGCAATGTCCCGCTGGCCTCTGCCGCCGCTGGCTCACCCCGCATCTGCACCCTTCCCTCCCCCCGCCCTGAGTGAGCCAGAGTCCCCGAAGCAAATGCTCCTTTAGCCCCGTCCTGCGTGAGCGAAGAACAGACGCTCTCGGGCGACCTACACGCAGAGGCGGGGCCAAATCCAAAGCTGAGCCCTGGGAGCTGTGCGAACAAAGAAGAGAAAGGGAAATCATTCCCAGCAGTCTCAGAAGCAGCTGATTAAAGCTCCACAATCAACTTGATGTACCCTACATCTGTGGAATACATGAATAGACTACAAATCATCCCAAATTGAAGAGGTGAACTTTGAGAGCAAGATTTATTATTTTTTCCCCTTTTGCTCTTTTTGTGAGTGTATATGTGTATGCTTCTGTGTGAGATTTTGTCTGTATAGCTTTGCTGTCAACCATTTGTCCTAGGGTTCTGTCTTTTTTTTTTTCTTTAAAAAATTTTTTTTTTCTTAATAATTTTTCTTTTAATAACTTTATTTTATTTTATCTTACCCTCTTTCTTTTCTTTCTTTCTTCCTTCCCTCCTTCCTTCCTTTCTTTTTCTTTCCTTCTTTCTTTCTTTCTTCCCTCCCTCCCTCCCTCATTCCTTTCTTCCTTCCTTCCTTCCCTCCTTCCTTCCTTCCTTCCTTTCCTTCCTTCCTTCCTTCCTTCCTTCCTTCCTTCCTTCCTTCTTTCCCTCATTCCTTCCTTCCTTCTTCTCCCTTTTATTCTGAGCCGTGTGGATGAAAGGCTCTTGGTGCTGCAGCCAGGAGTCAGTGCTGTGCTTCTGAGGTGGGAGAGCCAACTTCAGGACACTGGTCCACAAGAGACCTCCCAGCTCCACATAATATCAAATGGTAAAAATCTCCCAGAGATCTCCATCTCAACACCGGCACCCAGCTTCACTCAACGACCAGCAAGCTACAGTGCTGGACACCCTATGCCAAACAACTAGCAAGACAGGAAACATAGGAGCACCTCAATACATAAGGCAAATGCTAATAGCCATAAAAGGGGAAATCGACAGAAACACAATAATAGTGGGGAACTTTAACACCCCACTTATACCAATGGACAGATCATCCAGACAGAAAATAAATAAGGAAATACAAGCTTTAAGTGATACATTGAACAAGATGGACTTAATTGATATTTATAGGACATTCCATCCAAAAACAACAGAATACACATTTTTCTCAAGTGCTTATGGAACATTC
>NW_020173215.1:6692783-6693097 GCF_003031525.2 Neophocaena asiaeorientalis asiaeorientalis
CACCAAACCAGCTTTACAACAAATGCTAAAGGACCTTCTCTAGGCAAGAAACACAAGAAAAGGAAAACACCTACAATACCAAACCCAAAACAATTAAGAAAATGGGAATAGGAATGTACATAATGATAATTACCTTAAATGTAAATGGACTAAATGCTCCCACCAAAAGACACAGGCTGTCTTAATGGATACAAGAACAAGACGCATATATATGCTGTCTACAAGAGACCCACTTCAGACCTAGACACACATACAGACTGAAAGTGAGGGGATGGAAAAAGATATTCCATGCAAATGGAAACCAAAAGAAAGCT
>NW_020173215.1:6693437-6733174 GCF_003031525.2 Neophocaena asiaeorientalis asiaeorientalis
TTCTCAAGTGCTTATGGAACATTCTGCAGGATAGATCATATCTTGGGTCACAAATCAAGCCTTGGTAAATTTAAGAAAATTGAAATTGGATCAAGTATTTTTTCCGACCACAATGCTACAAGACTAGATATCAATTACAGGAAAAGTTCTGTAAAAAATACAAATACATGGAGGTTAAACTATACAGTATTTAATAACGAAGTGATCACTGAAGAAATCAAAGAGGAAATCAAAAAATACCTAGAATCAAATGACAATGGAAACACGATGACCCAAAACCTATGGGATGCAGCAAAAGCAGTTCTAAGAGGGAAGTATATAGCAATACAATCCTACCTTAAGAAAATCCAAAAATCGGCGGAAGACCTAAATAGACATTTCTCCAAGAAGATATACAGACTGCCAACAAACACATGAAAGAATTGTCGACATCTTTAATCATTAGAGAAATGCAAATCAAAACTATAATGAGATATCATCTCTCACCAGTCAGAATGGCCATCATCAAAAAATCTAGAAACAATAAATGCTGGAGAGGGTGTGGAGAAAAGGGAACACTCTTGCACTGCTGGTGGGAATGTGAATTGGTTCAGCCACTATGGAGAACAGTATGGAGGTTCCTTAAAAAACTACAAATAGAACTACCATATGACCCAGCAATCCCACTACTGGGCATATACCCTGAGAAAACCATAATTCAAAAACAATCATGTACCAAAATGTTCATTGCAGCTCTATGTACTATAGCCCGGAGATGGAAACAACCTAAGTGTCCATCATCAGATGAATGGATAAAGAAGATGTGGCACATATGTACAATGGAATATTACTCAGCCATATAAAGAAGCAAAACTGAGCTATTTGTAATGCGGTGGGTGGATCTAGAGTCTGTTATACAGAGTGAAGTAAGTCAGAAAGAGAAAGACAAATACCATATGCTAACACATATATATGGAATTTAACTAGAAAAAAAATGTCATGAAGAACCTAGGGGTAAGACAGGAATAAAGACACAGACCTTCTAGAGAATGGACTTGAGGATATGGGGAGTGGGAAGGGTAAGCTGTGACAAAGCGAGAGAGAGGCGTGGACATATACAGACTACCAAATGTAAGGTAGATAGCTAGTGGGAAGCAGCCCCATAGCACAGGGAGATCAGCTCGGTGCTTTGTGACCACCTAGAGGGGTGGGATAAGGAGGGTAGGAGGGAGGAAGATGCAAGAGGCAAGAGATATGGGGACATATGTATATGTATAACTGATTCACTTTGTTATAAAGCAGAAACTAGCACACCATTGTAAAGCAATTATACTCCAATAAAGGTGTAAAAAAAAAATACTGTCAAGATATCAGTTGTTCATCCCAACTTGATCTACATATTCCATAAAATTTCAATTAAAAAATCCACATAGAAATAGATCCACATAAATGTAGTCAAATGGTCTTTGATAAAGGAGCAAAAATAATCTTTTTAACTAATGGTGCCGTCACAATTGGACATTCACATGCAAAAATTAAGTCTAGACATAGATCTTACACCCTTCACGAAAGATAACTCAAAATGCATCACAGACCTAAACGTAAAACACAAAACTATAGAACTCCTTTATAAAACTATAAAAATAACAGGAGAAAATCTACCTAATCTTGGATTGGGTAGTGACTTTTTAGATACAACACCAAAAGCAAAATTTGAGAAGGAAGAAATCAATAAGCTGGACTGCATTAAAATGAAAAACTTTTGCTCTGTGAGCGACACTGTCAAGTGGATGGAAAGACAAGCCCCAGATTGGCAGAAAGTATTTACAAAAGACACATCTGATAAAGGACTATTATGCAAAATATACAAAGAACCTTTAAAACTCAACAACAAACCTGGTTAGAAAATGGGCCAAAGACAAACAGACACTTCACCAAAGAAGGTGTATAAATGGCAAATAAGCACATGAAGATAGTCCACATCATATTATCAGCAGGGAATTGCTAAGTAAGACAACGGTGAGATTCTACTACATACCTATTAGAATGGCCGAATTCCAGGACACTGTCAACACTAATAAATGCTGGTGAGAATGTGAAGTAACAGGAACTCTCATTCATTGATGGTAGGAATGCAAAATGGTACAGCCACCTTGGAAGACAGTTTGGAAGTTTCTAACAAAACTAAACATACTCTTACCATACAATCTAGCAGTCACCCTCCTTGGTACTTACCCAAAGGAGCTGAAAACTTATGTCCACACAAAAACCTTCTCATGGATGTTTAGAACAGCTTTATTCATAATTGCAAAAACTTGGAAGCAGCCAGAACATCCTTCAGTAGGCAAATGGATAAACTGTGGTATATTCAGAAAATGGAATATTATTCAGTGGAAAAAAGAAATGAGCTATCAAACCATGAAGAGACATGGAGGAACCTTAAATGCACATTACTAAGTGAAGGGATCCAATCTGAAAAGGCTACAAATTTCAACTATTCGACATTCTGGAAAAGGAAAACTATGGAGGAGATAAAAAGACCCGTTGTTGTTTCTAGGGGTTGGGGGGAGGAAGAGATGAACAGGTGGAACACAGGATTTTTCGGGAGGTGAAAATACTGTGTATGATACTCTAATGATGGCTACATCTTATTTTACATTTGTCCAAACCCGTAGAATATCCAACACCAAGAGAGAACACTAATGTAGCTATGGACTTTGGGTGATTATGACGTGTCAGTGTGGGTTTGTCAGTTGTAACAAATGTACCACTCTGATGGGAGTTGTGCTGGATGTTGATAGTGGGGGAAGCTATTGTGTGGGGAGCAAGGCATGCAGATGGTATGAGGGAGCTCTCTATACCTTTCACGCAATTTGCCGTAACCCTAGTACTCCTCTGAAAGATAAAGTCTTTATATTAAAAAAAAAAAAAAAAATCTGAAAGAGTTCATTACCACTAGATCTGCCCAGCAAGAAATGCTAAAGATAGTCCTCAGTTTGAAATGAATGGACACTAGACAGTAACATGAAGCCATCTGAAGAAAGAAAGAACTTTGGTAAGAGTTTTGTTGTAATTTAATTTGTAACTCCATTTTTTACTTTATATGTTATTTAAAAGACAAATGCATTAAAAAATTACTAATCTATGTTGTTGGGTATATAGTGTATAAAGATGTAATTTATGACATCAGTAACAGAAAGTGGGGAACAGAGGTGTATAAGAGCAGAGTTTTTGTTAAGTGTAATCCTCATGATAACCACAAAGAAAATATCTATAGAATATATATAAAAGGAAATGAGAAGGGATCAAAATATTTTATTCAAAAGGAAAAGAAATAACACAAAAGTTAGGCAATAAGAGAGGAAAGGAGGGACAGCAAATCTATAAGGCATATAGAAAACTAATAACAAAATGGCAGGTCCTTCCTTACCAGTAATTACTTTAAATATGAATAGATTGCATTTTCCAATCAGAAGGCAGAGATTGGCAGAATGGATTAAAAACATGATCCAACTATATACTGTCTACAAGAGACTCATGTTAGATTCAAAGACACAAATAGATTGAAAGTGAAAAGATGCAAATTTAAGAGAGCTGGGGTGGCTATTTTAATATCAAACAAAATACACTTTAAATCCAAAAAAATTATAAGAACTAAGGACATTACATATTAATAGAAGTTTCATTATAAACATTTATGTGACTAATAGCCCCTCGGGAGTTATATGAAGCAAAAACTGACAGAATTGAGAGGAGAAATAAATAGTTCTACAAGAATAGTTGGAGATTTCAATACCCTGATTTCAGTAATGCATAGATCATCTCAACATAAGATGATTAACAAAATAGAGGACTTGAGCAACATAATAAGCCAATTAGACCTAACAGACATTTATAGAATATTTCACCCAGCAATAGAAGAATACAAATTCATAAGTACATGTGGGACATTCTCCACAATAGACCATATGTTAGGCTGTAACAGAAGTTTCAATAGATTTTAAAAGAAATGTCACACAAGGTATCTTCTCTGACCACAGTAGGATGATGTTAGAAATCCCTAACAGAAGGAAAACGAAAATTCACAAATATGTAGAAATTAAACAACACATTCTTAAGTACCCCATGGGTCAAAGAAGAAATTGCAATGGAAATTACAGTTGGCCCTCCATATCCATGGGTTTCGCATCCATGAAGGGTTCTGTAACCAATCCTCCATGAATACTGAGGGATGACTGTACTTAGAGATTAATGAAAGTGGAAACACAGCATACCACATCTTATGGGGTGCAGGAAAATTATAACTAAAAAAAGAGAAAAGAAGAGAAATCACATTTAAAAAGAAGAGAAATCACAAATCAGTAGCCTAACATTTTACCTTAAGGAATTCAAAAAGGAAGAGCAAACTAAAAACAAAGATAGCAGAAGGAAAGAAATATTAAAGATTAGAGTAAAAATAAACAATATAGAGAAGAGTAAAACAGTAGAGAAAATCAGTGAAATCAAAAGTTGGTTCTTTAAGAAGATCAACAAACTGACAAGCCTTTCTTTAGCTAGACTGCCAAGGGAAAAAAAGAAGATATAAGTAACTAAAATCAGAAATGAAAATGGAGACATTACTACTGACCTTATAGAGATAGAAGGGATCCTAAGAGAATACTATGAACAAATTACTATACATCAACAAATTAGGTAACCTAGAAGGAATACATAAATTCCTTGAAACATATAAATTACTTAAACTGATTCAATAAGAAGTAGAAGATTCGACCCACCTATAAGAAGTAAAGAGATCAAATCAGGAATCAAAAATCCCTAACAAAGAAAGTTCTGGACCAAATTGCTTCACTACCAAATTGCTTCACTACCAAAGTTCTACCAAATAGTTGAAGAAGAATTAACACTAACTCTCTTCAGACTCCTTCAAAAAATTGAAGAGAATATTTATTCTCTGAGGCCTGCATTACCCTAATACCAAAACTATATAAAGATATCACAAGAAAATAAAATTATATGCCAGTATCCCTATGAATATAGATGCATATGTCCTCAACAAAATATTAGCAAATGAAATCCAATAGCATAATAAAATGATTATTCACCATGGCAAGCGGGATTTATCCCAGTAGTACAAGAGTGATTCAATATAAGAAAATCAACATTATACATCGTATTAATAGAACTAAGGGGAAAACTACATAATCATATCAATTGACATAGGAAAGGACAAAATCCAACTTCCTTTTATGATTAAAACCTCTTAGAAAACTAGGATTAGAGGGGAAATTCCTTACATGAAAAAAGCATTTATGAGAAACCCATGGCTGGCATTATACTCAATGGTGAAAGACTGAAAGCTGTCCCCCTAAGATCAGGAACAAGACAGGGATACACGCTTTTGCCATTGGTATTCACTGTTGTGCTGGAAGTCCTAGCCAGAACTAATAGAGAAGAAAATGAAAGAAAAGACATCAAATATGAAAGGAAGAGGTAAATCTATCTCTAGTCACAAATATGATTCTATAAATAGAAAATTACAAAGAATCAACAAGAAAGAAACTGAAGCTAATAAACAAATTTGGCAAAGTTACACTGTATAAAATACAAATAAATCAGCTTTTGTTTCTATATGCAGCATTGAATGATTTGAAAAGGAAATTTAAAAAGCTATTCTATTTACATTAGCGTCTAAAAATTAAATACTTAGGAATAAATCTAACCAAGGAGGTGAAAGACTTATACACTGAAAACTACAAAACACATTGCTGAAAAAATTATAGGAGACCTAAATAAATGGAAAGACAATCCATTTCCGTGGATAGGAAGACTTAACATTGTTAAGACATTATTACAATCCAAAGTGATCTATAGATTCAACACAATCCCTACAAAAATTCCAATAGCCTTTTTCACAAAAATGGAAAAGCTGATCCTCAAATTTATATGGAATTGCAAGGAGCCCTGAAAAGCCCAAATGACCTTAAAAAGAAGAATAAAATCAGAGGACCAACACTTTCCAACTTTGAAAGTTACTACAAGGCTACAATAATTAAAACAGTATGGTTTTGGCATAAGGACAGATGTATAGACAAATGGAATAGAGAGTCTAGAAATAAAATCTGTCATATATGGTCAGTTTATTTTCTACAAGGGTGCTGAGACTGTTCAGTGAAGGAGAGGGTCATCTTTTTAACAAATGTTGCTGGGAAAACTGGATATACAACGTGTGAAAAGATGGGATCCATACTTTATACCAGATACCGAAAAATTAAAATTGATCAAAGATCTAAACTTAACAGCTAAAACTGTAAAACTCTTAGAAGAAAATGTAGGGGAACATCTTTATGACCCTAGATTTGACAGTGGTTTCTTGAGCATGACACCAAAAACACAGACAATAAAAGAGAAAAATTGATAAATTTTACTTCATCATAATTATAAACTTTTGTGTATCAAAGGAAACTATCAGAGTGAAGAGACAACCTACTGAATAGGAGAAAATATTTGCAAATTATATATCTGATAACGGGTTAATATTCCAAATATATAGAAGTCTCCCAAAAAACCCAATTCAAAAATTGGGAAAGGATTTGAATAGACATTTCTCCAGAGAAGATATACAAATGGCCAATAAACCCATGAAAATGTGTGCAATATCATTAATCATTAGAGAAATGCAAATCAAAAACCACAATGAGATATCTCTTCATACCCATTAGGATGGTGTTATGGACTGAATTGTCTCTCTGAAATTATATGCTGAAACCCTAACCCCCCTGCTTGACTGTATTTGAGATAGGGCCTTTAAGGAGATAATTAAGGTTAAATGAAACCATACGATGGGGCCCTAATCTGACCTTATAAGAAGAGGAAGAGACACCAGAGATCTCTCGCTTTCTGCGTGTAGACAGAGGAAAGGCCATGTGAGGACACAATGAGAAGGTGGTTCTCTGTAAGCCAGGAAGAGAGGCCTCCCCAGAAACCAACACTGCTGGCACTATGATCTTGGACTTCTAGCCTCCAGAACTAAATTTCTATTGTGTAAGCCGTCCGGTCTGTGGTATCTTGTTATGGCAGCTGAGCTGACTAATACAGATATGTATAATCAAAAAAACTGAAAGCAAATGTTTGTGTGGATGTGGAGAAATTAGAACCCTGTGCATTGCTCTTGGAAATATAAAATGCTGCAGCCATTGTAGAAAGCAGTTTGGCATTTTCTCAAAATGGTAAAACACAGAACTAACACATGACCCAGCTATTTGACTCCTAGGTATATATCCAAAAGAATTGAAAAGAGGGAGTTGAACAGATATTTTTATGCCATGTTTATAGCAGCATTATTCATAATAGCCAGAAGGTGGAAACAACACTAGAGTCCATCAGCAGATGACTAGATAAACATAGTAGGTATATACGTACAATGGAATATGATTCAACCATATAAAAGAATGAAATTTTGATTTCAGCTTTAACATGGATGGACCTTGAGAACATGCTTAGTGATATAAGGCAGACTGAGAAGGATGAATATAGTATGTTTCCACTTATATGAGGTACCTAGAATAGTCAAAGACAAAGTAAAATAGAGGTTACTGGGGACTGCAGGGAGAGGGAAAGGGGTTATTCATTATTTAATGGATAGAGTTTTTGTTGGGGATGATAAAGAAGGTTTTGGTAGAGGTAGTGGTAATAGTTATATAACATTGTGAATATTTAATGCTGACGAGTAATACACTTAAGAATGGCTAAAATTACAAATATCATATATATTTTACAACACACACAAACTCCTAAAAAATAACCCAGCACTGATTTCATTAGATAAGTGTTTAGGTATGAGTGGGAATTACTAGGCTCATGGTGACAAATACAAAGTTTCCAAAATTCTTATTTTTGCATGAAAGCTCGAATTTTTCCTGAACGTTACAGACTCATTTTGTTCATTTTCAAGGAAATGTTTGACACAAAGCGAAGTCTGAATAACCATAATTTGTTGGCTATTCTTCTAATTAAAAGTGGTATTCCATGAAAAAAACAGTTTGGCTCACAATTTTATCGCATGAGTGCTTTAAGACAACTGTTGTAGTTAGTACTGCTGTAACAAATATGCCATAGGCTGGGGAGCTTAAACAACAAACATTTATTTCTCACAGATCCAAGATTAAGGTGCCAACAGATCCCATATCTGGTGAGGGCCTGCTTCCTAGTTTGCAGATGGCCATCTTGTTGTATCCTCACATGGCAGAGAGCAGAAAGAGAAGAAGGAAGCTCTCTTGTGTCTCCTCTCATAAGGGCACTTATCCCACTCATGAGAGCTCTAGTGTCATGACTTATTTTACATCCTAGTACCGTCACATTGGGGGTTAGGAATTCAACAAACATTTAGTTCATAACAACAGCCATCATATTTTGATATGCTACAAAAGTGCTTTTCTCCCCCTAATTGTTATAAAAAGCACATAGCATGAAATATTCATCATCTTAACCATTTTTAGGAGTACAGTTCAGTGGTGTTAAGTATATTCACGTTGTTGTGAAATATCTCGAGTGTTCTCATTTTGCAAAACTAAAGCTTCTGTCCCATCTTGTCACACACAATGAGATGTACTCAAGTGTTGAGATTTCATAAAGTTAATTTTTTTTTTTTTTTTTGCTTCATCAAGGAACTCTTAAGGTGAAACTGGCATTAAAAATTTTTTTTCAAGTACATAGCAGTGAATAGTATAACCACTAGTAAGTAAAGTTTGGTGCCACTGACTCAGTTTGCATCAGCAGTTTTATACACCATTGTTTAGTACTATCAGTACAGATGTAAACACAGTGAAGAGGGCAAATAATGTCTAAGTATTGTTGTGAAAATAGTTTTGACCTTGCAGACTTTCTGAAAGGTTCTTGGGAACCCCTCCAAGCATCTACAGACCACACATTGAGAACCACTGATTTAGAGCAGTCTTAGGAAGATCATTGTGGTGGCAGTATAGAGGAGGGAGATTGAAAAAACAAGGAGACCAATTCAAGTGAAAGAGGAGGAAAGCCTCAATTTGAATAACAGAGTGAAGATGAAAAGGAAAAGATAGATACAGGCGAAATTTCAGAAGTGAAATTGATTTACAGAATTACAGGTATGTCTTTAGGATAATGAAAATATTGCCTTTGTGCCAGATTTTATACACTTATTCAATTTATATCATTAACCTAATTACTCATGAAAATTGAAAATTTCCCCAGTACTATAAGAAAAAACAAATATAAACTAAATTAATAATGTATCTGGAAGAGAAGAGTAAGCTAGCTAGTCAGTTATCTGCTTCTACTTACTGTTTTAGTTTGAGAATTTATGACCATGTCCTTTATCAACTTCTGAATTTACCCATGTGTTGAACATAGATAGCAATTCATATGTAGATCTGTGTATCATTAGTTTAGGAGAGTTTTAGGGACTAATGCCTTTTCCACTGCTCAGAATCTCAGTAAACAAATAGTACAAATTGGTTTAAACACTTGGTTCTTGATATTTCAGTTTGAAGGCTTTTTTCCCCCTCCTCAAACAGCAGTTCAAATGCTTCGCCTTCAGAAGGTGCACCACTAGTAGGAAGTTATGGATGTACTCCTCATTCATTACCAAAGTTCCAGCATCCTTCTCACGAACTTTTGAAGGAAAATGGCTTTACCCAACAAGTGTATCACAAGTATCGTAGAAGATGCCTAAGTGGTAAGAGCCTTCCTTTATATAGCTATCTTTAAAATTAAAACATAATTCTAAAAAATTCAAGTTGTGACATTTAATATCAGGTTAAAATAGTCCTTTGTTAAAATTGCCTTAAGTAAATGTGTTCATATATATTCTTTATTCATGTATTTTGTAGCTTAGACACATTAGGAAATAAAGCTTACTATATTCTTGTTACTATTGACAAATGCTTAAATTTGAGCAGTGAGTCAGAAAATGGATTATTTGTTCTTTGTTTAAAAGAAACCCAATTGGGGATTAATATGTTTCAATTTTCTTTATTTTATGCTATGTAAAACATCTGCTGTTTCGACTTTTTCCAGAGAGAAAACACTTGGGAATTGGCCAGTCCCAAGAAATGAATACCCTCTTTCGTTTCTGGTCCTTTTTCCTCAGAGATCACTTCAATAAAACAATGTATGAGGAATTTAGACAACTTGCTTGGGAAGATGCAAAAGAAAATTACAGGTCAAATATTTTCTCATATTTTTACACTTGGAGGGAATTTTTTAAAAATACTAAAAACTGGTATGGAAGTAGCCTGATTTTGAACTGTGAAAGTACCACGTGATAACTGGGAGAAAGACTGTGTTAGTTTTCTATTGCTGCATAGCAAATTACCCCAGAACGCAGAAGCTTAAAACAACAAATATTTATTAGTTCATAGTTTCTAAGGGTCAAGACTCCAGAAACAGCTTAGCTGGGTGGCTCTGGTTCAGTTCTCTCATAGGATTGCAGTCAAGGTATTGGACAGGGCTGCAGTCTCTGAAGACTTGACTCAGGCTAGAGCATCTTCTTCAAGCTCATTCACTTGGATATTGGCAGGAGGCTTCAATACCTTGGCACATAGGTCTCCCCATAGGGCATTTCACGATGTGACTTCACCCAGAGTGAATGATCTAAGAAAGGGGGAGAACTTCCAAGATGAACGCTTTGGTGTCTTACTTAACCTGCACTTGAAAGTGACATCACTTCTGCCATATTACAGTGTTCACACAGACCAACCCTGGTATAATGTAGGAGGGGACTACACAAGTTTGTGGGTATCATGTTTGGAACCATGTTAGGGGCTGGTACAAAGGCCAAATGTAATTTGAAAGACAGATTTTTCTCTCTCTTGCCCCTACCATTACAGATTTCCCTTGGATGTGCATATACATCCTCAAATTGTTACATGCTTAGAGCCAAACCAGTTAAGATTCCTTGAGACAAGAAAAAATAAGGTCTCTCATGATGCATCCTGACACACCTGTTCAGTCTCATTTTTTCCTACTACAGTTGACTGTTCAACAATACCAGTTTGAACTGAATGGGTCCACTTATATGCAGCATTTTTTCCATAGTAAATACTACAGTACTACATAATCCATGGTTGCTTGAATCTGTGGATGAGGAACTATGGATATGGAGGAACCGTGTATACAGAGGGCCAACTTTTAAGTTATACTCAGATTTTTAACTGTGGGAGGGTTGGCGCTCCTAAAGTGCATGTTGTTCAAGGGTCAACTGTAGTCCTCTAGGCAACCGTGGTACTGAACTACATGTTCTCCAAATGAACCGAGCTCTCTAGCCTCTGGACATCTGTACATATTCTTACCTCTGCTTATTCTTCTCTTCATCCTCCCTCTGCTTTGCTAACTCTTCTTTTTGTCTAGGTTAGATCTTGCTTCCATGAGGAATGTTCAGGGTAATTTGTGCCAATAGGGCTGAATTGAGAACAGACCAAGAGGATGAGAAGGAACATGAAATGGATTCATGCAAGCTAAGCTATTCATTCTTGGGAAAAGGGAGGAAGGAAGATGATATGGAAGAAGAAAAAAGATAATTTTCCACTCAGTATTTACCTAAATTTACCCTTCTTCAGGTTCTAAAAATGGATTCCTCTTGTAAAGCTCAAATAAGAATCTATTGTTAATCAATATTGTGATCAAGAGGAATACAAGATATGCAAATAAATTTCTTTGAAAAAAAATATACATTTGCACTGACTTGTGTAAAAATAAAGCCCATTTAGTTTTCATCTAGAATCTTGATCTTGATCAGGAATGATAAATAAATGGCATGTGTACCTCTTTTTCCCTCTTCTCTGTTCATTACTGACATCTCTAAATCAATCCCAGCATTGTTTAATATTATTCTTGAATTCAGATTTATAGTCTTTCTTATCACAGCTTTGATAGCTACTGCCAGTTTATCAGAGTTGGCACTGAAGGCAATATTTGCCATTACTTTCTTTCAAAATTTTTTATTTTATGTTGGGATGTAGTTGATTTACAATGTTGTGTTAGTTTCAGGTGTACAGCAAAGTGATTCAGTTATACATATACATATAATCCATTCTTTTTCAGATTCTTTCCCATATAGTTTGAGTAGAGTTTCCGGTGCTAGTAGGTCCTTGTTAATTATCTATTTTATCTACAGTGGTGTGTATATGTTAATCCCAACCTCCTAATTTATCCCTCCCCTCACCGTTTCCCTTTGGAAAACAAACCATAAGTTTGTTTTCAAAGTCTGTGAGCCTGTTTCTGTTTTGTAAATAAGTTCATTTGTATCATCTTTTTAGATTCCACATATAAGTGATATCTATATGATACTTGTCTTTGTATGACTTCGTATGACAATCTCTAGGTCCATCCATGTTGCTGCAAATGGCATTATTTCATTCTTTTTTTATGGTTGAGTAGCATTCCATTGTATATATGTACCACATCTTCTTTATTCATTCATCTGTCGATGGACATTAGGTTGCTTCCATGTCTTGATTATTGTAAATAGTGCTGCTGTGAACGTTGGGGTGCATGTATATTTTCAAATTGTAATTTTCTCCAGATACATGCTCAGGAGTGGGATTGCTGGATCATATGGTAGTTCTATGTTTATTTTTTTAAGGAACCTCCAAACTGTTCTTCATAGTGGCTGATCTAGATTTTCTCATTCAAACTGTGTTTTGCTACCCGTTAGTGGGTTGTGAAATCAGTTTAGTGGTTCTGACTTACTTAAAAAAATAGAAAATATCAGACTGCACTGAACATAGTAAGGTTAATATGTTTTACAATTCATACATAAATACAAATTTAATTATTTACAAAACATATGTTTTTATGTACACACGTATATATGTGAGTGTTGACTTGGTCACAAGGTAAAATATTTTTCTTACTATTGGACTTAGAAAAGTTTGAAAGCATTTGTTATAATTAATCTCAGCATATTTTGCTATTTATGCAAATAATTTCTGTTTGTTCCTCAGGACTTTCTATAACTTTCCTGATCCCATTTATACCCAAGTCTAGATTGGGAGTTCCTCTTCTTTGTTCCTATGGTATTCTGTGTATGTTTATAATAGCTTAACATACTACCTGATACATAGTAAGTGCTCAATAAATGGTTACTTTTATTAGGAAGAAGATCAGTACTGAATATATCCATTGACTAACATTAGCAGTAGGATGGTTTCAAGAAGAAAGGAGAGAAGTAACATTAATTACATACATATCTACAATGTGCCAGCTCTGGTCTAAGTGCTTTACAAATATTATCTATTATTGAAAAGTAGGATATTATTATCCCCATTTTTAGAGAGATGATTATAAGCCTAGAATTCAAATGTAGTTCTTTCCGGGTCTCAGCCTTTTTGTTTTCTACTCATCTAAGCTGTCTCACAGTGATTGGTCAGTGAGTAAATGACAACTGAGAGACTGGTCATTTGCCCCTGCTCTTTACTCCAGCATTTATGCTGCATATTTGGATTGTATTATTAATGTCATATTTTTGATCTTTGGAATTAGTTTCCTAAAAAGTAAGACTAGAAATCCAGATATTGTAGTAGTCAGTTGGCCTTTACCCAAAATCTAAGAATCCTAACATTCCTCTAAAATGTCATTTACTTGATAAAACCTAAAATTTCTCAATCCTGCTTTCCAGAAAGAAAGAAAGAAGCCTTGGCTTCATCCCCAGAGATTATGATTTCATTGGTTTGGAGTGGAGCCTGGGCGTCAGCATTTTTTAAAAGCTTCCTAGATGGTTCACATATGTAGTCAAGGTTGAGAACCACTGGTATCAATATAATATGATCCCATAAGAGGAGTATTAAGACAGGTTTGTCATTCTGAACTGTTGTTCCTTTAATACTCAGTCCCCTTAGCCTCAGTCATACAAGCTCAAGGAATAGTGTCATTTATGGCTACCAAAGGAAAGGGCTCAGGTTAGTGTATGGTTGGTAGTTCTGCATTCCTCTTGCCATCTTACCAAGAAACCTGTTTATTCTTCCAGAGAGACCGTCACTCTCTATCTTGTAAATAAGCTGGTTACAAAGGACATATGCATGGATACACACACACACACACACACACACACACACACACACACACATACACATACACATACACACACCCTTCTTCCTGTGAATAATGGTTGGGCAGTATTATGATACCAGGAATGAAGAAATATAGCCTCCCCTCCACTGAGGCACCCAGAATGACTTAAGGATTCTACATGAGGGATTTTCTAAATTGTGACATGCTTTCTTTGAATGAGCTGGATGGTCCCGTTACTGCTGTCCATTGACCTTGTCCATGTCCACTCTCATGGGTTCTGCTCATCACCATTAGTTGAAGGTTGAGCCCATGTAGTTTCTTGATCCACTGTCCAAAACTTGTCTCAGGTTCTTTAGGTAGCTGTAAGAAGAAACAAATTTTTCTGATTTATGCAGTGATACAATTCTTTTGGCAAACTATATTTTATTTAATATACTTTATAAGCAGGAAGGCTCTCTTAGGAGACATTTAATTAGGTTTGTCCCTTTATAG
This sequence comes from Neophocaena asiaeorientalis asiaeorientalis, assembly GCF_003031525.2. Classification (NCBI taxonomy): domain Eukaryota; kingdom Metazoa; phylum Chordata; class Mammalia; order Artiodactyla; family Phocoenidae; genus Neophocaena; species Neophocaena asiaeorientalis. Next base: position 6,707,955 of record NW_020173215.1, read on the forward strand.
TTGAATGGGTCAACCACACCTAGAGTCTGTGGCCCAAGAGTATGGTCTTTATCTTCCTAGAGATTATGTTCGAGTATTTAATACCATGTACTAACACACCATTATAAGCCTTGGTTTGGGAAAAAAATCTAAAACATTGCCAGTTTGTCACTAAATCTTTTGAAATACCGGGGAAAAATGCCAGGGAGTTCTTCAGAAATACCAGGGAGAGATCCTGTGTCTGTTCAAAGAAGCCATAGTGTAGTTGTCCAAGGGCTGCCTCTTATTTTGCATATTCCCAGTATACCTCCATGAGATGCTATACCTGAGTCGACAAAAATAGCAAAGCCAGCTGTAGATTACTAATTACCACTTCAGCTAAAAATCTGCGTACTAAAAATTACATACATTTGAACACTTTTTGAGATTATTTGTGTCATGTTTTCCTGTATCAGTGCTGTTAAATATGACTATTTGCATTGTCATAGGAAAAATTTTATTATAAACTTTTTATTTTATTCCCACAGGTATGGATTAGAATGTCTGTTCAGGTTTTATAGTTATGGACTGGAAAAAAAATTCAGACAAGAAATTTTTAAGGATTTCCAAGAAGAAACCAAAAAAGACTACGAATCTGGTAAAATAAAACAATAAACTTATTCTCTTTGGAAATTGTAAATCTGAGTCTGTCAATAAATAGGGAGTTTGTAACTTTTTTTTAGGGCAGACTATTTAAGACTTTCAGGCCACTATTATGGTTTGTGATGAAGGATAGAGCACCATATAGTACGAAGGTCTTACTTGTGAGATGTTGGAAAATAGCCCCTCCAAAGTGTTTCCTTATTTGTATTTTGTCTTTATTCATTTGACACACATGACTACTCACTGATGTTCCATTACATGAAAATTCTATGCAACATGAGCAAGTGTGCTTGGAAAGGTGGAATAGCACAGTGAGTAACAGTGCAGACTCTGGGCTAGATCCGTAAGTCTGAATCCCATTTCCCCTACTTTGTAGCTCTGTGGCCATGGGTAAGTTACTTAACCTTGTTAGAAAAACAAACAAAAAAAACCCCAAAACCTTGTTAGCCCAGTTTACTCATCAGTAATATACCCAAGAGCACCTATATTACAGGGTTGTATATAGTTCAAATTAGTTTAATATACAATAAACCACTTAAATAATACGTGTTACATGGCAAATGCTCAATAAATGTTAGCTACCATTATTCATTAGAATGTCTTATCTTCAAGATCTAGATAAAGTGTACATAGAAGACATGGTTTAATGCTGGTAGGATCATATCCAATATGAATCATTTTTTAAAGATTCTATATATTTTATCATGTATATTCTTCTTTGTTATTAGGTCAGCTGTATGGATTAGAAAAGTTTTGGGCTTACCTAAAATATTCTCAATCTAAGACACAGTCTGTTGACCCCAAACTTCAGGAATACCTCTGTAGCTTTAAGAAGTTGGAAGACTTCCATGTTGACGTAAGTTTTAAGTCCTTTCCCCTGTATTATTTTTATTACTCTTATGTTTGAGCTATCAGTGACTTTCTTAAGTTTAATTTTATAATTTTTATTTATTTATTTACGGTACGCGGGCCTCTCACTGCTGTGGCCTCTCCCGTTGTGGAGTACAGGCTCCGGACGTGCAGACTCAGCGGCCATGGCTCATGGGCCCAGCCGCTCTGCGGCATGTGGGATCTTCCCGGACCAGGGCACAAACCCGTGTCCCTTGCATCGGTAGGCGGACTCTCAACCACTTCGCCACCAGGGAAGCCCAGTATAATTTTTATTTTTTAAATTTAACTTTCCAGTTTTGAAATCAAACTTTAAAAGAGGTGCAAAAATGGTATAGCAAATTCCCATATATTCTGTTTACCCAGAGTCCCTAAATGTTAGTATCTTACATGACCATGGAGCAATGGTCAGTTCACTTTAATTTTGATATGCATGATAAACATTTTATGGATTTAGTAACTTTTATATGGATATGTTACTCATTTCTCACTAGCAGTTTTTATGTATTTTTATTTTTTTTAAGATTTCTTTATTATTTCTTTATTTTATTTTTGGCTGTGTCGGGTCTTAGTCACGGCACACGGGATATTCGTTGTGGCACACGGGCTTCTCTCTAGTTGTGGCGTGTGGGTTTTCTCTTCTTTAGTTGTGTTGTGCAGGCTCCAGGGCCTGTGGACTCTGTAGTTGTGGTGTGCAGGTTCCAGAGCATGTGGGCTCTGTAGTCTGCAGCACGCAGGCTCTCTAGTTGAGGCACGTGAGCTCAGGAGTTGTGGCACGTGGGCTTAGTTGCCCCACAGCATGTGGGATCTTAGTTTCCTGACCAGAAATTGAACCCACGTCCCCTGCATTTAAGGTAGATTCTTTACCAGTGGACCACCAGGGAAGTCCCCTCACTAGCAGTTTTTAAATTTTTCACTTTTTATGTACTTGTATCCTATAGTTTCCATAACACGTGCTCATGTAACATGGATTTATGGTTCCCCACATAATAAAATTAGGGTAAGAGTGTTATGTGCATGTGTAGAGACAGGAGAATAGGGTTTAGACAATTTGATTTCAAGAGGAGAAGGAAAACATTTTAAGAAAAGAAGTGGATGAGCATAATAAGATAAAGGAAAAGGAGAAAGAAGAGAAGAGAGAAATAAGGAAAGAAGAATCAAAAAGAGCAGAAAAGAGAGAGGTGAAAGGAAGGCTAGGTTCATCTCTGCTTAGTATTATAATTAGTTTGTCTTTTGTAGTTTTGTGTAAATAGATTTGATAGCCCAGGGATGGAGTTAAAAGGAGTGCCTCCATCTCTGGAATTAAAGAGCTGTATTTCAGACTTCCCTGGTGGTCCAGTGGTTAAGACTCCACACTTCCCAATGCAAGGGGCACACATTCGATCCCTGCTCAGGGAACCAAGATCCCTCATGCCTTGCAGCATGGCCAAAAATTAAAAAAAAAAAAAAAAATCTATGTTTCTAGAGTGGTCCAGCCAGTTCTGTCACAAGATGTCCCTGCTTTATAATACTAGTGATTTTTGCCCTATCTGAACAGAAGACAAGAATTCAGACCTCTGCTTTTAAATTTGTGTCATGTTTTCCTGTATCAGTGCTATTAAGTATGACTATTTGCATTTTAAATGCTGTGGAAGTTTGGAGAAGAAAGGGGTTAGAGTTATAAATGCTTTGCAACTGACAGAAGTTTCATAAAGAAGGAAAATGTCCTCTCTGAAACATTTTCCCAGAGACAACGAACCCAGCCTTATCCTTATGCCCTACTATTTAGTTCAAGCCCTAAAACGTAGGAGTAGCTTAATAAACATGTTGAATGAAAGAATTGACTGATAAGGAGGAAATTTAAGTTTAATACCTTAAATTGCTGTTAAGTTTTCATTATACTAACAAAATCTACTGAAGTGCCGGCGTAGTTTCCCTCTGTTATAAAAGTCTGGCCTTAGATTTTGAAGGGAGGAGAAAATAGTAAAATCATCACTATGTTGTCTTTCATAATTTGCAGCCCCCTATAGGTGAGGAATTTGGAAGAAAAAGACATTCATCTACTTCTGATGAGGCGAGTAATCGTCACAGACTTCCATCTAATTCCTCTACAAAGTCGCCGAGTGCTGCTAAGCCTACACCTGACAGTCAGCTTCGGGTCCCAACAAACTCTCCCAGAAGGAGTACTTCACAGCAGTCCAGTGACAATTCACACCAGAACAGTGCTGCCTCAGTCTCAACACATGGTGAACTGCCTGAGAAATAGACTCTTATGAAAGTTGTTTGCCCTTGAAATCAACATTTACATCAGTATGTACTGGGGGAAATCCTCTGATGTTTAATTGTGATAATCAGAAAAAAGAAAAAGGAAGAAAAATGGCAGCATTTTTTTCTAGAAAAATAAATTCTAAAAACGTTTTCCCTGACTTCATGAATAAGTTTAATTTGGGTAACCTTTTATAGAGATCCTCTAGTAATATATTTTGGTCTCAAATATATATTTGAAATAATATATTTCGTTTTCAAAGCCATTGTTTATAAGAACAGCATTCCTTGAATATATACAAAAACAACACAAGGAATGCCTAACATTTCAGCTCATACTTCTTAAAGAAGATATAGTATGTTATAGTCATCTATTCTATAGAGCTTTCTTAAAGAATCCAATAACCCCACTGTCAATTCATATTTGAACTTATCAAAAACAAAGGACAATTATGTATATGTTTTTTAAATTCAGAAAAAGAATGTGAAATGATACATTTGCTTTTCTTTTAGATTTATAGTTTAAAGAAAACTTTTTTTTTTTTTTTTTTTTAAAAAAGGGGAAATATATTGCAGTTATATTGAAGCATATGCACTTTGGATGTTGGGTTTTGCCTTTTTCCCCATTAGTCTTACCTCATGATTTCCATAGTTATTGTTGTGTTGGTATGGAATGTTCTGAATTGGCATCAGCCAGTTGCATATTAGAAGAGATTTACTTTTTGTGACTATATAAGCCTGCACAAGTAATTGAAAAAAAAAAACTTTTTTTTTTTTTTTTTTTTACAAAAGTGGAAATATATTGCAGTTATATTGAAGCATATGCACTTTGGATGTTGGGTTTTGCCTTTTTCCCCATTAGTCTTACCTCATGATTTCCATAGTTATTGTTGTGTTGGTATGGAATGTTCTGAATTGGCATCAGCCAGTTGCATATTAGAAGAGATTTACTTTTTGTGACTATATAAGCCTGCACAAGTAATTGAAAACTGAGTTGGGATTGGTTGGAATACTGTCCTAAATTAGTTAAATCTTGCACTGTTTTGAATGCATTTGCTGTTTGTACATCTGCAGGTGTGTATGTCACAAGTAATCAGATTATCTTCAGTTTAAAAGGAGTACCTTTTTGTGTCCTTTACTTTTGTTTTATGCTTATAAAAAGTGTTTTCAAGAAACGAATTGACTTCTAATTTTTATTGCTGTTGCAACTGACGTAAATGATAGTTTCAGTTTTGTGGGAATTAAAATAAAGCACTTATTCTAAATTATTTGAATTGATTTTTAATTATTTTTGTTTAGAATACGGCTGAAAAGATGTAATTTTCAAATTCTGCTAGTAGAAGACCACTGTAGTGGGTGGGCCAAAAGTTTCGTTCAGTTTTTTCTATAAGATGGATCTAGTAGCACTTAGTTGTCTTTAACTTTATTTGAGACAATTTTGTTAGATTGTATGTGACAGCTGGCAGATCAGCGTGCATTAAAAAAAGACTTACCAAAATTGGTGAATTTTTGTGTAGCCATTTAAATATTGAAGATGGAAGAAAAAAACAATATTTTCAGCATATTATGCTTTATTATTTCAAGAAAGGTAAAAATGCAACTGAAACGCACAAAAGCATTTGTGCGGTGTGTGAAGGACGAGCTGTGACTGATCAAACATGTCAAAAGTGGTTTGTGAAGTTTCGTGCTGGAGACTTCTTGCTGGATAATGCTCCACGGTTGGGTAGACCAGTTTAAGTTGATAGGGATCAAACCGAAAAAATAATTGAGATCAACATTATACCACGTGGAAGATAGCTGACATACTCAAAATATCCAAATCAAGTGTTGAAAATCATCTGCACCAGCTTGGTTATGTGAATCGCTTTGATGTTTGGGTTCCACATAGGTTAAGTGAAAAAAACCATCTTGATCATATTTCCTCATGTGAGTCTCTACTGAAACGTAATGAAAATGTTCCGTTTTTAAAACAAATTGTGACAGGCGATGAAAAGTGGATACTGTACAACAATGTGGAATGGAAAAGATCTTGGGGCAAGCGAAATGCACCACCAACAACCACACCAAAGGCCGGTCTTCATCCAAAGAAGGTGATGTTGTATATATGGTGAGATTGGAAGGGAGTCCTCTATTATGAGCTCCTTCTGGAAAACCAAACGATTAATTCCAACAAGTACTGCTCCCAATTAGACCAACTGAAAGCGGCACTCGATGAAAAGTGTCCAGAATTAGTCAACAGGAAATACATAATCTTCCATCAGGATAACGCAAGGCTGTATGTCTCTTTGATGACCACGCAAATATCGTTACAGCTTGGGTGGGAAGTTCTGATTCAACCGCCATATTCACCAGACATTGCACCTTTGGATTTCCATTTATTTCAGTCTTTACAAAATTCTCTTAATGGAAAAAATTTCAATTCCCTGGAAGACTGCAAAAGGCATCTGGAACAGTTCTTTGCTCAAAAAGATGAAAAGTTTTGGGAAGATGGAATTACGAAGTTGCCTGAAAAATGGCAGAAGGTTGTGGAACAAAAAGGTGAATACGTTGTTCAATAAAGTTCTTGGTGAAAATGAAAAATGTGTCTTTTATTTTTACTTAAAAAACCGAATGCACTTTTTGGCCCACCCAATATGTTGTGAATGAAGCTTCAGTGTTAAACTTACATCCATTTTTATTTAGCTTATATGTTTTCTTGTATTGGCAAGAAGCAGCTAGTTTAATACACTAAATTTATTATTTTCTTTTTGGTGTCTTGTTCTGACAGAATGACAGTATTGAAATAAATATCTTCTTTGGATAAGTGGACTATTATTTAGTAAATAGGAGACTTTCATTAGGTTATTTCCATGAATAAATGATAATCTGCAATTTTATGATATTTAATATTGGGGAGGTCATTTTGATATTTTAATTTTAAGAAAGAGTCAAATTTGAATATTCAGAAAATATACTTAGATCTTGGAAAGAGAATGCAAAACAACTAATAGATTTAGAATAATAAATTTTAAAATGTTTTCTTAAGTGCAGATGTAGTTCTGGCTTTTCAGTGAGGAATTTCCAAACCATGCTTATTAGCTTTAAGTGGTCTCTTGAAATTACCTAAAATTATCTAAGAATCTTTCTCAGTATCCTTTTTGTGTTGAACACATACATCTGAAACCTGTATTTAACCTAAGATTACTTCCACTCACCTAAATATGCAAATGTAAATTTGATTGGAAAATTTTATATTTTATATGAAAATACAGTAATCAAGAGTTTTGTGATGTGTAATAAATTAGTAATTTTATCATATTATTTTGATTATAAAAACAATACATGTAAATTAGGAAATTTAGAAAAGCACAAAGAGGAAAATAAAGTACTTTTTTAAAAAAGAAAAAAAATTGGTATCATGCTATACATATAGCATTATAACCTGCTTTTTCACATAGAGGTGAGCATTTTCTGATGTCATTAATCTTTCTACACCATGACTTTTACAAGTTATGTAGTATTCTAGCATATGGATGTGCCATAGTTTACTTAGCTGAATCGCCTATGGTTGAAATTTTACATATGGCCAGGTTTGGGCTGTTACAGACAACAATTTAATTAATGATATCCCTACAGATAAATTTTTGTGTATAAACTTGGAGTTATTGCCTAGCATAAATTTCTAGAAGTTGAAAATCTAAGTAAAAATGTATTCCCATTCAACGTACTCTAGAATGGTTGCACAGTTTACAGTTTTACCAACAGCATCTGCTTTTCTATGTCCTCACCAAAACTGGTTATTATAAATCTTTCTCTTTGATAGACTGAGAAGCAAAAAATATTATTTTAATGTCATTATTAAGATCATCATTTTAATCAGGTTACTAATGAGTGATATTTTTTATTGTTTATTAACTACATTATTTGTAGATGGCTTGGTCATATCTTTCATGTTTTCCTTTTGGAGTGATTGTCTTTTTCTGATTTATAGAGCTTTTTTAATTATCAAGACTATTAACCCTTTGCTTTCTAATTTTGATTATGTATGTTTGACATAGTATGTACATTTTTTTGGTAAAAAATTTAAAAATTATACCCCTTAATTTCCAAATGCGAAACTTAAGCAAATAAAAGCATTGTTATTCAATGAAAAGAAAAATAATATAGACTATAAATCTAAATAGTCCTACCCAAAATATGTGTAAGTTCCTAGAGAACTTCCTTCCTTGTGATTTTATAGTTTTCAATTTTATTAAATAAAAAAGACAACATTAAAATGTTTAAACTACTTGTCCTTTTAAAGGGATAGTTGAAGCCATCTTTGGAGTTCTTTATACTAAAAGGAATTAAAGAAGAAAGTTATATTTTAAAATAGATATCGTTTTAGTTTTTAAATAGATTTTATTTTTTAAACTTGTTTTGCCTGTTTGGGACTTCACTCTGACATTCTCTCATGCTTCTCCTTGCCATTATACTGAATGATATTACCTCTTTCTGTGCTTAATCTTATCTTTCACCTAATTTCTTAACTCTTATGAAACTGCTTATTTTTATTTTATTATATAGGAGACTGATCCAAGAGAGTAATACCTAATTATATTGCCACTAGATGGCAGAATGGAATAAGATCAGTAAGTCTTTTGAGAGGCGTGAGTGTGTGTGTGTGTGTGTGTGTGTGTGTGTGTGTGTGTGTGTGTATTGAACTCTCACTCCATCTTGTGGTGATATGTAATTATATCAATTACTCTTGCATTCCTAATAGCCACATGTTCTCAACAATTCGTGATTACCTTGTTACAGCAATGCCAAATTGTGCTTAGTTATTAGTAAATAAATACAGTAGCAGCATTAAGTTGTGTATATGGTTAAAGATAAAAATGCTGTTGCTTTGGTTTCTTTTTTTGTCATTTCACTTAAAAATTTGAAGTACTTCATTGGCATTATTTGTGATTAACTCTTGAGCTGTAAACAAGGCAAGAAAATTTTAGGATGTGTCTGTTTGTCTAGCTAACCTGTGTAGTTAAATCCTGCCTGAAATATGAGAAACTTAAAACTAGATGGTACTCTTATGACTAGAACAAAACGTTATCACATAGTTAGTTGAATGGCAGAGCAAGAATTCATACTCAAATAGTCTAGCTCCAGACCTCGAGCTAGTCATCTTAGCCAGACTGTTCTTCAATAGCTTGAAATATTGGAACGTATGAACACTGACTCCAGAACTCAAAATGCTGTGATTCTTAACGATTATGAAGTCAAGATTATATTCTTGTGGTTAAGACTGTAAAGTTGTTTTATCTTGGGCATCTTCTGCCGTAACGAGTGGTCTAGTGGAATATTTAAATATATTAAGTGCTATATGGTAAATCCTCTTTACGGGGGGAAATCATGATTAGTGACAATATCACTCGTGTTTAAATATTTTCCTAGAATTAGCTACAGTAAAATAAAAACTAAACATTTTATTCAGAATACAACTGAAATTTTCCATTACATTAGAGTTACTATTGTCAACTGAAGATACTAGATACTATTCTATTCAGAAATAATGGTGTTCCAGTCTTTAAAAAGCTTGAAGGAAATATGCCACATGGGTTAATTAACAGGAAGCACCTCTGGCTTTATACTTTTTTACCAATTTTCTGAATTCTTTACAATAAGCCTGTTTTTAACTTGTCCAATTAAAGACATGATTTGGTTAACAGAATGGTTTCTACCAATATATTACACATATTTGCTTCAGATAAAAAGCAGAATGTGCTGTTTGTTGTTTTGATTTTGTTTCTTCCGGGTAGCATGTTAAGTCTACAAAATTGAATACCTTTCTCTCAGGTATTTTAAGGTATGTTAGACCTTCATTACAACATGAACACAATCATAGTACTGTAATGTTTTTAATGTTAAAATTTTCTGGTTTCTAGTTGAATGCCCTTAAGTATAATCTAAGGTGAGACTGACTTTTAATGCGTCAGTAGAAGGGCTTTGAGAGGGAAGGTCTGTGAGACCCCAAAATTTAATATGTAGAATTTTACATACTTACAAGTTATTTGGCGGAGATAATCCATAGCTTTTTATCAGATTTCTGCCAGGATTTATGATCCCAAATATGTTTAATAACCACTGCTCTAGAAATAACTTAGCTTATTTGTCAGAAACATGAATTGAATCCTGGCCCCCCTCACTAAGTTACAGTCCTTCATCTACAAAATTGCATTTGCCTCATAGTGTTATAAAGATTAAATGTAAAGCATTTAACACAGTTATCTGACGTGCAGTAAGCACTCAGTAAACATTAGCTATTATTAGGATTAAGAACTGGACCAGTTATCTTCAGGTATGTAAACATATTTTCTCCAATAGGCTTTGAATGTAATTTTAAATCTTCATGTGAAATTAATCTACTTAAAACATTTTAATTAGTAAAGTCAGATTCCTTGTCATTGTTTCATTGTCCTAGGATAATAACGTTATGAACACTTTTCTGCCCTTCTCACCTCCATGAGAAAAGAAGTAGGGTTCTTAGATGCTGTTATTTCTGCTGACTCTGAACAACTGACAAGGGTATGAATTCCATGAAGCAGTCACCAGATCATGAATCTGATTATGGTAATGTCTCACTTTTAGTTATTTCGTCTTTTTTATTCAGTTAACAATTTTGCTCATTATGTTTTCCAAACATCACCACAATCTATTACTTTTGCCTCATCATAAATATCCAGTCCCTGGGCAGGATATGAGAATCTGCCTTTCCATGATTCATGGCCTCTCCCAGGCTCAGTGACACTCCAGTGACTTCCCCACTGCCACTCATTGCCACTTACTTTCTTTTGCATGAACCAGAGTATACCGTGTAAGAACCAAGGGAGGCATCAAAATATCTTGCAAGTCTGTTAAAAACAAACTTTTGAAAACTCTTTTGGGTTGTCAAGGAACTATGGTATAATGTAGTGGTGCTCAAGTTGGGGATATGCCCAAGAGTACATAAATCCTTTCAGAGGAGTTTACACAGGCACAGATAATTTTAAAGGAATCAATTTCCAGATTCTCAACTTCCGTAAGTACTCTTTCCTAAAACTGATTTATCCATTAATATGCTCGTGTTCCTAATAGTTTTTTCCCACGTTATAAAAGAAAGCCATTGCCCTTACCCATCCCAAATATTACCCTAGATGAGAAAGCCATCAGGGGCCACACAGTGGTGAAACCTTTAATGATTCATTGAGCTCTCATAAACTCATAAGACTTATTGAATTTCTGTGCTTTACAAATACTTCTGTTAAAGGTAAGGTTTTGTGTGTATTTTTGGTTGGTGTGTTATTCAATGAGAGTTAGGACATGTTTTTATCAAACCATACAAAATATATACTACAATTACTGTCAGTCCTCATTTTATTTCACCTGATAAAATTTTCCATTTCCTATTTATGATACATTTTTTTTTTTTTTTTTTTTTTTTTTTGGCCACGCAGAGCAGCTTATGGGATCTTAGTTCCCCGACCAAGGATTGAACCCAGGCCCTGGCAGTGAAAGTGCCAAGTCCTAACCACTGGACTGCCAGGGAATTCCCAAGATACAATATTTTAAAAATAGCTGCCAGATAGATTTGTTTTTAGCAGACAAAAACCTTCTCTTGCATTAGATTTCTTTAAAAAGTTGGATTATGATTCTTCTCAAAATAAGCATTTACCATAAAACTTGTGGTGGAGATTGCTGAGCTATTTATCCAGTCCATTTCTCCTTCCCCTGGTCACACTACTAGACTGCATTCTCATCCTCCTGCTGTTTTAGACTTGCCAGTATAACTGGTTCTGGATACTGGAAGGCAGGGGAGGTAAGGGGCCCCACTTCTAGACCTGCCCATGTGCCATCTCCATGCTCATTCTTTCGTTTTTTGACTGTGGAAGCCACATGTTGAAGACAGCAGAGCCCTGACATGGAGGGACCTGTGTCCCTGAATCACCACCTAGTCCCTTTTGGGACTCTCTATTATCAAGAAATAGTCTTTTGTTGTATTAAGATGTCAAGAACTTGGAGTTACAGTAGTTAGTATTAATCTTAACTGATAATGAAAAGTTTACTACCTATGTATAATAATTACCAATATGTTGTCTCGATCATTATGTATTAATATTTGTAATAATGACTCCAATCCAGAAGAAAAAAATTTTTTATCAATTAGAGCCACTTATGGTCAGAAGAAAATAAAAAATTTAATTGTGTACTTATTTTTGTTGTAGATACGTATCTGATGTTCAATAAGACATTCAAGCATTAAAATGTATTAGGATAAAAATCTGGAGAAACTGGAATGGAAATACAAGTTCAAGGAGAAAAGAGAAAGGTGTAAGTTTTCTAAATGTTAAAGAAGAGCTTGCTCATATACTTTAAAAAATGCATTTAAATGTTATATTTAGGTTTCATTGACTTCACTTAAAAAGTTATATTTATAACTTTATGTCAGTATTTATAATGTGCTGGAAGTTATGACCTTTGCAACTATTAAAATGAAAAATTTTAGACGTCAACTTAAAATGTGTGAGGGATACATACGTTTATGAAAATTATTTTAGGACGTTTTCAAGGAAAAATGTTTTAAGACTGATGATGGGAAAGTGCAGACTTTGGAGTTAAATAGCTCTGCATCCAAATTCTGATTCTGCTGGATCACTGGAAAAATTAGGTTAACCCATCTTCCCTTATTCTCCTCCAATATTTAAATGAAAATATGTGTAAATTACTCACTATCTGGCACTAACCTGCTCCTGCTATTAAGAATCTTAATGGGGAGGGTGGGTTAAATTAGGAGTTTGGGATTAACATATACACACTACTATATATAAAATAGATAAACAACAACAAAAAAAAAATAGATAAACAACAAGGACCTACTTTATAGCACAGGCAACTATATTCAATATCATGTAATAACCTATAATGGAAAATAATCTGAAAAAGAATATAAGAATATATATATATTATATATATGTATATTAGCCACTCAAGTGAAAATAATTTATCAAATCCCTCATATGTGAGAGTGAATTTAAAAATTAGATACAGAGTGGAAAGACTTTTATTTGTGAGAGAAGGGATAATTTTAGAGCACGAACCAAGGGAAGAAGCTCTGTTACATGGCAAAATGGCTGTGGAAGGGACCTTATTTGCGAGGGTACTAAGAAAGATGGCAAGGCTGTTTGTAAGAGAAAAATGAGAAGGAAGCATACATTTGCTTTAACTTACATTGTTGGTTCTAGTCTACCGTGCAATTAAAATAGCTCTTACATTTTAAAGTTACTCAAAAGCTTGCTTTTAAGTTGGTGTGATTATCTTATATGTACCATAAATAGCATGTGCTTTATGAATCTCCTCCCTTGTGTTCCACGTGACTTCTATTTTAAGTAGCTCCAAAGTGATGCCAGAGAGTTAACTAGGTCAACTGCCACCTGTGTTTGTTTATTTTATAAATCTTTTACATCTCTGAGAGAATTCAAGACATTAAGTATGGCAATTTCTTTACCTAATACCTCTGATTACAGTGTGTAGCTATTGACTCAGCAGATGAATGCTAGTGGCCATGGCTGGAAGAGAAGCTGGGGAAGGCTGTGGAATTGCAAAGTTCATGCCTCGTAACAGGGCAAATGTGGTACCTGGTGTCAGCTGACGTTTCTATTAAAATTTGGACTTACCACTAGAGTTCTTGCATTTAGGGAAGGGATCAGAGAAAGTCACAAGAGAACCATATTTCGAAAAATGTTAGCCAGTGTTGGTGGGAGTATAAATTGGTACAAAAACTCTATGATTGAAAATTTAGCAGTAGCTTTCAAAATTTTAAGCACATTTATCCTTTGACCTAGCAATTCCACTTCCTGTAATTTACCCTACAAATACAATCTTTGCACACATGTGCAAAGATGTACATACCAGTATAATCATAAAAGCATTATTTTAATAGCATAAGATTAGAAACAACACGAGTATCCATCAGTAAGAGACTGAATCATTGTTACAGTGTGGCCATATAATGGGATTCCATGAAGTATGACAGCTCAACGGTTGATAGGGAATAATGGGATATTCTTTAAGGATTAATAGGATAAGGAATAATCTCTAAGATATGTTAAATGAAAAAAGCAAGGCATACAGCATTGTGTGTTAAATTCCACCTTTTGGTTAAAAAAAACACATATCTGCTTGTATACAAATAGAACAGCCCTAGAAGGATAAATAAGAAAGTAATAATAATGGTTGCCTATGGGAAAGTGAATGGGGTAACTGGAGGGTTAGGTGGGAGGGAGACTTTTTACCCTATTTCTTTTGAATGTTGTGCTATATGTACATTAAAAAATATTTTTTTATTGAGGTATAGTTGATTTACAATATCATGTAAGTTTCAGGTGTACAGCACAGCGATTCAGTTTTTTATATATATATTATATATATATATTTTTTCTTTTTCTTTCAGATTCTTTTCCCTTATAGGTTATCACATGATATTGAGCATAGTTCCCAGTACTATACAGTTGGCCCTTGTTGGTTATCTATTTTATACACAGTAGTGTACATATGTGAATCCCAGCCTCCTAATTTATCTCTCCCCCCAGCCCCCTTTCCCCTTTGTTAACCATAAGTTTGTTTTCTATGTCTGTGAGTCTCTTTCTGTTTTGGAGATAAGTTCATTTGTATTTTTTTTTTCGTTTAGATTCCACATGTAAACCATATCATATGATATTTGTCTTTCCTTGTCTGACTTACTTCATTTAGTACGATAATCTCTAGGTCCATCTAAATGGCATTATTTCATTCTTTTTTTATGGCTGAGTACTATTCCATTGTATATATACCACATCTTCTTCATCCATTCACTTGTTGATGGACATTTAGGTTGCTTCCATGTCTTGGCTATTGTAAGTAGTGCTGCAATGAATATTGGGGTGCATGTATCTTTTTGAATTAAGATTTTCTTTGGATATATGCCCAGGAGTGGGATTGCTGGATCATATGGTAACTTTATTTTTAGCTTTTTAAGGAACCTCCATACTGTTCTCCATAGTGGCTGTACCAATTTATATTCACACCAACAGTGTAGGAAGGTTCCTTTTTCTCTATACCCTCTCCAGCATTTATTATTTGTAGACTTTTTTAAAAAAATAAGACACTTAATTTCTTCCTTTCTTTCTTTCTTGTTTTCTTTTTTTGGCCACACCACGTGGTATGTGGGATCTTAGTTCCCCAACCAGGGATCGAACCCACGACCCCTGTATTGGGAGTGTGGAGTCTTAACCACAGGACCGCCAGGGAAGTCCTATTTGTAGACTTTTTGATGATGGCCAGTCTGACTGGTGTGAGGTGATATCTCACTGTAGTTTTGATTTTCATTTCTCTAATAATTAGCAATGTTGAGCATCTTTTCCTGTGCCTTTTGGCCATCTGTATGTCTTCTTTGGACAAATGTCTCTTTAGGTCTTCTGCCCAGTTTTTGATTGGGTTGTTTGTTTTTTTAATATTGAGTTGTATGAGCTGTTTGTTATATGTACATGTTTTAAAAGCTAATTTTTTTTTAAGTTCCTAAGCTTCACAAGGCTAAGAAACTAAGATTTGTTACTATGACTCATCTTAACATGTCCTTTTGGGATTTTAAACAGGAGATAATAAATTATGCTCCTTTTTTCCCCT
Source organism: Neophocaena asiaeorientalis asiaeorientalis (assembly GCF_003031525.2). Classification (NCBI taxonomy): domain Eukaryota; kingdom Metazoa; phylum Chordata; class Mammalia; order Artiodactyla; family Phocoenidae; genus Neophocaena; species Neophocaena asiaeorientalis. Next base: position 6,723,360 of record NW_020173215.1, read on the forward strand.
TCAGTGCTCCAAGCCAACTCAGATATACCCAGCAGTCACACAGAAGGGGAGCAAAATATCTATTACTTAACCACTAATGCTGGATTTGACGGCCGGGTTTAATAATCACCCCTTTGCTCAGAAAATTAAACTTGCCCATCCAGAGACAACTGGACAAATGCAGGCCTCTCCTCAGAGGCAAGAGGCTCACCAGTTAGGAGAGGAAGAGAAGATGAAGAGGGAAAACTGCTCAGTTCTACAGAGAGTTCACCCTGGTAAGAGGAAGGGAGAAAAGAGCTGAGTAGGGCAACTCAGTTCCTTTGCCTGTCTCACCAGTCACACTCGCACAGGAAGAGCGAGAGCTGAGAGGAGGGCGGAAATGACTGTTACCAGTAGAAACTCCTGGAAGGTTTTTAGTTTCTGTTCTGGGGAGTCTGGCAGGGATGCTGTGAAGAGGAAAGATGGGTTTCTCCTATAAGCACCCAGCATTGCTGGCATCCGGGGCTCTATTTGCTGCTGATCACTGGTACCGACGGATCTCTCCTAATCCCCCTGCATCATCTTTCATTCTGGTTTGATCAGCACCCCTGGCATACCTGGCACAGCTTCTCGCCTTTTGCACGCAGCTTCCCTGGCCCCTCTCCCCACTCTGCTGGTACCCTTTTGCCTTTGCAGACCCTGATCAAGCTCTGCCTCTAGCAGCCCTCGCTCCACTGAGCCCATTCAGGCCTGTCCTCTGACCCCCACTTTGGCCCTCAGCACACGTTGCCTGTCTTGTTACATTTCTCCTTATGGCTCTAGGCTCTAGTACCTGTGATTTGCAGTCCTAAAGTGATCAGATAAGGAAAGCTTAACTTCAAGAAAAAAAAAAAAAGAGAGAGAGAGAGACCCTATGGACTACAATTAAATGGTTTACATGTGGGAAACTAAGATTTATAACTTACGACTCATTTTGACATCCCAAATACAATATAGAAGACGATGTGTGGTGAAGGGGCTGAGATGTCCCTTCCCAGGCCATGGAACTTATTGTGCAGTGAAGGAAATTTAATCTCTCTCCCTGCTCCCATCTGCTGTTTCCCAGGATACTGTGGTAACTGTTTGCTCATAGATGCCCCAGAAGCTCTTGGAGGCGGCTGAGAATTAAGTTGCTTATTAATTCATTTAGTCTTGACCTACATATGGTTGAATAATCACAGGGCCATCTGTCTTTCTTAATTAACATGCAGAGATGAGGAGATTTCTCCCTACCTTCTGTGGATGGCGTGTAAATCTTGTCGAGAGGGCCCCAGGACGACTTGCTGCCAGAGTCCTGGCAATTGCTTATAAGGGAGGGCTTTTGTTGTTTTCACTTGTTTTGTCTTTTTAAAAAGGCCTGTTGTGACTAGCCCTTGCTATTTCACCAGCCAAAGACAACCTCATAAATGAGTAAGCAGTAGTATATTTCCTTTCAGGTTCAGGAGACAGAATAAACGATTTTCCCAGATGCCTATGAGTTTTATCTCCCACAGGCTTCCACTTTTCCCACAGGGTCCTCACACTTGTCTGTATGAAATAGATGGACTGAAGCAGTTGTAAGGGTGGAAAAAAATTTCCCTTCTCTTCTAGGTTCTTTGCATGTTCTAATAAATTAATATAAAACAGATTAACAGGAGAAAAACAAACAAAAATATAATAATATGTATACCTCCATGTATACACATATCCATGGGGGATACCCAGGAAAACTGAGTAACTCGTCAAAATGTCAGAAACCCTCACCTTAAATACCATCTTCAGCTAAAGACAAAATAAAATGTTGGGGTTGGAGAGTCAGTTATGAGATGTTATCAGGAAAACTACAGTAAACAAGGGTAAGGTAGTTATGCAGATTTAAGTCCTTGCCAGTGATGAGTTCCTAAAGATTTGGTCATCTTCCTCTTCCAGCTATAGAGAGGGAGACACCACTGGAAATAGAAATTTTCATTATAAATGTAAATGTTTCTTACAAAAGGCTAACTTCTACTCAGTTTTTAGAGCTTCTCTCATGTCTGCTGTTTTATAAAAATAACCAGCTTAAAATATGCCAAAGAGGCATATTTTGGGGTGGCAAAATCTGTTCCCCTTCAAAGTCTATTACAGAGCACTACTTCCTCTTGGTTGTTGACATGAAATGTGACGGGTTAAAAAGCCGTCAACTAAAACTAGACAAACCCTTATTTATTTTTTTATTGTAGTATAGTTGACTTACAGTATTATATTAGTTTCAGGTGTACAACGTAGTTATTCAATATTTTTATAGATTATACTCCATGCAAATTATTATAAAATATTAACTATATTCCCTGTGCTGTACATTATAGCCTTGTCATTTATTTTATACCTAATAGTTTGTATCTCTTAATCCCCTTCATCTATTTTGCCCCTCCCCCAACCCTTCTCCCTTTGGGTAACCACTAATTTGTTCTCTGTATCAGTCAGTCTATTTCTGTTTGTTATCAGACCAAACTTGGGTCTGCTGCCCAGTCACAGTAAAGCCTATCTACTGACACCGGATTGTGGTGAAGGAAAGTACAGTGTTTATTGTAAGGCACCAGACATGGCGTCTGGGGCAGGCAATGCTCAGAAAATCTGAACTCTCTGGTGGGTTTCAGGGAAGCATTTTTTTTTTTTTTTTTTTTTTTGCGGTACGCGGGCCTCTCACTGTTGTGGCCTCTCCCATTGCGGAGCACAGGCTCTGGACGCGCAGGCTCAGCGGCCATGGCTCACGGGCCCAGCCGCTCTGCGGCATGTGGGATCTTCCCGGACCAGGGCACGAACCCGTGTCCCCTGCATCGGCAGGCGGACTCTCAACCACTGCGCCACTAGGGAAGCCCAGGGATGCATTTTTAAAGTCAAGGCGAGGGAGGGGAGTTGCAGGGTATGTGATCATCTCGTGCACGATTTTCTGATTGGTCGATGGTGAGGTAACAGGGCAGTGTCACAGGGGTTAACATATCAGTCCTCAGGCCTGGTAGGTCTGGGGGCTGCATGCTCATGGTCATCAAATAGTTAACTTCTTACATTTGGTGGGGGTTTTAGCATCAGTAAAACAACTCAGGAAATGTGCATCAGATACTGTTATCTAGGTACTTCAGAGAGGAGCTAAAGATTCTGTGACTGCCATATGGCTGATTTACTGTTTACATTCTTGCCAGTTCTCCGGGCCCAAGTGCTTTTTTTTTTCTTTTTGGCCCATTGCATGGCTTGTGGGATCTTAGTTCTCTGACGAGGGATTGAACCCTGGGCCCTTGGCAGTGAAGGCATGGAGTCCTCACCACAAGACGGCCAGGGAATTCCCCCGACTGCTATTTTTGTCACTACACATTCACATCCTTTCAATGATTAATTGTTGAGCCAGGGTTTTGTGACCTAGGAGAGGCCTGGGAGACTGCAGCTTTTGTACAAACAAGAGACAGGCAGAGGACATGGGTGGATCCCCTATATCCACCATGCCTGCCACACGTTTTATGTCAATTGAATCTTGGTATGTCCCTGTGGGGTATGCAGGGCAGGTGTATAATCTCCATTTGATAAATCAATTAAAATAATTAAGTAAATTGAGCCTTAGAGAGGTGAGATATTTGTTTAAGGTCACTGCTCTTAAGTGCAGAGTTGGAACTAGAACCGTGATTCTGGTCTTCTTACAAAGTGGTCTTTCCAATCTACTACCCTAATGGAGTTTCCATATACCCCTTTATTACAGTACTGTAATGTCATGACCATTTATTTGTAATGTGACCACAGGCTACTATAGGGGAGCAGAATTTGCCACCCTAAAATATATCTCTTTGACATATCGTTTAAGGTTGCTTCTTTTTTTTTTTTTAATGTGTTTATTTATTTGGCTGCATTGGGTCTTCGTTGCTGTATGCGGGCTTTATCTAGTTGCGATGAGCGGGGGCTACGCTTCATTGCAGCGCGCAGTCTTCTCATTACGGTGGCTTCTCGTGCGGAGCACGGGCTCTAGGCACACAGTCTTCAGTAGTTGTGGCACGCAGGCTCAGTAGTTGTGGCACATGGGCTTAGTTGCTCCGTGGCATGTGGGATCTTCCTGGACCATGGCTCAAACCCATGTCCCCTGCATTGACAGGTGGATTCTTAACCACTGCGCCACCGCTACCAGGGGAGTCCGCTCATTATTTTCTGATAAACAGCAGACATATGAAGGGCTCTGAAAACCAAGTAGGAGTTGCCCTTTTTACCTTCATTTACATTTGTAAGGGAACTCTCCATTTGTAAGGGTGTCTCCCTCTCTATACCTGGAAGAGGAGAATAACCAAATCTTTAGGAACTCTTATCACTGGAGAAGGCAAGGACTTAAACTTGCATAACAGTCTTACCCTTGTTTACTGTGCGTTTCCTGGTCACCTGACTTAACTTACTCTCCTCACCCTCAACATTCTCTTTTGTCTTTAGCTGAGGATGGTATTTAAGGTGAGGGCTTCTGACATTTTGGCAAGTTAATCATCCTTCCTGGGTCTCTCCCATGTTCACATGTTATTAAACTTTGTTTGATTTTCTCCTGTTAATCTGTCTCATGTCAGTTTAATTTTTAGATCGCCCCAGAGAACCTAGAAAGGGAGAGGAAAATTTCTTCCTCCCCAACCCTGCATTATACCTCTAGGAGTACAGAGTGGACCAGTCTGACTAAAAACGCTTTGACTGAGACCTTGCCAGAGGTGGAGAACTATGAGAGCATGAGTTTGAGTTTTCCCCTTCTCTTGAATGCATACACCATGTATTCAAATCCATCTGCATACAAATGATGGGCTACCAAATGAACCTTGAAAAAGAACAAAGTTGGAAGACTCACACTTATCAATTTCAAAATGTACTACAAAGTTATTATCAAAACATGTGATACTGGCAAGCAGATGGACATATAGGCCAATAGAATAGAATAGAGAGCCTAGAAACAACCCTCATATATATAGTCAATTAATTTTCAACAGGGGTGCCAAGATCATTTAATGGGGAAAGGACAATCTTTTCAAGAAATGGTGCTGGGAAAACTGGATATCCAACAGGCAGAAGAATGAAGATGGACCTTTCCTTTATACCATATACAAAAATTAACTCAGAATGAGTCAAAGACCAAAATTTAAGAGCTGAAGCTATAAAACTCTTAGAAGAAAATGTAGGGGAAAATCTTCGTGATTTTGGATTGGACAATGGTTTGAGTATGACACCAAAAGCACAGGCAACAAAAGAATATAGAGATAAATTGGATGTCAACAAAATTAAGAACTTTTGTGCATCAAATGATACTATAAAAAGAATAAAAAAATAACGTACAGAATGGGGGATAATATTTGCAAATCATATGTCTGATAAGGGATTAATATCCAGAATATATAAAGAACTCCTATAACTCAACAACAAAAACAAACCAATTCAAAAATGGGCAAAATGGGGGCTTCCCTTGTGGCGCAGTGGTTGAGAGTCCGCCTGCCAGTGCAGGGGACACGGGTTTGAGCCCTGGTCTGGGAAGATCCCACATGCCACGGAGCAACTAAGCCCACGTGCTGAAACTACTGAGCCTGTGCTCTAGAGCCCACGAGCCACAACTACAGAGCACGAATGCTGCAACTACTGAAGCCCGTGTGCCTAGAGCCCCTGCTCCGCAAAAAGAGAAGCCACCACAATGAGAAGCCTGCACACCACAACGAAGAGTAGCCCCTGCTCACTGCAACTAGAGAAAGCCCGCATGCAGCAACGAAGACCCAACGCAGCCAAAAATAAATAAATTTAAAAAAAAATTAAGTTCTAAAAAAAAAAAAAGGGCAAAAGGGACTTCCCTGGTGGTCCAGTGGGTAAGACTCCGTGCTCCCAATGCAGGGACCCCAAGTTCAATCTCTGGTTGGGGAACTAGATCCCACATGCATGCTGCAACTAAGAGTCCACATGCTGGAACTAAGAAGTCTGCATGCTGCAACTAAGACATCGCATGCCACAATGAAGATCCCGTGTGCTGCAACTAAGACTCGGTGCAGCCAAAATAAATAAATAAAATAAATATTTTTTAAAAATGGGCAAAAGATTTGAATAGACGTTTCACCAAAGAAGATAAACAAATGTCCAATAAACACATGAAATGATGAGCAACATCATTAGTCATTAGGGGAATGAAAATCAAAACCACAATGAGCTACCACTCATACCCATTAGGATGGCTATAATAAAAACAAAAATTATAACACAACATTGTAATTCAACTATACTTCAATAAGAAATAAACTTTAAAAAATTTAAAAATGGAAAGTAACAAGGGATAGCAAGGATGTGGAGAAATTAGAACCTTTGTGTATTGCTGGTAGAAATGGTAAAACTGCTGTGGAAAACAGTTTGGCAGTTCCTCGAAATCTTAAACATTGAATTACCATAAGACCCAGCTATCCTACTTCTGGGTATATACCTAAAAGAATTGAAAACAAGGACTCAAACAGATAATTGTACATCAATGTTCATAGCAGCATTATTCACAATAGCTGAAATGTGGGATAACCCAAATGTCCATTGACAGATGAATGAACAAACAAAGTGTGGTTTATCCATACAGTGGAATATTATTCAGTCATAAAAAAGGAATAGAATTCTGATACATGCTACAGCATGGATGAACCTTGAAAACATTATGCTAAGTGAAAGGAAACACACAAAAGGACAAGTATTGTATGACTCCACTCAGATGAGGCACCTATAATAGGCAAATTCATAGAAACAAACTAAAACTGAGGTTACCAGGGGCTGGAGGGAGGAGGAAGGAGGAGTTACTACTTAATGGGTATAAGGTTTCTGCATGGGTCCATGAAAAAGTTTTGAAAACATAGTTGCACAATATTGTGAATGTATATACTTTTTTTAAAAAGTTATTTATTTTTGGCTGTGTTGGGTCTTTGTTGACAGGCACAGGCTTTCTCTAGTTGCAGTAAGTAGGGGCTACTCTTCGTTGCGTTGGGTGGGCTTCTCATTGCAGTGGCTTCTCTTTGTTGCAGAGCACGGGCTCTAGAGCACGGGCTCAGTAGTTGTGGCACACGGGCTTAGTTGCTCCGCGGTATGTGGGATCTTCCCAGGCCAGGGCTCGAACCCGTGTCCTCTGCACTGGCAGGCGGATTCTTAACGCCTGCGCCACCAGGGAAGCCCTGAATGGATATACTTAATGCCACTGAATTGTACACTTAAAAATGCTAAAATGATACAATTTTAATGTTAATGGTATGTATATTTCACCACTATAAAAAAGATTTGAACATAAAACAAAAAATAAATTATGGGCTAGATGCTTTACAGAGATAGAGAAGCAGGAACTCATAATTGCTCAGAAAATAAAAAGCTAGTTTGAAAGAGGGGGACAGGGCTTGAGTGGCTGAAACCAAGAGTAGTGAGTTGGAGACAGCTTCGTGGAGAAGGCTGAGAGGTAAGAAGAGGGAAAAGAGCAAAAATGTATTGGGGGCTTCCCTGGTGGCACAGTGGTTGGGAGTCCGCCTGCCAATGCAGGGGACACAAGTTCGTGCCCCGGTCCGGGAAGATCCCACATGCCGCGGAGCGGCTGGGCCCGTAAGCCGCTGAACCTGCGCGTCCAGAGCCTGTGCTCCGCAACGGGAGAGGCCACAACAGTGAGAGGCCCGCGTACGGGGGGAAAAAGAAAACAAAAAAAGAAACAAAAAAAACGTATTGGGTACTCATTATTTACCAGACTCCATGAGAAAGCTTTCATATACTTTATTTGTTCCATCCTCACAGCAATTTTGTGTGGTAGGTACTGTTATGGACCTAATGTTTTGTGTGAGGAAACAGAATTTTAGGTTAATAACTTGCTCAAGGATTTACACAATTAGTGGTAGAGCCAGAATTTAAAACCCAGTCTGTCATCTCTAGAACCCATACTCTTATTTTGTTGATCTCAACTTTTTTGGTTAAGAACTGGAACAACAGATCCACCCCACAGGCTTATTGTGATGGTTAAATAGAATTTTTTGAGCTGGAAAATTCTGAATACACCTAAGGATTTTGTATTGTTCTTTGATTGCTCTATCCTCTATGCTACCATTGGAAGCTGAGACTTCTTTTAAAGCACTCTCTGCCATAGCGGACCTTTCACTTATATTACCGAAAGTTTGAAAGCTTGGCCTCTCTGTACAAATCAGGTCTCGGAGACAGACTTTTGGGTGAAGTAGAGAAGGATTCCTTTATTGCTTTGCCAGGCAAAGGGAGACACATCAGGCTTCTCCCTCGAAAAACTATGTGTCAGCAACCCAGGAGGATTTGATGAGGGGTTTATAACAATAATTCAAAGGTGGGGTCTCTGACAAGATTAGGGTGTGTGCAGGGCCTGCACTCCTTTAATCTCATCTCAGATGGTCTCCTAATCTTGATGAGCTTCTCTGGTCCCTTTAATCTTGCCTCAGGTGGTTTCTTGGCTGCTCCTCCTTTGATTAGCAACTGTTCAATGAATCTACCCTTCATTGAACTAAGGGAAGGTCATGGAGGCTGGTGTCTTGCCTACAAGAAATGGGAGACAAAGGGCCTCTGTGCCAGGGAACCCCACAGGGCCTCCCTCGGTTTCACTTAGTGGTTTGTTTCCGTACTCTTCCACCATTTGTGAATTTCTCAGTGGCAAAGACTCTATCTTATTCATTGTTTCGGGCAGGATTTAAACTAGAGCAGTGACAGGGAGATCAGCTCGGTGCTTTGTGACCACTTAGAGGGGTGGGATAGGGAGGGTGGGAGGGAGGGAGATGCAAGAGGGAGGGGATATGGGGATATATGGATATGTATAACTGATTCACTTTGTTATAAAGCAGAAACTAACACACCATTGTAAAGCAATTATACTCTAATAAAGATGTTAAAAAATAATAAACTAGAGCAGTGGTTGTCAGAACAGAAGATGGGCTTCAGAGAAGTGTGCAGGATGAGAGTCAAACATCATCTCTGTGTGACTTACTCCAAAAGCTTCCTGAATCCCTACCATACCAAGTATTATCATTACCCTCACTGCCCTCACCATCATCAACATTTATAATCATCATTAACCACAGCAACAACAGCCCCAGTAGCAACAGACATATTATCAGAGCCTACCAGGTGCAAGCTACTAGCCAGGGCTACAAATAAAAGTTTTAAGCCACTGCTTTCAAACTGTCTAGAAAAGCCTCTAATCTCTCCCACCCTTCCCTATCCTGTCCTCTAATGCCAGATGCTCCTTTCATAAACCCTACTTTAATCATGTCACTCACTGAGTGTTGCTGAAATTCCTTAGTATTTAGGCCTTCAAAATCGAGATCTTAATAACACCCTCCCTATCCCACCCCTCTAGGTGGTCACAAAGACTGAGCTGATCACCCTGTGCTATGTGGCTGCTTTCTATTAGCTATCTATTTTACATTTGGTAGTGTATATATAAATCCATGCCACTCTTTCACTTTGTCCCAGCTTACCCTTCCCCCTGCCCGTGTCCTCAAGTCCATTCTCTATTTTTGCGTCTTTATTCCTGTCCTGCCCTTAGGTTCATCAGAACCATTAAAAAATTTTTTTAGATTCCATATATGTGTGTTAGCATATGGTATTTGTTTTTCACTTTCTGACACTACTGTTACGAATAGTGGCTGTATCAATTTACATTCCCACCAACAGTGCAAGAGGGTTCCCTTTTCTCCACACCCTCTCCAGCATTTATTGTTTGTAAATTTTTTGATACGGCCATTCTGAACGGTTGAGGTGATACCTCACTGTAGTTTTGATTTACATTTCTCTAATGATTAGTGATGTTGAGCATCTTTTCATGTGTTTGTTGGCAATCTGTATATCTTTTT
>NW_020173215.1:6733229-6858083 GCF_003031525.2 Neophocaena asiaeorientalis asiaeorientalis
AAAGGATCTTGCTATGATTTATGTCATAGAGTGTTTTTCCTATGTTTTCCTCTAACAGTTTTATAGTGTCGTTGCCTTACATTTGGGTCTTTATTCCATTTTGAGTTTATTTTTCTGTGTGGTGTTAGGAAGTGTTCTAATTTCATTCTTTTACATGTAGCTGTCCAGTTTTCCCAGCACCACTTATTGAAGAGGCTGTCTTTTCTCCAGTATATATTCTTGCCTCCTTTATCAAAAATAAGGTGACCATATGTGCATGGGTTTATCTCAGGGCTTTCTATCTTGTTCCATTGACCTATATTTCTATTTTTGTTCCAGTACCATACTGTCTTGATTACTGTAGCTTTGTAGTATAGCCTGAAGTCAGCGAGCCTGATTCCTCCAGCTCTGTTATTCTTTCTCAACATTGCTTTGGTAGTTTGATAGGGATTGCATTGAATCCGTAGATTGCTTTGGGTAGTAGAGTCATTTTCACAATGTTGATTCTTCCAATCCAAGAACATGGTATATCTCTCCATCTGTTTGTATCATCTTTAATTTCTTTCATCAGTGTCTTATAGTTTTCTGCATACAGGTCTTTTGTCTCCTTAGGTAGGTTTATTCCTAGATATTTTATTCTTTTTGTTGCAGTGGTAAATGGGAGTGTTTTCTTGATTTCACTTTCAGATTTTTCATCATTAGTGTATAGGAATGCCAGAGATTTCTGTGCATTAATTTTGTATCCTGCTACTTTACCAAATTCACTGATTAGCTCTAGTAGTTTTCTGGTAGCATCTTTAGGATTCTCTATGTATAGTATCATGTCATCTTCAAACAGTGACAGCTTTACTTCTTCTTTTCCGATTTGGATTCCTTTTATTTCTTTTACTTGTATGATTGCTGTGGCTAAAGCTTGAAAACTATGTTGAATAATAGTCATAAGAGTGGGCAACCTTGTCTTGTTCCTGATCTTAGAGGAAATGGTTTCAGTTTTTCACCATTGAGAATGATGTTGGCTGTGGGTTTGTCATATGCGGCCTTTATTATGTTGAGGTAGGTTCCTTCTATGCCTACTTTCTGTAGAGTTTTTATCATAAATGGGTGTTGAATTTTGTCAAAAGCTTATTCTGCATCTGTTTAGATTATCATATGGTTTTTATCCTTCAATTTGTTAATATGGTGTATCACATTGATTGATTTGCATATATTGAAGAATCCTTGCATTCCTGGGATTCTGGAATGCCATGGTGTATGATCCTTTTAATGTGCTGTTGGATTCTGTTTGCTAGTATTTTGTTGAGGAATTTTACCTCTATGTTCATCAGTGATATTGGCCTGTAGTTTCCTTTTTTTGTGACATCTTTGTCTGGTTTTGGTATCAGGGTGATGGTGGCCTCATACAATGAGTTTGGCAGTGTTCCTCCCTTTGCTATATTTTGGAAGACTTTGAGAAGGATACGTGTTAGCTCTTCTCTAAATGTTTGATAGAATTCACTTGTGAAGTCATGTGGTCCTGGGCTTTTGTTTGTTGGAAGATTTTTAATCACAGTTTCAATTTCAGTGATTGTGATTGGTCTGTTCATATTTTCTATTTCTTCCTGGTTCAGTCTCAGAAGGTTTTGCTTTTCTAAGAATTAGTCCATTTGTTCCAGGTTGTCCACTTTATTGGCATATAGTTGCTTGTAGTAATCTGTCATGATCCTTTGTATTTCTGCAGTGTCAGTTGTTACTTCTCCTTTTTCATTTCTAATTCTGTTGATATGAGTCTTCTCCCCTTTTTTCTTGATGAGTCTGGCCAATGGCTTATCAATTTTGTTCATCTTCTCAAAGAACCAGCTTTTAGTTTTATTGATCTTTGCTATTGTTTCCTTCATTTCTTTTTCATTTATTTCTGATCTGAACTTTATGATGTCTTTCCTTCTGCTAACTTTGGGGTTTTTTTGTTCTTGATTCTCTAATTGCTTTAGGTGTGAGGTTGGGTTGTTTATTTGAGGCTTTTCTTGTTTCTTGAGGTAGGAGTTTATTCCTATAAACTTCCCTCTTAGAACCACTTTTGCCACATCCCGTAGGTTTTGGGTCTTTGTGTTTTCATTGTCATTTGTTTCTAGGTTTTTTTTTGATTTCCTCTTTGATTTCTTCAGCGATCTCTTGGTTATTTACTAGCATATTATTTAGCCTCCATGTGTTTGTAGTTTTTACAGATTTTTTCCTGTAATTTATATCTTGTCTCATAGTGTTGTTGTTGGAAAAGGTACTTGATACGATTTCAGTTTTCTTAAATTTACCAGGGCTTCATTTGTGACCCAAGATATGGTCTATCCTGGAGAATGTTCCATGAGCACTTGAGAAGAAAGTGTATTCTGTAGTTTTTGGATGGAATGTCCTATAAATATCAGTCAAGTCCATCTTGTTTAATGTGTCATTTAAAGCTTGTGTTTCCTTGTTTATTTTCATTTTGGATGATCTGTCCATTGGTGAAAGTAGGGTGTTAAAGTCCCCTACTGTGATTGCGTTACTCTCCATTTCCCTGGCTGTTAGCATTTGCCTTATTATTTTGAGGTGCTCCTATGCTGGGTGCATAAATATTTACAATTGTTATATCTTCTTCTTGGATTGATCCCTTGATCGTTATATAGTGTACTTGTTTGTCTCTTGTAATAGTCCTTATTTTAAAGTCTATTTTATCAGATATGAGAATTGCTACTCCAGTTTTCATTAATATTTTTGCTCTGTATTTAATTTTTGATAGTTTGATTAATATGTGTCTTGGCACGTTTCTCTTTGTGTTTATCCTGTATGGGACTCTCTGTGCTTTTGGACTTGACTATTTCCTTTCCCATGTTAGGGAGGTTTTCAACTATAATCTCTTCAAATATTTTCTCAGACTCTTTCTTTTTCTCTTCTTCTTCTGGGACCCCTATAATTCTAATGTTGTTGTGTTTAATGTTGTCCCAGAGGTCTCTGAGCCTGTCCTCAATTTTTTTCATCCTTTTTTCTTTATTCTGCTCCCTGGCAGTTATTTCCACCATTTTATCTTCCAGCTCACTTATCCGTTCTTCTGCTTCAGTTATTCGGTTATTGATTCCTTCTAGAGTATTTTTAATTTCATTTATTGTGTTGTTCATCATTGTTTGTTTGCTCTTTAGTTCTTCTAGATCCTTGTTAAATGTTTCTTGCATTTTCTCCATTCTGTTTCCGAGAGTTTGGATCATCTTTACTGTCATTACTCTGAATTCTTTTTCAGGTAGGTTGCCTATTTCGTCTTCATTTATTTGGTCTTGTAGGTTTTTACCTTGCTCCTTCATCTGTAACATATTTTTTCGTCAATTTATTTTATTTTTTTTTGATGGGTATATTCCTGTCTTACTGGTTGTTTGGCCTGAGACGTCCAGTACTGGAGTTTGCAAGCAGTTGGGTAGAGTTGGGTCTTGGTGCTGAGATGAGGACCTCCAGAAGGCCTCACTCTGACTGATATTCCCTATGGTCTGAAGTTCTCTGTTAGTCCAGTGATTTGGTTTCGGAGCTCCCACCACAGGAGCTCGGGCCCAAACTCCAGCCTGGGAACAAACATCCTGCAAGCTTTGTGGCATGATGAAAAAAAAAAAAAAAAAGGAGCAGAATAAAAAATAAAATAGAATTAGAAAGATAAAAATTATATTAGGAAAAATAGAACTATAATTGAAACAACTGCAACAAGGTAAAATAAAACCACAACAAAAAAAAGGAAAAAAAAAAAGGAGGGGTGGGTAACAAGCCAAAAGGAGAGAACATTAACAAAATATAAAGAATAAAATAAATTAGAAAATAAAAGATTTATTAGGAAAAATTAAAATGTAAAAGAATCAACAACAGTGAATCAACAAGGTAAAACAGAACCCAGATCCAGTTGCTGGGGGTTCCTCCCGACTCCTTAGGTGTCTGTGATCCCCCTCCAGTCGGTGCCTGGTAGGTGCCCTAGTTGTGAGGAGACGCGAATTCCGTGTCCTCCTAGTACACCATCTTGACTCTGCCCCTCGAGATCTTAATATATTTTAAGAATTATTTCTTTTTAGAATAGACATTACATTCACACAGCTCAAAATTCATATCAGTATATGGAGGAAAGTCTTTCTTCCCCCTTGTTTCTTCCAGTTACTCCATTTCCTGGGTACCCTTCCAGAGGGTTTCTAAACATGCCCTTTAAAAACAATAAAATAAGATTATTTTTCCTAGAGCAGTTTTAGATTTAAAACAAAACCGAGAGGTAGGTATAGAGATTTCCCATATGTCCCCTGCTCATACACATGCACAGCCTCCCCCGTTATCAACATCACTCACCAGAATGGTACGTGTTTTACCAAGGATGAAGTTATATTGACATATCATAATCATCCAAAGTCCATAGTTTACCTTAGTGTTTGTTCACTCTTGGTATTGTACATTCTGTGGGTTTGAACAAATATATAATAATATGTATCCACCATTATCATGTTATATAGAGTATTTTCACTGCCTAAAAATCCTAGTCTGTGCGCTACCTAGTCATCCCTCCCCCAACCCAGGCAACCACTGATCATCTTACTATCTCCATAGTTTTGCCTTTTCCAGAATGTTATATAGTTGGAATCATGCGGTACGAAGCCTTTTCAGATTGGATTCTTTCACTTAGTAATATGCATTTAAGGTTCCTTCATGTCTTTTCATGGCTTGAAAGCTCATTTATTTTTCTTGCTGAATAACAGTCCATTGTCTAGATATACCACAGTTTATTTGTCCACTCACCTACTGAAGGGCATCTTGTTTGCTTCCACGTCTTGGCAATTATGAATAAAGCTGCTACAAACATCCATGTGCAGGGTTTTGTGTGGACATAAGTTTTCAGCTCCTTTGGTTAAGTACCATAGAGGGTGACTGCTAGATTGTATAACAGTGTATTTATTTTTGTAACTTCCGAACTGTCTTCCAAGGTGAGGTGGCTATATCATTTTGCATTCCCACCACCAGTGAATGAGCATTCTTACTGCTCCACATCCTCACGTGCATTTGGTGTTGTCAGTGTTTTGCATTTGGTCATTCTAACACCACTAAGTGTTTGTGTCTAGAAGGAGTAATTGCAGTTTGACTTATCTGACCAGATTTGGTCAATCCCATTTCCCTTGAGAGGAGGGGCTTTCAAAATGATCTGATTTGTAATAAGATTAAGAACATTCTGGCGTCCTGAGAAGGAGGATTACTATGCTTTTGCAAGAGTGGTCCAGTGAAGTTGGGGGAGGGGCACGGGCCCCTTGGGGAGCAGCTGTCTTCCTTCCCAGCTGCCCCTCAGGTTGCCCCTGAAGGAATGGTTAACAGAGGTTGCAAGAAACACCTGATGTTAAGATGCCTGTCCTCTACCCAGTTGATAGCCTCCAGAGAGCCTGAGACTGGTCAGATAAGTCACTTTTGTGGATAACATTCTTATCCTGAAAACTGAAAAACACTAAATGGAGTGAAAATTATCTGTCAGATATAACTCACCAGCTTGGAAGACCATATGGTTATATTATATGAAGATTACATTCTAGTTCAAGAACTCCCCAAAATATCAATTTTTTTGGTATTTTAAAAATTTATATTTGCCTACTTCATTCTGTAAAGGAATTGAAGTAATTTACAAGAATTTTAACCTTATAATAAATGGAAATTTAAAAAAACAAAGGGTTTAAAGCTAGGATAGCATGAAGATTTATAGATCATAAAGTAGTTTATTGTTCTTAAAATTGGGCTGCCAATATTTTTTTGAGCTGCCTAATAGCCAAGGTAAAACGAGAAACATGATAGGTTAAAACTTCACATTTCACTAAAGCAATAATGATTCAGTTTCTTAGGAGAAAGGAAACTTTTATTGTTTCTTAGGTCCGTAAGACATTTGTGTGGGGTTTCATGTGTTGGCATCAAGTGCCACATGGACATCTTTAACAACATTCCTCAATAAACACAATGGTGGATCCTGTCAGAAGTTTCCTCTACCATTCCTCTGTGTAAACCAAAGATATAACAGTATGCATAATTCAAAAACGTGTTCTGAAGGAAGACAGTAGATTCCATATGCAACTCTGTGATAATCCAGGGAATAAAAGTGAGCCGTCTAAGGGGATGGAGTAACTGTATGTTCTTCAAGATGGATTCCTTACATATTTCCTTCAGTTGGACTTTTGATAACAGTTGAGCAGGAGCCTGGTGGATGTGTTAATTAACTAGATGTGGGAAATCCTTTCACCGTGATGACCATTTTAAATATCTTACAATTTTATATGTCAACTATACCTCAATAAAGGCTGCATTTTTTTTTTAAGTTGAGCAGGAGAGAATTCAATGCATAAAATTTTACATAGCCTGACATTCAAATATTCTCTGTAGTTGTCTAAGAGAAGATCCACAGACTTTCAGAATCAACCAAGAATGGGAGGATGGCAATCTTTATAAAAACTGAGGGCCTGGTGTCGTGAGCGCAATTTTGATTGCAACTTCCAGGAAACCAAAATAGCTTAAAGGCTTAGTTAATTTAATATTTATTTCCTAAAAATTTATTTAAAGTTATAAATTTCCTTTTAGTATTGCAAAGGTGAATCTCATAGATGTTTGGCATATACATAGTGTTTCCATTATAGGGCTATAAGTGTGACTCACATTTAGTAATATTTTTCAGTTTCTAAACACAAGAGATTTTAAAAAAGGTATCCTTTGGTAATTTCTAAGTTTATTATATTATGGCAAGATAATTAAGTCTGCATTGTAATCCTTCAGAATTATTTAGACTTCCATTTGACCTAATGCATGAAATATTTTTGTCAGTTTTTCATGTGTTCTTGAAAGTGTATTCTCTGTTGAATGTAGAGTTTTATATAATAGCTTGAGCTTATCAAATTTGTTCAGGTCTCAGATATAGGATTGTATGGAACTTTACATGCCACTTCAGAGAGAAGGCTGTGGATGAGGAAATTCTGAATTGATTGAATTTAAATCAAACTCACTTTTCTGGAATTGACTACAATTATGGTTTCAACCACCAGGGTTGTATCAGTTATCTATTGCTGCATAACAAGTCACCCCACACGTTAATGGCTTAAAAAGCCATCATTCATTTGCTCACGGTTTCTATGGGTTGGCAATGGACTGGGCTTAGCTGGAGTGGCTCTTTTGCCATTCTTGCCTGAGATCACTCTTGCAGCTGCAGTTATCTGGGGATTGCATGAGGCTGGACCATCCAACATGGCTTCACTCACAGGTGTGGTGCCTCAGATGGGATGGCTGTCTTCTCTCTCCAGTCTCTCTCCAGTCTTCTTCACAGAATGCTGGAAGCTTTCCAAGAGGATAAAAGCAGAAGCTGTGAGGTCTCTTGAGCCTGGGCTCAGAAGTCCCACGGCACTTCTACTACATTCTGTTGGTCAAAGAAAGTCACAGGGCCTTTCCAGATTCAGGGAGTGGGGAAATAGATTTCACCTCAGTGTGAGGTGCTACAAAGAATTTGGGGCTGCTTTACATCCATCACAAAGGGAAATGCAAGTTCCAAATAGAGTTTGAATTGGGTTATAGGGTTGTTGAAAGAGAGAAGTTCTATATATTGTATTCTTGAGTGCACGGTTTGAACATGTCACTGCTCCATATGGTTGCAAAGGGGCTGTGTTGAACAAAGTGTTCATGTCCTTGGGAGGCATGTTTCAACAGGACTGAGAGCTTGCAGAGAGGGTGTCTGCCTGACTCTTTCCAGTGAGTTATTTCTTGGCTGCTTCAGCTCCTGGCGGATGCCCAGGTAAGAAACCCATTTTTAGAGCCCCATAAACTTAGGCCCTGCTTTGTATGAGGTGATATATAAAGAGTATGACTTTTGAAAAGCCTAGGGCCATAATTTATCTAAGGCCTAAACGGGTAAAATTTTTGTGACATTATCTCTTCTTTATGTGAAGTTCACAGTATGTGATTTGTTTTAGCAAGATAAAGCCTGGCTGAAGGTAACTACAAGGGAAATCCTGGTGACTGCCAGGTTAATGTACAGGCATGAAGCTAGTGTAGAGGAAACTGTTGAATGCCCTTATTCTTTTTTTTAAGATTTATTTATTTTATTTATTTATTTGGCTGCACCAGGTCTTAGTTGCAGCTTGTGGAATCTTTAGTTACGGCATGTGAACTCAGTTGCAGCATGGGGGATCTAGCTCCCTGACCAGGGATCAAACCTGGGCCTCTTGCGTTGGGAGCACGGAGCCTTAGCCACTGAACTGCCAGGGAAGTCCCTGAATGCCCCTATTTAAATACCACATCCAGAATGACATGGGGCAGGATGGAATTGGAATTTGTAACATCCTCTGAAGAATCAATGCCAAAGAGTTTGGAATTTATACACTCAGCTCCTGTGATCTCACCAGGAAAGTAAAAGTTTCTGCTCCTAGGAATGAAGGTAGGGGAAGAATTCTTCATTTGAAAAATGCTGTTTTGGCCCTTTTCCTCTCTTTGAGTTGCCTTTCCTTCTACCCCAACAAATCAGATCAGCCCTGTCCTCCCCAGGAGTCTCTGGGAATTCATATCTGGTGTACGAAATGGATCTGGACCATCTAATCTACTGCTGACCTCCTTTCTGCCAACTGAGCTAGACAAATCTGAGCACTGCAAGGTGTGGTAAGCAAAAGAAGCAATCGTTTGCTAGCACACCTATTTAACTTTCATCCCATCTCTTAGCTCTCACATTCACAGTACCATCCGTAAAAGTGAAAAGTTCAGTGTCTTTGCTGGCCCCACTTGAATGTTCTGTCCTATTCCTTTACTGGCTACATTTGGATGAAGAAACATACTATTCATTTGGCCTTGGGATCCACTTGAAAACTCTCACCAGGACTCAGATTTCTGTTCTTCTTCTTTTAAGGCACAGTATATGTCTGTCAACCTCTGAGCACCCTGGCGAGTGTGCTGACGGTGATGTTATTCTCTAAGAGTGCAAACAGTGTTTTCCGCCTGCATGGCTTCACGCTCTGTCTCCCACTGGGGCCTGGTCATGCAAGCTGTGTGTATACTTCTTGAGAAGACTGATTGTTGTGAAAACCTTTGCCACAGAAACAGAAGTAAGGGATTAGGTCTTTCAGATGCGATCCCCAGCAACTTTTCTCTTATAACCTCTGGAACACCATTGCATCAGTTCAGACACGTGACTGGGAAGAAATATCAGCTCAGAGACCATCTGGTTAAAAATGAGGAGTACTTCCCAGCTTGGTGGATGGCAAAACAACAAAATGCCCCAGGTACATCTGCCTTGTTTCCCAATTCCTGCAGGATTCACAGACTGGCTAGTTTTGACCCAGCCTCACAAAGGTGGGTTTGCCTTGGAGGAAGCTGGAGTGACCCTCACCTCAGGTCTTATGCCTTTTGGAGCAGTCTCAGGGGCTTTTGTGTTTCTGGAGTTAACCTAAAGATTACTGTTGCTTTATGACAAACCTAATTTAGCCAGAATCATTCATTCACTTGTTCATTAATATTTATGAGCAGATACTGTCCTACAGCTAGAGACACAAAGATAGATGAGATTCAAGTTCTGCCCCTTAGAGTTCATGCAATAGGGTGAGGATCTAAGAGGGGAAGGGAGGAGAGACATCAAATACAGAATTCTTTCCCCCACCTTTTTAAAATGTGAACCACACTTTGTCCTGCTATGGCAAGTAAAGCTTTAATTGATTCATTTATTTAATCAGCAAACATTTGCCAAATGCCTGGTTTGTGCCAGGAGCTGTACCAGGTGCTGTGTCTACTTAAACAGCAGCCTGAGGATAATGTTAGGAAGATCAAAGCAGAAGCCTCCCTCATCTCCCTTTGCCCCTCTCCCTTGCCCTTTCACCTAGCCCTCTGAGGATGGAACCCAACAGCACCAGATGTGTGGCAGCAGTTCCTAATCCTTTTTTGGGTCGAAAGGAGGAGATGCCCTCAGAAGGGAACTTCAAAAGGAAGCAGAACTGCAGTGTAAACACCACCTCCAACCATGTCAATCATTTGTCCTCCCTTGCTTTTCTTTAAACACACATGCAGCTTCATTCAAGGCAATGAGGCAGCAACCCAACTGGAAGAAGGGAAAAATAGAACAGCCAGAGTATGGTAGCTTTGCCACTGACTGCTTACATCTCTGGTGAGTCACCATCTCTAGTAAATGGAAGCAAGCCTCAAAAATGAATGGAGGCTACCAAGGTTAGTAATGGGTATGACCCAGATAAGGCAGAGTCTTATCTCCTTCCCCATTTGATACCCAGTGAAGACATCTATACAAATATTTCCATAATGCTTTCTAGTTTACCAAACACTTAAAAAGAGAAAAACTATTTGGATAAATAAATGTAGATATTACTTCTAGGTACTGAGGTTGAAATCATTATATGGAAAATGAGACTTGAAATAGCTGAAAAAAGAAGCGGTAGATTTTATTTGTAATATTATGGAAATATTTCCATAATACATGAAGGGGTTAAACAAATTTTCAAAATAACATACAGTAGTAGGATGCCATTTATGATAAATAAAAGAGGTGAAAATGATAATAGCTAAGGGATTTCCCTGGTGGCACAGTGGTTCAGAATCCGCCTGCCAATGCAAGGGACACGGGTTCGATCCCTGGTCTGGGAAGATCCCACATGCCGCAGAGCAACTAAGCCCGTGTGCCACAGCTACTGAGCCTGCGCTCTAGAGCTCATGCTCTGCAACAAGAGAAGCCACTGCAACAAGAAGCCCACTCATGGCAACGAAGAGTAGCCCCCGCTTGCCGCAACTAGAGAAAGCCTGCGAGCAGAAACAAAGACCCAAGGCAGCCAAAAATAAATAAATTTATTTTTTTTAAAAAAGAATCTGCCTTCCAATGCAGGGAACCCAGGTTTGATCCCTGGTTGGGCAATTAAGCCTGCACGCCACAACTAGAGAGCCCGCATGCCGCAACTACTGAGCCTACACACTCTGGAGCCCACGTGTGCCACAACTAGAGAGAAGTCCACGGGCCACAACTAGAGAAGCCTGTGTGCTGCAACGAAGAGCCTGTGTGCCTCAACCAACGATCCCACATGCTGCAACTAAGACCTGAGGCAGCCAAATAAATAAGGTTTTAAAAAATGATAATAGCTAATACTTTATAGTGCATACTATATGCCAGACACTGTTCTCAGTGCTTTACATAGATGAACTCATTTGATCCTCAAAACGTCTCCATGAATTAGGTACTATAATTATCATCCCCGTATTACAGACTTGAAAACTGGGCATGGAGAAGTTGAGTGTCTTGCCCTAGGTCACACAGCTAGGATTTAAACTCAGGCAGTTCGCCTATAGATTCTGGAACCTAAGCTTTGCAGTATTTCCACAGGTACAGCTATATGAATGTAAATGCTTAGAGAAAAGTTTAGAAGGATATACACTAATCTGAAAATCATCGCTGTCTTTGGAGAGCAATCAGGAATTGGAGTTCAGGCAGGTCAAATATTCTAACAGCTGCAATGTGTTTTGTTTTCCCCCAAAGATAGTTCCCCCAAGATAATGATTTCTTGTTACTTCTGTTAAATTAATTAAAAATGATTTTAAAATATTAAAAAAAATCTTGGGGTCAATAGGAGTGATTATTTATTTTTGGCTGTGTTGGGTCTTTGTTTCTGTGTGCGGGCTTTCTCTAGTTGTGAAGAGCGGGGGTTACTCTTCGTTGTAGTGCACGGGCTTCTCATTCCGGTGGCTTCTCTTGTTGCAGACTGCGGGCTCTAGGTGAATGGGCTTCAGTAGTTGTGGCACATGGGCTCAGTAGTTGTGGCTCGTGGGCTCTAGAGCGCAGGCTCAGTAGTTGTGGCACACGGGCTTAGTTGCTCCGCGGCATGGGGGATCTTCTCAGACCAGAACTCGAACCCGTGTCCCCTGCATTGGCAGGCGGATTCTTAACCACTGCGCCACCAGGGAAGACCCAGTAGAAGTGATTTTGAGTCAGATTACTAGATTATGCTCTTCTCCTAAATTTCACATTGACTTTGGTATCTTTGGGAGCAGAAGGATTAATTGTGTTCATCTTTCCTCTTTGTCAGTCTCATGACCTTTGATGACCTCTATTTCAGAGATTAGATAAAATCCTATTTCAGATTTTATCTGGAACAATGGGAGACATATTGATAAAAGTAATATATTTCATGGCTGAAATGTCTTTCAGAATTAGAAACTGAAGCCCAGGTAGCCATGTCAGATCATTATTAAGTACTGAACTAAATCAAGAATGGATTTGTCATTTAATTACAAAAATGAAGTAAAACTTTTAAAGTCTCATATGTACTAATAATTAGAAAATAGTGTATTAGAGTTCTCCAGAGTAACAGACCAATAGGAGATACAAATAGATAGAGATATATGTAATCTTTGAACATAGATCTAAATCTATGGAGATTATGATAGATATTGAGAGAATATTTTATTTATTTGGCTGTGTCGGGCTTAGTTAAGGCACATGGGATCTTCGTTGTGGCACATGGGATCTTTCACTGTGGCATGTGAGCTTCTCACTAGTTGTGGCGTGTGGGCTTCTAGAGCGTGTGGACTCAGTAGTTGTGGCACGTAGGCACTCAAGTTGTGGCGTGCAGGCTCCAGAGCACATGGGCCTGGTAGTTATGGTGTGTGGGCTTAGTTGCCCTGTGGCATGTGAGATCTTAGTACCCCGGCCAGGGATCAAACCTGCGCCCCCTGCATTGGAAGGTGGATTCTTTTTTTTTTTTTTTACTTATTTATTTATTTTTGGCTGTGTTGGGTCTTAGTTGCAGCATGCGGGATCTTTGTTGCGGTGTGTGGGCTTCTCTCTAGTTGTGGCGTGTGGGCTCCGTAGAGCGCAGGCTCAGTATTTGCAGCACACAGGCTCTGGAGTTGTGGCATGCAGGTTCAAGAGCACGTGGGCTCTGTAGTTGTGCCACATGGGTGTGGTGCACAGGCTCAGTATTTGCGGCGTGTGGGCTTAGTTGCCTCGCGGCACATGGGATCTTAGTTCCCCGACCAGGGATCAAACCCACATCCCCTGCACTGGAAGGCAGATTCTTAACCACTGGACCACCAGGGAAGTCCAAGAATAATTTATCTTAAGGAATTAGCTTACACAATTGTGGGGGCTGGTAAGCCTGAAATCTGTATGGCTGCCCAACTGGAAACTCAGGTGAGAGTTGATGTTGACTCTTGAGTCTGAAATCTACAGGACAGGTCAGCAGGTTGAAAACTCAGGCAGGGTTTCTATGTTGCAGTTTTGAGGCAGAACTGCTTCTTTTTTGGAGAAATTAAGTCTTAACTGATTGTATGAGGCCTATCCACATTATGGAGGGTAATCTGTTTAACTTCAAGTCAACTGATTGTAAATGTTAATTACATATACAAATACCTTCACAGCAACATCTAGACTAGTGTTTGACCAAACAACTGGGCATCACAGATTAGCCAAGTTGACACATAGTTAACCATCATGAGTAAAGTCTAATTTGAACTTAATTCTGACTGCTCAAGAATGTACGTTAAGGGGCTTCCCTGGTGGCGCAGTGGTTGAGAGTCCGCCTGCCGATGCAGGGGACACGGGTTCGTGCCCCCGGTCCGGGAAGATCCCACATACCGTGGAGCGGCTGGGCCCGAGAGCCATGGCCGCTGAGCCTGCACGTCCGGAGCCTGTGCTCCGCAACGGGAGAGGCCACAGCAGTGAGAGGCCCGTGGACCGCAAAAAAAAAAAAAAAAGAATGTATGTTAGAGATACATGAGTCTAGTGATTTTTTCATTTAGGATGCCTGAAGTTCTAATTTGCTTTAAGAGATTCAATCATTTGAGGAAAATATTTGAACAGTACATTCACAATATATTTAGCCATTCTAATCACCAGTTTTGCTTAACACAAGCTAGGTTGTGAGATGATTCTGAATTATGTCCCAGCAGTTGAACTATAAGGTTAACTAAATGCACACAAATCTGTGAAGCTAAACAGCAAACACAATGAACTCATTGCTGTAATCTCACACTTTCAAATTTGCTCCTAAAGATAGTTAACTTAGACACAATGTGCATACTGTTGTACAATGAAGCTGGTCAGTAATGAGGTGTTTTCAACTTAACATAATCACTCAGTTCTGTCTCTGACATCTCATCTGCAAGTTACACAAATGGTTAACTAAGTTATGCAAATGATTTCAGGACAATCTCCACCGGAATGTAGATTCTAAATTATGAGCTGGGCATTTGAGAATATTAATAAATGTGGATCTATGACTCCTGGCATTACTGCTTTAGTATTGCCTTGATTCTCTATTACTAAACACATCAATACTTTGTTAATGATAAACTGAGGAAAAACTAGTAATCGTTTTTCAGATTTAGAACTATCTATTTAATTAACAAAAGATTGTTACCTTTAAAGAAGAAAATTATATACCACCGAAAAAGATATCTAAATGTCTTCCTACCACTGCAAAGGAGAGGAAGGAGGGAATAGTGTGTTGTATATGTCAGGGAATTGGTGGCCTTTATCTTATTTCTCACCTGTGTGGTAGGTATTATTAGTCTCTGAAAATTAGGCTCATAGAATTTCAGAAACTTGCTCAAGGTCACCAGAAAGCAGCAGATTCCCTTCAAGGCCTAAACTCTTTCTCTACAGACCCAGCTGAAACACAGAAGGAATTAAAATGCTTGCTCTTGGGACTTCCCTTGTGGTCCAGTGGCTAAGACTCCATGCTCCCAACACAGGCAGCCCAGGTTCGATCCCTGTTTGGGGAAATAGATCCCGCCTGCTTGCTGCAACTAAGAGTCCGTATGTCTCAGCTAAGAGCCCGCCTGCTGCAACTAAGACCTGGCGCAGCCTAAATAAGTATTTTAAGAAGACCGCTTGCTCTTGCATTTCTTATGTAACAAAGGTGATTTATTCCTATCTTATCTTGCTTTTGTCTCCTTTCTCACCATTAGCACAGCTGTAAGGACAAAGGTGTTCCCCCACAAATAAGGCATTTCTTTCCAGGCAAGTGCAGCAGGTGGGGCTGTTTTCATTATGCTTTTATTACATTGCAGTTTGTCTTTGGTAAGATCAAATTTAAACTTGCTTCTCACCTTAACTTGCCTTTTCCTAGTCCACCGGAGTAGACTTGGAACTGCAATCAGTGCCTGTGTGATGGCAGTGGTGGGGATGGAGACCGGGTTGGGGGGGGGGGTGCATAGAGGGAGGGAGCAAACGACTCCTTGGGTGGGATTTCAAAGGCATTGATGAGTGTTTTTAGTTATAAGAAAAAAAAAGAGGGAGTCTTCTCCTTCCCTCCGGTTTTCCTTTGGTCACGCCTTTGATGAAGCCTCTAAGCTGTCATTGCTGCGGAACAGTTTTGTTTAGATAGGCACTCAGGACAAGATTGCACGGTGGTGCTTTCATCTAGTTCTGTCATGAAGATGAATCTATATTTTGCACTCATATAGCATTGCTAGATATAAATAAGACTATATGGTTCTACCCTAGAATTGTATTCATAAACTGAAAGGGTACTAGAGATTATCTAGTCCAGTGGTTTTCCCACATTTTTTTTTTTAAATAGCACAAAACTCTCTTCAAACTTACTTGCAAGCCCAGAACCAAAACCAAGAGGTGCTGGTCCTAAGCTCTCTTCTCAGTTAACCTTTCCTTGGAGCCCTCACTTAAAATCTACTGATATTAGTCTATCCTCTCATTTTATGAACTTAACAAAAAGTTCTGAGCGAATACAATGTGTCTAGCTAGCACCGTACTAAGTTTAGGAAAAGCACTGGGCCTCAAATGCTCTGGTCCCTGGCTTATCAGGAAAGACAGATGATTACAACACAACATAGCGAACTCAGTGATTCAGAATTACCTGTGACCCTATGGAGGCATGGAACTGGGGCTCTCTAATCCAGTCTGGGGACGCTGAGTCTGAGCCTGAGGCTCTAAGACCGAGCAGATTAGCTAGGAGGGCATTTAACTTGGGAAGGTGTGGGGAAGAGTATAATACAGACCAAGAATGGAGAGGCTAAGTAGCTAGGGGTATATTCTGGAAGTTACAAGTCATT
The DNA here is from genome assembly GCF_003031525.2 of Neophocaena asiaeorientalis asiaeorientalis. Lineage (NCBI taxonomy): Eukaryota > Metazoa > Chordata > Mammalia > Artiodactyla > Phocoenidae > Neophocaena > Neophocaena asiaeorientalis. Next base: position 6,749,235 of record NW_020173215.1, read on the forward strand.
TTATGTAGCAGAGAGCTCTGTGGCAACTGGTGAAGAGGCCTAAGCCCTGTCTTGGAATAGGAAGTAGGGTGCCACTAAGGCCTTTAGGTAGGGAGACAAAGAGGTCAAATTTTTCGGATTGCCAACAGCGACTGTGAATTTGATGAGGACGAGAAGGGAGGTGGGAAGACAAGACAGGAGAGTATATAGCAGGCGCTCTCTGACGGAGAACGTGAGAGCAGGAGCAAGTCTGGCAGGAAAATGATGCATTCATGTTGCGCTTCCAGGCAGATGTCCAGCATGATTGGACGGGTATCTCATCTGAAGCCTCAGAGAATACACTATGATCCTACATAGAAAGGGACTCGAGCGAGATGTGGAGCGGGGGAATTCCCTGGCAGTCCAGTGGTTAGGACTCTGTGCTTTCACTGTCGAGGGTGTGGGTTCAATATCTGGTCAGAGAACTAAGATCCCGCACGCCGCGTAGTGTGGCCAGAAAAAGAGATGTGGGAAAAGGTTAACTTTGCTTAACTCTTAATTTGTGGTTAATTCTCACTTTCTTAAACTTTTTCTGTACACGTATATTACTTTTATAAATGGGTAAAAGCATAGTTGTTCTAAAGTCTGCCAACTCATCTTCCAAGCTTTGCTCTCTAACCCAACTGGCATCATACCATATATGCAATATCCTGCGTTTTCACGAACAGTACTATGTCGTCACTAAAAATCATGCTTTCAAAGGAAAAATGCAAATATTTACCCGCCTTCTTAGACAACTTCACAATCTGGTTTAGCTGGGCTCCATGCAGATATAGGAAGACAGAAAAATCTCTTGAGAATAAACCAGTGTTCACAGCACATTAAGTTCTCTCTTGAAGGAATAATCACGGGCAGCCCTAATGTTCTGTCACTAGTGATGGCAGAACAAATGCAAACCTGAAATGTAGCTCAGGGTCTTCTCAAAGTCTGACTCGCAGGACTGTGTGAGGAGGTACGGGCTTTTCTGACATGGCCTGGGGATGATGAGCCCCGCTGAAGAGCGGTAAGGAAAAGCGGGGTGGGTCCACTTGAACTTCCTTCCCACAACAAATGGGCCGTAACCTGTGATTCGCATCATCGACCAGATTGATGGCTGACTTTAATGGAGCACACTCAAAAGCTGTCATTGAGCATTTGCTACTTTTAATTCATTAGAGGAAAAGAACCATCAGTACAATATTCAATAACTTATTTCCACTGTGCTCAAAGCAACTTACACATTTTATAAATTCTTTAGTATAGTATCACCAGCTTATCCTATTTAATTTCTTTAAACCATTAAAAAAAATCAAAGTATAGTTAATTTACAATGTTGTGTTTCAGGTATACGGCAAACTGATTCAGTTATACATATACATGTATATCTATTCTTTCTCAAATTCTTTTCCATTCTAGGTTATTACAAGATATTGAATCTAGTTCCCTGTGCTATACAATAGGTCCTTGATGTTTACCTATTTTATATATGGTAGTATGTATATTGTTAATCTCAAACGCCTATTTAATCCCCCCTCCCTTCCCCTTTGGTAACCATAAGTTTGTTTTCTACGTCTGTGGGTCTATTTGTTTTGTAAATAAGTTCATTTATATCATCTTTTTAGTTTCCACATATGGTATTTTTGTCTGACTTAACTTCACTTAATATTACTGATAATCTCTAGGCATCCATGTTGCTGCAAATGGCATTATTTCATTCTTCTTTTAACTCTCAACCACTGCGCCACCAGGGAAGCCCCCACATCTTTATTCATTCATCTGTTGATAGACACTTAGGTTGCTTCCATGTCTTGGTTATTGTACATACTGCTGCAATGGACACTGGGGTGCATGTATCTTCTCGAATTAAAGTTTTCTCCTTACCAGCTTGTTCTAATCCATATAAACACTGTAAGGCTATACACTGTGTTTACATGCCAATGGCATCTATTTCTAGCAATGTGCTGCACTTCTCAGTTATCAGTAGAGGTAAATGGAATACTTGGGTGACGAGAGTCTGATTTACGCCAAGTTTTCAAGAGAATAATTTTCTCTAGTAATAGTTCAACATATTAACTTTTGCTTTCTAGATTGTAGGTGGGGGTAAAAGTGTCAGATTATGCAGATTTCAAAAAAGGCAGGTGGAATTACTGTCAGGAAAACGTAAGCACCATAGTCAAAGTTTTAAAAACGTGATCTGTAATCTAAATGGGCTCACTCCCTAACAGAGAAACTGGCTAGTACACACAGTATAGACTTTATTTGCGAAACATACTGCCAACTTGGAGAAGTTATCAAAAGACAAAAAAACTGAAGAGAATATTTGATATTAAAAAAAAAATCACATACTAGAATTTTATGTGAAATCTCCTAATTTTTAACTCAGAAATGCTACGGATGTTTAGGGAGTGAAAGAGAAAACCAAATACAGGGAATCAGACCAAAATTATCTAAGGTTAAGGTCCTTTTCAAGTAGATGACTAAGAAAGATAATACAGCTGACCCTTGAACATTATGCAGGGGTTCAGAGGTACCGACCTGTGCTGAGTGAAATTCCCCTTACGGCCCTCTGGATCTGCAGTTCCACATCCACAGATTCAACCAAATGTGGATCATGAAGTACTGTAATACTGAAGAAAATAAAGTGGACCCACACAGTTCAAACCGTTGTTGTTCAAGGGTAAATTGTATAACTTGAAAAGACTGGTGTGGTGTTTCTCACATTTGAAAATTCTGATCATAAGAATTACCCAAGGCACTTCTTACAAATAGAGTCCGAGACTCATTCTCTTTCCATTCTGGCTCAGTGGGTGGTAGGTTTTGACTGGGGACCAAGAATTTGTATTTTAAGCACCTCAAGTGGTTCTAATAATCAGGCAAGTTAGGGAAATAGTGGTTAAGGGAGAAACAACAGCAACAATGCCACCACAGGTCCCGTCCCCTTACTCAATGACTGACTGCCCACCAAACTTCCTGAGAATGAGAACACTCAATTGAAATTGAGGAATTGTCCATAGAACACTTTATTTCAAGTCCAAAGCACAACATTACTCATTTTTCTTAACAGACTACATAATTTTTACTGCATGAATATTTAGGGTTTCTCTATTCACAAGTGTAGATTTACTTCTTAAGTTTAGGCTCAAATGATTCATATATATCAGTTTACTCCAGAGGACACATACTAACAAATCTGTTCAGAAAATATTTTACATAAAAACACACAAACCATTTACCAACACTCTTCAGTTGTTACAACCAGTCTTCAGCAAAGATCTGGCTGAAGTTCATCATTTTCTACAAAACATTCCAAGACTGAACACAATAGAATGTAGTATTTTACATACTTTAGCTTATTACTGCAGTTAAAAGTTCCTCTTTCTTTGATGGCTTCTGCATATATTATACTCGTAAAGCAGGAGAATTCTTTTCTCTAACTGCTGACTTATTAAATAAAATTGTCTTTTTTGGTATAACTTGTCTCCAATTAAGAATCTAAATAGTCATGATGCAATCAAATAATGGACACACATCGGGCTTGTAGTAAGAGCTTTTTCAAACTAACAATAGAAGAATTTAATACCTATCAATCAGTACAATATCCTTTATTGTTTTGTGTTCAATAACTACCACCTGGAGTGCTATTACTTCTAGTATTATCAGTTGGCATCAAAATATAAAGAAAAAATATGTACATTTTAATATATCAATTCTTACCTGAATAATCTCAGATCTCTTGAGAATGTTCCACAAAGTGGAATTTCTTCCTAAAGTTACAGTGAATGTGGTACAATGTGTACAACTTGGTTAACCAGTGCCTGCCTTTCATTTCCAAGATTTTTCCTTATCTTGAATCAAATACACAATCTCAACTCCCATATGATAATGCACTGGCTTACAGTTTGTATATAAAGTCCAACTCAAGCTTATTTTGGTTTATTGTACATGCTTTATTAAAATGGTACGGGTATTTACAGTATCTGCAGATCCCTTCCAAGGCGCTCTCACACACACTCAGACACACCCACACGACATCCATACTACGGCCTCATGCACCCACACCAGTGAGTTGTGAGAGTCAAGACTCCTAAAATTAGGCAGCTGTTAGGGGATAGAGTTGTTGATTTGTTTTTCAATTTTTTTTTTGAAAAGAGAAAAGCATGGGGGAATGCATTTGGCCATGACAATGCTAATTAAGTTTGTGTATATTAACATATATGGCAGTAACACTGAATATTCCTTTTACATTCTATATACACAGAATGACATCAAGGTTTTGCGGTCAACAGAATATTCCAACTTCAGTCTCAATGCTGCTTGTAGTGACTTCTGAATTCACATAGGGGCTTTTCCTAAAAATAATTCAAGTCTATGTAAGTGAAATAAGGCACAATTAATATTGATTTGATCTAGGGGAAGGAAAGGGATAAAAACCAGTTTCAAATGATCTTACTGTTGGGGAATTAGCTTTGACTTAAATACACCTGAAACCCCTTTTTCTAATTTCCAAAAATTTCTTAGAAATAAAAGTTTTTTTCTTTTCTCTGACAAAACCCAAAAAGAAAAACTCGGGGAGTCACATCTTAGTGTTTCAGTAGCCTTAACTACTCAGACTGATGGGCACCAACCCCCCTCCCTCATTGCTAAAACAGACCCAGCGCATGAAGTAGGAATTCCTTGCTGTTTTTTTAAGGAGATCCGTACACTTAAGTAGCAAATACGTATCAGGTTGTCTTTGATTTAAAAAAAAAAGAGAAAAGGAAAAGTAATCTTGTGACTTTCTTGCTCTTTAAAAAAATCCCTGTCTCCTTCTTTTCAGGATGAAGAAGCCCCACCAGACATTACAAACAACTGCAACAAATGAGTCTGGCAGCATAATGTCTAGTATTCGAATCTTCATAGTGAGACTCATTTAGCTTGTACAAACAATCTGTTGAATGTTTTTTTGCAGCAGGTGAACCAAACCCAAAGACGCTGGACATTCTGTGAAAGGGAGTAAGAATTGCAGTTCTGAAGGCCCCTGACTTTGGTTGTTTACAAAGTTCAATCCTGTTTATTGTGATCCTTGGTATCTTCTTCATCTGTATATTCTGATGGTTCTTCCCCTGGTTTTAGGAGTCTGCCTACATAATCATATTTTTCTGAAAGATACATCAAAAGAAAATCAGTAGCGATCAAATTTGTCTCACTATTCCATTATACAGCAGGGAAGGTGTATGCTTCCTTTAGAGTCATATAGAACAAGGTAAGTTTTTCCTATTGTTTACCTTGTCCAGTCTTTGTACTCATGTAACACTTGAACAAAAGAAAACAAGGTCAGGGAACTCATAAAGCTTGGGAATTGTGCTTTTGCAGGAGAGTGTTCCATACAACCAGTTCCTAATCAAGGACACTGCATCAGAATCACTTGGAGACCTTTAAAAAAAATGTATGCACATCCAGGACCCATCTTGGAGTCACCCATGCCAGGCTCTTGGAATAGGTATGAGGACGTGTACTTTGAAACTGGTTTAACTCTAATGTGCACTGTGAGTCTCAGAATAGTTCTTTACATTTTAATAGCCCAAAGGATTGTCATTAGATAGACAATGTAGGGCATTTCCAACAGTTAGAAGACCATAAAAAAGTTAATGGTTACTTTCTTGGGGAGAAAGAGTACATGACGTGGAAAATCACATGGAAAGTAGATCCAACCAGGAAATATTATTGGGGAGAAGATGTGACACATGCTAGTAGTCCCTAAGAAAACAAACCAAATGAGAAGATGAAAATTCACTCGTTACTTATTATCCTGTGTTCTCTGAGTTCCCGATACGTGGTGCCTAGTACATTATTGTTCTTTCTCCTATCAAACTCTCTTCTTAGATCTCGGTTACATTGCTTGTTTTTATGTTACCAGGTGTTTAATTTAGAACATCGTTATGTCCAAGGTGATAACACGTTTAGTCATTTCTTGGTCAAGACTCTGAACCTAGTTTAAGCAAATTAACTGACAAACCGAGAGGATAAGACAGGAGGACTGCTTTGTATAGCAAAACCAGTATAAGTGCCAAGAAGCCAGAAGAAGTATTCCAAGGGATCCACAGGTCACATAAATAGCAGTCCAGAGTGTTCACAGAGGCGGTAAAAATTGATGTCATGAGCATGTAATGAAGGAGAATGACATTTTTCCTTTATGGTTTGAAGGTAAGATCAAGAAAATCATTTTAGAATAAACTAAAATTATAGTATCAATATCACTAATTAATTGTTTTAAATAATTGTTTTAAATTCTATATTTAAAAAACTATACCTTAATGAACAAGCCTTATAAGACTAAAGGTGTCACAATTTTTATAAATTTTATAGTTTGTAACAAGCCAATTTTTAAATATGGATTTTATAAATAATAAGCACATGTAACAATCATTTTGATAGTTAGCTATGTTTATCATCAAATAATGATGGCAGTGAAAACAGACAGCATCCTTAGGCTCTTTAGTAATGAAATAGTATGTACTTTCTTTGGCCATATAGTTAATATTTGCAAAGAACCCAACAAAATGAAGGTACCTTTAAACTGCATTTCCCATTCTCGAACACTCTCCATTTGTACGGCATTCAAATCTGAGAGATCATCATATTCATCTTTAAGTGCATCTTTATCTAGGCAAAATGTCGCCAGTCCTCTGGAGGCATCCCTACCAGCAAATATTCCATATGGACCCGCTGGGAAAAAAAAGAAATTATTTAGATTATCTAACCCTATGTTAGAATGTCTCAAATGAAAAAGTCAAATAAAGGAAACCTCATGACTCTTATGTGGTACACAGCCTTAATTTCAAAACATGCACAGACACTAAATAGGATAATGAGAAGAAATTTCTTAGAATAAGATAACTCTATATGTACAGGCGCAGAAAGAAGTCCATGATATAGTAATTGAAAAAAGCAATTCAGCAAATTATATAGTATGACTCACTTTGAATTTAAAAAAAGATATACATATATGCACATTTCACCCACGTTTGTATATGCACAAGAAAACACCAGGAAGAATACAGACCAAGCACTTTACAGTGGCAACATTTCTGGAGAATGGAGAGGAAAGTTTTACTTCACATATAACAGAATAAAGCATTTTCTAATGAGAAGTACACAAGTAGAAAAAAATGGAAATCCCCTGATTTTTAAATGAGCAAAATAATGATTATAGCCATATTCATATTTGAAATCATTTTCGAAATTGAAGGTTATGTGTCAGAAAAGCATCTATACTTTTAAGAATAGAATTCAAAAATTAAATAGACAAAAATCTAAACATTTATAAACATTAATTTGAATTACAGAAAGCACTGCACCATAAAGTTCATTGGATGTAGGAAAACTCATTTCTTTTTTAATTGCATGGAAAAAGTGGCCTTAATAAATTTAAAAAGTAGCATTATTAGGTATTAATATATTAACATGAAAATAAAGGCAATACTTCCAGTAAAGTACTTTTTCCTGCTTTCCTGTTCTTAAGTACTTTCCATATTGCTGCTTAATATTAGGTGACTATCACAATTATCATTTAAGGGTTATATATTTTCCCACTGAGTGGATACACCTATAATTTATTTAATCATTTCCCTATTAATATAAACTTAGGCTATCATTTTATACTTTTAAATTTGTCTTCTATATAAGAAAATGGGACACTATTTACAACTGGCCAACATTTGTAACTTTCAAACTTTGCCCATTATCTCAACTGACATTCAAAAAGGTATGACAACTGACATTCAAAAAGTGTTTGAGAGAAGGAAATCTAATACTGTTTCTATTTACAAAGTAAAATCTGAAGTTCTTTAATTGGATTTAATTATTTTGGAGAAACATTAACTTTTTTCTTTTTTTAAATTTAAGTCTGTTACAATGCTGTTAGTTTTAAGTGTACAGCAAAGTGATTCAGATATATATATATATTCTTTTTCATTATAGGTTATTACAAGATAATGAGTATAGTTCCCTGTGCTATACAGTAGGTCCTTGCTTACCTATTTTATATATAGTAGTGTGTATATGTTAAGCCCAAGCTACTAACTTATTCCCCGCCATCCTCTTTGGTAACCATAAGTTTGTTTTCTAAGTCCGTGAGTCTATTTGTTTTGTAAAAAAGTTCATTTGTATCATTTTTTAAGATTCCACATACAAGTGATATCATATATTTGTCTTTCTCTGTTTGACTGACTTCACTTATGATAATCTCTAGGTCCATCCATGTTGCTGCAAATGGCATTATTTCATTCTTTTTTATGAGAAACATTTAACTTTTTTTTTTTTTGGCTATGCCACCTGGCTTGCAGGTTCCCGACACCAGGGATTGAGCCCCAGCCCTGGCAGTGAAAGCACCAAGTTCTAACCAATGGATCGCCAGGGAATTCCCAATGTTAACTTTTAAAACTAAGCAAGAACAGTCCCTAGGGAAAGAAAAGCAGTCCACCTTAAAGCAGTTGTGTTTTTTTGTGGTATATAACTCCACATGCTTTGTGGCAATGGCTGTTTTCAGGAGATGGAGAAAAAAAAAAAAAAAAAAAAAAAAAATATATATACACACACACACACACATTTATGTATATACAGAGAGAACTAATGTGATTTTTTTCTTAAGAAGCAACAATGACAAAAAAAAATCTGTGAATAATATATAGGCTCTTTTTTTTTTGCAATACGCGGGCCTCTCACTGTTGCGGAGCACAGGCTCTGGACGCGCAGGCTCAGTGGCCATGGCTCACGGGCCCAGCCGCTCCGTGGCATGTGGGATCCTCCCAGACCGGGGCACTAACCTGTATCCCCTGCATTGGCAGGCGGACCCTCAACCACTGCGCCACCAGGGAAGCCCAATATATAGCCTCTTAATGCTAACTGGACCAATGCGTACAAACTTAAAACAGTGATTAGTCAAACACACAAAAGAAAAAAATAAAATTGATCAAGGCTATAAAAAACTACAAATGTAAAATGAGAATTTCAACTTTTTGGAGAATTTGCTAGCAATCTCACTTTCCTCTCTCATAGTATTGCAAAGTGGAAGGGACAGTTTTTTGCCCTCCCTATTTGGCAGACAAATAGAAACAGAGGCATTCAGTGCCTTGCCTAAAATTACTGACAGAACTGGGAAGTAACATTTCCACTTTTCTGACTACACCAAACACAGCACATCTTGAGAAAACACACAGAGGACCCACAAACCCAAAGATGGAGTGACAATCCTGAAAACTGGAGCATTTCACTAATCACAAAATTTCAGGGAAATGGCTATTTTAGAATACCTGTTAAATCAAAATGGAAGGGCATTAACAAAAGAAGCTTTTTTTTTAGAAATCATCAGCTTTTCTTAGCATTGTGTTATAATATTTACCTCCCTGGCCTACAAAAGTCAATCTACTTCAGGATACGTATCAACCTTAAAACATATCCAAATGGTAAACAGGAGAGAAGAAAAGATGATCACTATAAAAAATAGGAGTCATAAAACCCTCCATCTTTGAGTATATTAACGTATAACAGTGTATTCTTTAGTAAAATTGTCTGCCAACTTCCCTAAGAGGGAATGATGTTCTTTTTTTGGTTTGGCTAACTTAGAGTGAACTTGAGTCAACAGTTAATAACCCAAGCCTAATTCTAGACAAAATGATGTTTTGTTAACTCTTGAAAAGAATGATTCAGTGATTAACATATTTTCCCACTCTTTGTATTGCTGTCCTTTCCACATGTTTCCAATTTCCCCCAAGAAGCATTTAACTTCTGAAAAGGATTTTTTGAAAAGTTTTCTTTACTTTTTCCTGTAAGACCATAAAGAACGTAATATAAAGATTCAGAACTAGAGTTGGAAAAGGATGAGTTGCATAGAAAAAGGAGGATTTGAGGTCCAGTTAAAGTATATTTCTCTGCATCCCTAACACAATCAAAACCATATCTAAGAAGTCAGTAATACCTCCCTTTTCCACTACCTCCTTACATAACAGACCTAAATGTTACTGATTCTAATATTTTGATAACTACTCTTGGCTATCCATAATACAATAATAGCAGAGAGCTACCCAAGGAAAGCAAATTTTAAATGGTATTAGGTCTTCAGTATGGTATAATTTACACACACACACACTCAAATCTCGCTTAAATTAATCAGATTGTTTTGATTAAGGCTCATTTAGATATTAACATTTCAGTAATAACTAAGCAAATTATACTCTTGCTTTATCAAAGACTAAAATATAGTGCTAATACAAAACTAGATTTACAGTTTCAAGAAAATTCTTGCTACAAAAAATGTACCCAATTATTTAGCCAAGACAGATTCTCTTAAATGTACATATATAACAAATATCCTAGGACATCATTTTAATGATAAATCTTATTTCCACAATATTGTTAAATACACCGAAATGACATTATACTAGTTAGAATTCAGATTTCATTAACAGTTTTAAGAGTTAATACCACTTATGATACAGATTTTTAAAGTTCAAAAATCAGTAAATCTACTAGTTATTGTATCCTGAAACTGCTTACTTTAATACAATCAAGTGACAATGGGGTGACATATTTTTGAAGGCAACAACATATGGTCACTGTAAAACAATGTTTTAAAGAATAATTTAATGAATAAACAATTCCAGGAGGAAGTAAATAAAATATCTAAAATATGTAACACATAATTTTGTGACTATTAAGGTGATTATGTATCTACATTAGTATTTATGAAGAAGAGAAAATTCCAGAATGTTTTAGTTATTTCCATGGTATAAAAACCATAGCTCTCAGAGACAAACTTTAATTCATTAAAGTTTATAAACAGCCCAGTTTTCTGGCATGTTCTGACAATAGTCTTCTGTGATTATTAAAGTAAGTTAAAAAAAATCTAATAATACTTGGTATTGAGTAATTTATTCCAAATAAGGTTATAATGTGCCTAGGAACAAATGAAACAATATGTAAAAGTGACTAAATGAAATCCAACTAATAGATATTATTTTTTTATACTTAGCTCTAGGAACTCCCAGGACTTTTAGAGAGAAGGTAGCATGGTAAAACTGAAAGAATACCTCTTAAGAAGTTAAGATACCTGGGTTCGAGGCCGCACCCTACACTTGACCTTGGGCAAATTTTACATGCCTAAAATTGGAGGTCAAACCAGATAATCTCTTGACTACTATAATTCTAAGAGGAACTGAAAACTCAACCTTGCTTCAAAAATTCAAACTAGGAGGCTCTCAGCAATACTGTGGGTTGAGCTAGTGGCCCTGGCCTCAGGGCTCAAGGCTGGGCTGGGGGCAGGGAAGACTTTGAAAAATTAAAACCCCAGGCCTGTGCCGTTTGTGGGGGTGGGGCCTGAGTTCACCTAGCCCAGGTAGAATGAGAACTCTAAGGTGAAAAAAATACAATAGCATGGATTTAAATATCTGTTGGAATTTAACAAACAGTAATGGTAATACAGCAAGTATTGGGAAAAAGAAGTTATTCTATAAATGATGTTGGGATAACTGAACAGCCCTCTGTAAGAAAACAAAAACAAAAGTTGGATGCTTACTTCACTTCTTAAAATAAATTCCAAGTGGAACTAACAAACTAAAACCATAAAAGTATTAAGAAACTACAGATTTTAAAAAATAATCTTTAAGTGCAAAAAAGCTTTAAGTATGATACAAAGCCCAGCAGCAATAAAATAGTCATGATTGAAAAAAATGTGGCAAAAAATATATGAATAGATAATTTGTAGGAAAGGAAACATAAATGACTCAAATTTTTGAGGATGTCCAACCTCACTGAGAAATGTAAATTAAAATAATATTGAAATACTATTTTAACTGCTCAGATTGACAAAGACCAAAAAGTTTAATATCACATTTTTGGCAAAAGGGTGAGAAACAGGCATTTTCGTGTGAGTGTAAATTGGTCCAATGTCTCTGGAGGGCAATTCGGAAATAAGTACCCAAATTAAAAATGTCCATACCCTAAGACTCAGTAATTTTACGTCTAGGAATTTATTTGATAGATAATTATGATTTTACTCACGTTTAAAATGATACATGAATATTTAGAGCAGTACCATGTAATAACAAGAGATTGGAAACAAATGTTCATTAAAAGTGGACTACTGGGCTTCCCTGGTGGCGCAGTGGTTGAGAGTCCGCCTGCCGATGCGGGGGACACGGGTTCGTGCCCCGGTCCGGGAGGAGCCCACATGCCACGGAGCGGCTGGGCCCATGAGCCATGGCCGCTGAGCCTGCGCGTCCGGAGCCTGTGCTCCGCAGCAGGAGAGGCCACAGCAGTGAGAGGCCTGCGTACCGCAAAAAAAAAAAAAAAAAAAAAAAGTGGACTATTATGATATATTCATATAATAGAATTTATGCACACATTCAAAAGAATGAAATGGTTCTCTTTAAACTGATATGAAAGGCTCTCAATATATTAAAATATTGTTAAAGGTTTGTATAGTATGCTACAATTAGTGCATGGGAGGGGTGTACATACCCACATGCCTTCACTTGCAGAGAATAGCTCTGGAACAAGACTCAGATACTCAGACTGGTTCCTCACCTCTAGGGAGGGGAACATGGTGGCTGGGTCGTGGGAAGGAGACTATCTTTTACTATATACCCTTTAAAATTTTTCTATCTTGAGCACGTATTACCTAATAAAAAAATTTTTTTTTCCAGAAACTTCCATTGAGGCATACCCCAAACCACTCCACAGGGAGACTTCCACAACCCAGGGCTCATGGAACAGCACAGAAAATATTCAAGAAACAAAAAGACAGCAATTGCTGAATTTTGTAATAAAAGTTATAACTACATGAAGAAACAAACTACCATGCAGGGGTGAGCACACAGAACAGATATGAGAAATGGTATCCCAAGAATAAGATAACAGAAGCAGATTAAAGAGATATAGTATGTTTACTTAAAATTATTAAGAAATTAAGGGGACTTCCCTGGTGGTCCAGTGGTTAAGAATCCACATTCCAATGTAGGTGATGGTTCGATCCCTGATCAGGGAATTAAGATCCCACATGCCGTGGGGCAAATGAGCCCGCATGCTGCACTACCGAGCCTGCGCACCTCAACTATAAAGCCTGTGTGCTGCAAACTACAGGGCCCACGTGCTCTGGAGCCTGTGCAGCACAACTACAGAGCCCCGTGTACTGCAGCTACTGAGCCTGTGCTCTGGAGCCCACACGCCACAACGAAAGATCCTGCGTGCTGCAGCTAAGACCCAACGCAGCCAAAAAAAAAAAGAAAAAGAAAACAAAAAACTAAAAAAGCCATTATCGAGGATATGAGTTAAAAAAACAGTTAACCCACATTTTATATCCTACATCTATACTATTATTCCTGAGTGAGGGCAGATAGACACAGAATCTTTTTCTATCAATGAAAAAAGCTATAGGATGTACCTCACTAAAATGAAAACTGAACCCTGAACAAAGGAATGAGATGCAAGAAATGACAGTGAATAAAGAAAATGGTAACTATGTTGGTAAATTTAAATGAAGATCGACTCTTAAAAAAGAAGTTAATAATTTAACCAATTTGGGGGTAGAGTTTTAAAAACTGCAGTAAAACTAGAAGTCTAATAGTAATAACATAGAAAAAATGGAATGTGGGAGGGATTAGAGTTAATGCTTTCTAACCAGGGCCACAATATATGGCTATGTACCATATAACTCCAGGGGACACCACTTACATTTGTATACATGATAGTTTTGTATATTTAATATTAAGAAATATTCTGTCAAATGGCAGTGAAGTGTCTTAAAGAGTTCTTTCTAATTCATACAAAAATGTTTGGTTAACATTCTTATATTCTATAGCAAAAACTGAAGGAAAAGAATCTTATCACCAAAAGAATAGAAATAGAATGCATCCAAATCAGTAGGGGGATGTGAAACAGAAACAGACACACAGACCATAGAGAACAGACTTGTGGCTGCCAAGGGGTGGGTGGAGTTGGGGAGGGATGGATTGGGAGTTTGGGGTGAGCAGATGCAAACTAGTATACAGACAACGGATAAACAAGGTCCTACTGTATAGCACAGGGAACTATATTCAATACCCTGTGATAAACCACAGTGGAAAAGGATATAAAAAAGAATGTATATGTATGTATAACTGAAACACTTTGCTGCATAGTACAAATTAATACAACATTGTAAATCAACTATACTTTAATAAAATAAATTTTAAAAAAATCAGTAGGGGAGAAAACGTGGAAGGAATAAAAAAATAAACTAATTAAGTTGTTAAGACAGTATTGATATTAAATTTAATGAAAAAATCAGCTATATGTTATTTATAAGGAAAAAAAAACACAGATTGGTTAAAAGTAAAAGGAGGGAAAAAGAAGCACTGAGGTAACACTAATCAAATGAAGCCTCAAGTCAAATCTGAAAATCAGTAAGGGTGATAAGGATGTTTCTTCCTCTGCCGATTAACACAGTATCAGTTCTAGATCTAGTGCTTAGATAGCTTCAAAACATTGATATACCCAATCTTTGTAAGGCTGGCTCCTTCAGGTTTTTGCTTAGGTATCAATCCTCACTTTCTTGACAAACCAATATAAATAAGGTACCTGTCTTAACCGTTTGATCTAAATAAAGTCCTTTGTTAACCTCTATTACATATCCTATTCATTTATTTCACATCATATTTAATTACAGACTATAATCATGTATTGAATGCTTGTTTATCATCTGTCTTCCTCAACAGACCATAAACTCCATGAGGGTAGGGAGGCAAATGTTTTGAAGACTCAGAGAACTCTCATTTCTCAAAACATCTTATCTAGGCAACAATGTAATGAAATCCAGGCAATTCCTTCTTAGAGTTTAAAAGTGGAGATGAAATCCTATATTAAAGATCTTGAGACAAGATGCTGGCTCTAAGAGTACAGCAGTTATTTAGTGATGTCTGTCACAAGTACGTGGGGGAGGAGTGATCTATGTTACACTGTTGAAAGAACTATTATAAAAGAACTTGAATGGCTAACTCCAGATGTTACTAAATGTACTCCTTTCCTCCAACCTGAATAACATCTTCTGGTCTTATACATGCTTTAAGCTATCCTATTATACTTTGTGTTAGTATTTAATACAAATACAATTCCCTCTTAGATTAAAAACACTGGAATGATGTTGAACTCAGAAGAGCCAAACAAGAAGGTACTGTAGAAATTACTAGTATAAATTTGAGCAGAGTATCAAAATTCATCAGAAGACTTAGCTGATCCCTTTATCTGATTGGCAGGTAATGAATAGTAGGTAATGAATGTGTATGGGCATTAGACCTAACACAGACCCAGTTGGCTTCAAAGAAGCTAGGATGAGAGCTGGGTAGTGTCAGTAGGACATTGATGAAGGAATAGGTTTGTCTATATGCCTAAACTGTTGCTTCACCTGCAATTCTTCAAACTACAAATAAAACTCACATATTGAACATAAAGTTAAAAAAGGAGGAAAGACACATGAAAGGTAAATGTGCTCCTTTCCCCCACCTCCTAAATATTAGGCATCTCATGGGGTACTTTGTATATACTTCTTTCCTTTCCAGTGGAATTTAAATGGTATGTTGGAGAAAATACAGCTTTGGTATATGTCAAAGAATACATGGAATAATGGGGGAAGCTATATATCTAAATATCAGAAACGCAGATAAACTATTAGAAAGGTCAATTGTATAATTTCTTGCCATTCTAAAGAATAAAAAACACTGTTTTAATTCCACTGCAGTAATATTACATCAAATTATTTAAAATTATACTATCTGTTGGAGTCTTCCTCATCTATTATGACTATGGAAACGTGAAATTATATTATGTTGTGATACAGTGGGAGGGGATAGCCTATGAAGCCTGTTAGACTGGGTTTGATTTCTAGCTTGGCTACTTACTAGATATGTGACTTGGGGCAAAATCTCTCTGAGTTTCAGTTTCCACGTTTGTAAAATGGGAACATTACTTATTTCCTAGGGCTGTCTGAAAATTAAATGAGATAATAAGCCCCAAATGGAGTTTCCTACTCCTTCTACCCTGACCTCTAGAATCAATGCTGTTGAACAGAACTCAATGGGAAGACGGAAATGCTCTATAAACTGCACTGTATAGTACGGTAGCCATGTGGGTACTGAGCACTTGAAATATGGCTAGTGCAACTGAGGAACTCAATTTTTAATTATATTTAATTTTAATTAATTTAAATTTAAAAAGCTACATGTGGCTTGCGGCTACCATATCAAACAGCACAACATAAAGCCATGAAGTGTGTTTCTTTGAGGCTTTAAATCGTTATGGAACTAGGAGAGGGTATAAAAAATAACAGCAGTGAGATTCTCTTTAAGTTTATCCCAGAATGCAGTATACCTGAAATAGAACAGATAGGCTTTGCGGTCAAATATGTCTGGATTTGAATACCACGTCTGTGTGACCCAAGCCAATTTACCTCAAATTCCTAAACCTCAGGCTCCCCATCTGAAAGACAGAATACTCACTAATCTCACTGAAGCATTGTGGAGATGACAAATTAATGGATTTGATGTAGTAGGTGCTTAACAAATCTGGTTCCTTTCTCCTCCCACATTCACTGTTTCTTACATGACCACTTTCCTCACATGCTGGCCAACTGCCTGAACTGTTACTAAATTTAATATTGACAAATGTAGTTAATGACAACTGTTTGCCAATATGTGTTTACTCCACTAAATTAAACTGCCAATATTTAATTTTTTAACAACCCAAACTTTAAAAATGTATGGCTAAAAATATCTTCAACACAGAAAAAGCCTCACAAAACAATCTAACTCTAAAACCATTACTGATAAATGGGAGTAGATATTGATTAGGCACAGAAACTAGGTTTTCTAGCTCCCTTAGCTCATTCTTTCAGCTACTAAGAGTCTCAGGTAAGGATTTTTACTTCTGAATTATTCTGCTACAAAACTGCTTAATTGATTTGAGGATGAAAATAAAAAATTAAAACCAAAACCGAACTTATGTCTGTTTCATAGCCAGAAATTTGGCTTCAAGACTTTTGGGAAGTGTTTTATCTTCTCTTAATGTGAAATATATTCTCAGCCCCTAAGATGATCTGGCTACCTTTAAGGTTCCTTTCAATAATAAAATATTCCAAATATCTCTGTTAGGTTGTTAATTGATAAGTACTTAGAATAAAATAACTGAATATCACTCTTAGCCTGTTCATTAGAACCTGGAAATCAGTGGAAGCTAACCTAAAGCTGACTCCTCTGTTGTTACCAGGAACCCCCTCACTGGCTCAAGCCACACAAAGGCTATCTACATTACAACTATGACTCAATTTTAAAATTTCTGTTGCAGAACATTTGCCACTGGATCCTGCCAAACTGTGTCTAAGGCTGTTTCTCCTAGCTATTTTCAGATAGTGGCAAGGCATAATGTGTGAGGACCGATATGCTTCTTTGTACTAATACTTTGGTTGCTTCACTGTCAGTTTAGATAGGGGTACAAAGGCAGAGTTTTTAGTTTGGTTAAGCTCTGTATTAAAAATCTAAACCTGTACACAATTTCTAATCATCGAACACACATACTGTGTAAATCCTTGACTAAAAAAAAAAAAAACTATTTAATTTGGTCTGTCCGTTTAAATATTGTACTTTGGCCCTATTGTCTTATCCCCCATGCTCATAAGTAAACAAAAAAAGTATTAACTATTTCAGCTGATATGAGTAGGCAGACATCTGGTTTTCATTTTTATACAACGAGAAGCAAGTACTTAATAAGCTATCTGTGACTTGGTTGGATTGAATGTACTATAAATATATACAGAAAATACAAGGCACTAAGAAATAAATAGTTCAACATGTAGAATCTCCAATTTCTTACCTCTAATTAACAACAAACCAAAGCACTTCTAAAATACCTTCCAGCCACTAAGCACAGAAATCGTAAGTATATATTTGCAAGTATCAATAAATCTCATGGACTAACAGATTACAGAGGAAACCAACTTGTTTTTAGACTTGCCAACCCCCTTGACTTTAAGACTTGGATGTACTCTTTCGAATAACAGGTCACTCTAGGTCTCTAATTTTATTTACTTTTATTGTAGTCACTTTTTTAAAGCTCAGAATAACTACACAACCAGCATGTACAATGTTGATCAGTTTTATGGTATACCAACAGGTTCCATGAGTCTGAACTGAAGTTTATTAACATAATCTGAAATGTATGCTATAACTACATTGTAAAGGAAGGGTTTCTAAACCAAACACCCTACACACACACAGTTCTCTGAAAGCAAAGTTTTAAAAATCTTTAACTTGCAGCACTGGTGCCTGGGGGGTATGAATTTATAGCTGTTTTAAGTTTTTGCTCCTCAGTGAAAACACAGTAAATCATAATCAACGTGTAGTTGAATACTTGCCTTCCTACTAAAAAAAAAAAAAAAGATAAAAGAGAGAAACCCGACAGGCACGCCTGCTGGGTATATGAGCTCCACCCCCAAAACTCTGGGCGAAGATCCTTGCCAGTATTTATTAGGATCTGCATTCAGGTTTGCCTCATCCCACATATATTGTTAATCTTGGAAAGCATCTTCGTACCAAAACCCGTTTTTAAAAAAAAAAAAAAGAGTCGAGGTGTTGCTTATATGACAGGAGTTTACAGAGGGCTAGGACTTGGAACTCCGTGTACCTAAATGTGGCCTTATGGGGAGTAGTAGAGGGAAAAGGAAGCTCAGTGGCGCGTGCACACACACGCGCACACACACAGAGTAAAGAAAGGAAAGCTATGAATTACAGCGCCTAAAACTTTAGGTCCCTACTTTAGAAATCTTTCTTCTCTCCCGCCCCCAACGATCCCAGGAATCAGAAAACTCAGGAAAGGCTGAGGGCCAGCGTGACTGGCGACAACTAACAGGATTTTGAAAAATTCAGCACAAGAAAAGGCTGCGAGGAGAAATGGGATAGGAGAAAAATGAAAGATGAGAGCTGGCTCCTGGGGCGACACTGGGACCCCGACTTCGGGGGAGTAAACGCCGGAGGGGCCCGCGGCCGAGGCGTGTGGGGGGCGGGCCGTCTCAGGTGCGGGAGACAAGGCGCGGGGATCCAGATGTCGAGAAGGATGGCAAGCTAACCCTTTGCCCAGGGGCCTCCCCATAATAAGATGGTCACGCTTGAGCTGCAGGGGGTCCTCCCCCTCCCCGTTCAACTCCTCACCGGGGCCGTAGAACTTGCTGCCTTTGGTCACGTCGAAGACTTTCCCATTGACCGCAAGCAGGATGCGCGGGGTGCGTGACCCGTCGTACTGGCGCAGCTGCTCCAAGCTGAAGTCCCGCTTCTTCATACGAGGAAGAGAGGCAGCGGGGCTCTCCTCGCCCGCCCCGGCCCCAGCCCCCAAACCCCGCCGCCCCCAACGCACCCACAGCCGGTAGGCCCCCAGCAGCACCAGCGCCACCAGCGCCACGTTCAGCAGCATCTCCCCGCCCCCCGTCAGAAGGGCCAGCGCAGCAGCCGACCAGCCGCCCCCTTCTGCTGCCGCTCCCGCGCCGCTCGGGCTCTCGCTGCTACCGTCGCTGCTGCTCTCGCTGCCACTCCCCAGGGTGCCTAAATTCACGTCCCCATCACCCGCCGCCATCACTGCCCGCCAGCGCCTTCCTCTCCTCCCCGCCCCCTGCCCTCCCCAACCCCACGGTCGGCCCCGCCCATGTGGGGCCTCCCAGCCAATAGCGTGAGGGTAGGGGGCGGGGTCAGGCCGGCTCCCGACTGGGTGTTAACGCGGTAACGTTGTCTTGGATCTCTCCCTCCGTCCCCCTCCCTCCTTTTGCAGGCCGCGCGCGCGTGCGACGCCCCGCCCACCTCGCCCCACACTTCCCTGCTCTCGTTCTTCGCCTCTAGTTGAAGTAGAAGAGGGGGGCGGGTCTGAAGAAAACACGGTGCGCCGGCCGCGCGCGCGGGCGGGGCGAGACTACGGCGCGTGCGCGTGCGCCGCGGCGCCACGCGCTCTCCTTTCCTCTGCAAGCCCTCTGGGAGACACGCTCCTCCCAGTCCCCTCGCTGTGCGCGTGCGCCCAGGGGTCGCTTTTCTTCCCAGGCCAGGGTTCGCGTCCGCATACTCCCGCCTCTTCGCTTTGGCTCCGCCCGAGAGCTTCACGTGCGCTGAGGCGGCCGCTGAGGCGGGACCCTCCCTGACGCCTTCCCGAGGGGGCGGGCTGGTGGCTAGTGGGAGGCCGCGGCATAGTTATAACTGCTTTCGCACACTGAAGAGGGGTGTCTCTTTCTCCCCCGGGCGCTGTCGCGCCTGTCCGGAAGCCCGGACCGTGGGCGCGCAGGCAAAGCTACAGCCTAGAAGTTTTGGCGAGGAGCTGGAGTCGCCTGGCGCGGAGAGCGCGCGCGGAGCTCGCCCAGGGATTGTTTGGCAAAAGGAATCTACGTGCTGTCTGCGCCATTCCCCAGTGGTTTTAGCCAAGGCTGCTCTTGTAGAATTTTCTTTCAGATATTGTACTAAAGGTGTCGTTTTTCCTTGAAACGTTCTCATTGGTGCGAGAGGCAAGTGAATAGGATGAGGTGGTCCTTTTTTTCGCGCATTTAGCTTTATTTACAGTTTCTTTTCATCTTCCTGGGTCTTGTAGAGTCTTTTAGCCTCTCGAGTCCTTAAAATTCCTGTGTAAATGTCACCCCTGAAGCCTCATTCTGAACCCCTCACCTCACGCTCTCAAGTCATCTGATGTGCTCCTTCTCGCCCCAGTCTGTTTTGTGTCGCTAGTCCCCGCCC
Organism: Neophocaena asiaeorientalis asiaeorientalis; assembly: GCF_003031525.2. NCBI lineage: Eukaryota > Metazoa > Chordata > Mammalia > Artiodactyla > Phocoenidae > Neophocaena > Neophocaena asiaeorientalis. The sequence goes on from NW_020173215.1 coordinate 6,769,994, forward strand.
GCGTGTGAACTACCCTTGTGGCGAATGAAGGTTTATCAAGGGAGTAACAGTTTTCGTTTTATCTTGAGGAACTGATGGGATGGAGGAGAGACGTGGGCAAGCAGTGGGGGCGTATGGTATGCTAATTAGGGAAACAGCAAGTGGTCCATTTTGGCTTTAAGTAGTGAAGAGGAACAGTCTGGAAGACTTGAGGTTGGAGTCTTAAGTATCGAGGGTTAGGCTTGGACTTCATATTGCCGGTTTTGGAGGAGCCTCTGAAGATATGGAAGAGGCAAGTGACAGGATCAAAACTCTTCTGTAGAGAGTTCTCTACTAGAATTGGTATGAAAGATTGGAGTGGGGAAAAGAATGGGAAACCAGTTGTAGGCTACCATATTGGTGCAAGGAGTAAGGGAAGTGAGGGAACGCAGGACTAATGACAGCATTAGAGCAGGGGTCTGCAAGCTTTTCTTCAAAGGGCCAAACATTAATATTTTAAGTGTTCTCTATCATAATTACTCAACTCTGTCTTGTAGTGAGAAAGCAGCCATAGACAATACTTCAAGGAATGAGCTTGGCTGTGTTCCAATAAAACTTTATTTTTGGACACTGAAATTTTAATTTGATATAATTTTAGATATCATGAAATATTCTTTTAACTTTTTAAAAAAATTTTATTTTGGCTGTGCTGCCCAGCATGCAGGATCTTAGTTCCCCAACCAGGGGTTGAACTCATGCTCCCTGCATTGGTAGTGTGGAGTCTTAACCACTGGACCACCAGGGAAGTCCCGTTAACTTTTTTTCAATCATTTAAACATGTAAAAAACTTTTTTTTTTTTCCCCACTTTCCAGAGGTACAAAAACAGCCTATAGGCCATAGTTTGCTGACCCCTGCTTTAGAGGTATTTTCTTGAGGCAGAGTGAACAAGATTTAATTGGGGGTAATGACCATGTATAGTCTGTACTCCTCCAATCTAGAATACTTTCCGAAGTTAAAGGGGGCACTGTTAATTACACTGGGAGAATAGGAGTAAAATTAGACTGTCCTAAGCCAACCTCAAGTGGTCATCCTAAGGTTAATGGTTAAGAGAAGTCAAAATTGCTTCAGGACCTGGTAAAAGGAAATGGAAGTGGCAATAATGGAAACAGGGAGCTTGGGAAGACACTGGTTTTAGGGAGAAGATGGCTGTAGCAGTCCCAGGTGTCATATGGTTGGGACAACATCGATAGGCAGGAAGAAACCACCCCAGAGGCTTCATAGCTGGCCACTCCTTATATCTTATTTACCAGAATTGGGTTGCTAGCTAGTCCCTAAAACAGTGACTGACAAGGAGCATGGGATTACCATGATTGGTTAGTGTTTATCTGGCTTTTGACAGTTATTATACAGGACTGTGGCATGCGTTGCAGGTCATTTAGCATCTCTGGTGCCTTTCTACTAAATTTAATAGCAACCCAAGGCATTGTGACACCAAAAAAAGAAAAAAAAAAAACCCTCTTCCCCTCCATTCCACACACACTCCCTAGAGAAATGGTGCTGGTTAAGAACCACTGGCTTAGACCAGTTGGGATTTACCTTGGTACTGAATTATGTGTGTATAGTTTTCTTTTTCCTGATTGGTTTGGAGGGAAGAGAGGAACTAAGCAGTACTGAAGTTCTGTTGTCAGGGGAGTAGGGTGGGAAATGGTGGGTAGGTAATTAACATTCTGCCATGAGAATTAAACATTTTCTTTCTTTCTTTTTTTTTTTTGCAGTACGCGGGACTCACTGTTGTGGCCTCTCCCACTGTGGAGCACAGGCTCCGGACGCGCAGGCTCAGCGGCCATGGCTCACGGACCCAGTAAACATTTTCTTTTATATCCTTGATAAAATAAGCATCTCAACTTCACACTTGAAGCCCCCCCCACTCCCCACAGGAAAAGTCTCTCCCAGTAGGATACTCTTGTTTTGAATACTGTAGTAACTTTCAGACTGGTGGCCTGCTCTGTCTTTCCCTCCTTCATTACTACATGAAGGGACTAGTCCTGTATACTGATTTCCTTTACTCAGATACCTATCTCCAGTGGTCCTCAGCTATCTCAGAAACTCAGTTGGCACTCAAAGGCCTCCATAAATCCACAGATGACTTCCCTGCCTTTCCCTTACAAATGTAATCCGCTGCTTACTGATTGACTTGTCATCTCTATGGAAGATGTACCTCTCTAGGCCTGACCCCTCTCTGGAGGTATCCATACTACCCAACAAATTTTTCCATTTCTTTTCTTTTTTTAATAAATTTATTTATTTTATTTATTTATTTTTGGCTGCGTGGGGTCTTCGTTGCTGCATGCGGGCTTTCTCTAGTTTCAGCGAGCAGGGCCTACTCTTCATCGCGGTGCGTGGACTTCTCATTACGGTGGCTTCTCATTGCAGAGCACGGGCTCTAGAGCGTAGGCTCAGTAGTTGTGGTGTGTGGGGGCTTAGTTGCTCTGTGGCATGTGGAATCTTCCCAGACCAGGGCTCAAACCCGTGTCCCCTGCCTTGGCAGGCGGATTCCTAACCACTGTGCCACCAGGAAAGTCCCTACGGTGGCTTCTTTTGTTGTGGAGCACAGGCTCTAGGCACACAGGCTTCAGCACTTGTGGCTCGCAGGCTCTAGAGCCCAGGCTCAGTAGTTGTGGTGCACGGGCTTAGTTGCTCCGCAGCATGTGGGATCTTCCCGGACCAGGGCTCGAACCCGTGTCCCCTACGTTGGCAGGCGGATTCTTAACCACTGCACCACCAGGGAAGCCCTCTTTTCCATTTCTTTTCTCACGTAGCCAACTTGCATTTCCCTCCTTTCAACTGAGCATGGCCATTGAAGTGTGATTGAAGTGATCTGTGTCACTTGCGAGCAAAAGCTTTAAGAACCCGTGCACAGTTTCTCATGCTCTTTCCTTCTGGCACAGTGACAGAAAGTTTTAGTTACCTATTGCTGCATAACAAACTATCCCAAATCTTAGTGACTTAAAACCGTAACCATTTTATTATCATCAATGGTTTTGTGGGTTGAATGGGCTCATGGGCAGTTGTGTAATCTTGCTTGGTGTCTCTCATGTGGTTCCAGCCAGGTATTGTTGGACTGGAGTAATCTGGAGGCTCGATGGGGATGCTAGAATGGCTGAGCCTTTCTTTTTCCAGTGTTATTGCAGGGCCTCAGTTTAAATGGCTTCTCCTGCAGAGTAGCCTGACTTCTTACATGGTGGCTCAGGACTCTTCAAAAAGCAAAAGCTTCCAGGTGTTTGTAAGACTTAGGCTTGGAAATAACACATTCTATTGGTTAAAGCAGTCACATGGGCAACTCAGTTTCAAGGGGAGGGTAAATAAACTCCACCTCTTGATGGGGATTGGGGGGAAGAGTGACAAAGAACTTGTGGCCTTATTTAATCTACCACCCCAACAATGTTCCACATGGTGGCTGCTTCCATCAGCCAGGGTCCTAGGGTCAGTACAAAGTGGAAAAGAGTCCTTAGCTAATACACATGGTTGTATGAGTGAGAAATACGTTTCTGCTGTTCTAAGTCACTGAGATATTTGTGGTTGTTTGGTAGCAAATAAAGCCTGATCGATAGTAATAGAAAAATTGGTACTGGAAGTAGGGCACTGCTGTAACAGAAACCTAAAATATATGGATTGACATATATGACTATGTTACAAATGTTAGTGGTTGGTTGTTAGGCGGCATCCAGCTCTGATTCACTTAGGAATCTCTCAGCAAATGTAGCTTAGAAATTTGAGCTCAATAAATATTTCTTAAATAAGATAGACTGTTTCTTGTAATTCTGTTCTATTTCTCTATTTTAGGGGAAAACACTTCTTTCCCACATCAGATGTTTCTTAAAGTATGGAGGGGGTGCCACTAACATAACACTCGATACCTCATTCCAGCGCTTCTAACAAGTTTCCTGATGTGTAAGTTTGGCGTGTGCAGCCCACCTTCTTCCTCTCTCCTTTCTCATGAGAGCCAGGCCGCCCACAGAAAGTGTGCTTTCTACTCTGCTGCTTCATACCACAAGTTTCACAGGTGTCTGCCCATGCCAGGGGGGCCTGCCCAGGACAAGGGAGGCTTGGGGTAAGCTTAACAGGATAGGCGCTCTGCGGGAAGGGGAGCTTCAGGCTTGGGAGCTAAGCTCACTGCCATGGAGTGAAAAAACCTGTTGTTTGAACTTTAATCCACAAGCGCAAGAGTGTTAACAAGTTGGAAGTTAATAATTTTGGACTTTAACATGAAGTCGGTACTGATTACTTTGGGCTGTAATTCAGAAGAATAAGATAATGTAATGTCTGAACTTTTCATTTCTTGCTGGAAAATTCATATTGGAAAGGGGTCATAATCAGATTGAGGATGTCTTTTTGGCTTTTAGTTTTTAGAGTATTTTTATGTTATCATTTGATCTTCTTTTAGAACTTCTGGTAATGTTGAACAAGGTAGTGAGATATAATTTGACGTGGCAATAGAACAGGTTGTGAATTATAGCCTTGCGTACAGAATAGCATGGGAGCTGATTTAATTGATGTATTGTTCTGACCCATTCAGGGCATTCTGGGAACAACACCTACCCTTTACCAGTGGCCCCCTGAGATTCCACAAAAGAGCTGAAATCAGTATTGAAGTGGCCTTATGAAGATGGGAGCAGGACTACGCTAACTGACTGCTGACTTCTTACCCAAGGGGGATAACCATGTCCTAAGGTGATCTCAGTGGGTAAGCTGAAAGGGTCAAAGCAATGGTCTTCATACATTTTTAATGACATACCACCCAAAATAATTTTTAGGTTCACATGTAAAATTTTTTGACCTTAGTTGCAAAAGATGTAATTTCTGGTGTAATCTAAATATGAATATTTTAAAGTATAAAGGGTTATAGCACTTAAAAATGCATTTAGTGAAATTAAATCCCATAGAAATTGAATACTCACCATCATCCATATTTACAGAAATTTTACATTGCTCTTTTTTTCTCTTTGAATTTGTGTTTTTATTCTACTTCCCCACAGAAGTCTTAAAAATATATTTTATGCTCAAATGTATTTTATTGCTTACCCTATCAGTCTTTGTGGCAGTCAAAAAATTGTTTATAATTTTAAAAAATTTCTACCACCAAAAGGTTCTAAATGCCAAAAATTTCTTTTGGATTGAGTTATTTTTACAATTATTAGTAGTAATACATAATTAATCTTAAGTACATTACAAATTTTTCCAAATAATTGCTAAAGAGAACTAAAATTTTCCTGGAAATATGTCTCTTAATGAAATGGATGAAGCTCCTCTTCTCCAGTTAGTTCATGAATGTAATTTCCTGCTAGGACACAATAAGAAAACAAGTTGGGGGACTGTTAGGTGCAGGGCTTACAAAAGATGAATAAATGATGTTCAATGCATTATTTACAATAGAAAATTATATATCTAAATCTAAGTTTATTACATAAAAGATAGGAATGAATAACGAGGTGAGAAGTGGTTAACAAATAATAAGCAGAAGTGTTTGGGTAAGAAAACAAGTATAGACTTACTATATTCAATAATCTTCAGGTAAAAACTAGTGAAAATATTTTCTCCCATGAGTCTGAATAATTGTTCAAAAAGCACTACAAAACATTAATGTATCTGTGATATATGTTCCTTTTACATGTAATGTAATGATCTGTTAGAAGGAAATTTGGAATTTTTTTAACATCCTTTTCCTTGAAATCATCTGAAATATGCAGTTGAGACACAGGAGGATGGCACCAAGTTCTCTCTCATTACTGAGCACATGTGCCTTGTAACTGGTATTTCCCAGAATGTTTTCTACATATATTCCATCTTTGAATTCTGAGAGAGATATCTGGAGCATGAAACTTTGCTGTGGGTTTGTTACCCACATGAAATAGGGCTCAACCTCCTTCAGAATTTCTTTTTGCTATCTCAACAGTATTGTTTGACACCATCAGGAAATGGCATTAGACAAAAATGATCGTAACTCTTGCCACCCTGCTCTACAATTATCTGAACTCAGAACATTCCCGTACAGACCAGAATATCCAATTTCTAGCACCATGCTTTTCTCTTAATAGAAATATATTTAAGATAAGGAAAGCCAGGAAATCCTCCTGCTACTTATAATGCATTGATTAAATTAAATATTGACATCAATATTTAGAATTGTTCCTTTGTACGGTGCCTTAGAGGCTTTTTGCACATGGGAGCAAATTGTCATAGTAATATCTGGGATGGGTGAGAGGATGCCTGTCTTTTATAAGTGAGAAAAGACTGATTTTAAAATAGAATTGGAAAAATTGAATTGTTGTGAAATCTCAACCTCAGTCATATTTTAGACAGCTCAACTTTAGGAAGGAGTAGGTGAAAGTTGAATAAATGGAATTGATTTCCTTAAAATTATCTGTGCTTGTATTCCTCTTAGAAAGTAGAATCCCAGGGTAGGTTTATTCCAGTTTGGAGATTACTAGGTTAAGAGAATAAAATTATATGGGGAATGTGGTGTAAGTTGCAGGGGGTTTTATTAACATTCCTGGTGTCTTGGGCCAGCCTTTCCTCTTCCCCATTGAGTAAGATACTACATAGTGAGAAGCTGCATGAGAAAGCTCAGCCCTTTGGCCAGTCTTACCCTTGGGGCCAGGCTGCCATCAGGAATCATGACTTCTAGTCTATTCCTTTATGCTGCAGAATTTACAGGGACAAGTCTTTGGAGTAGGTGGAGGGGAGAGTTTCTGTAATCCCGTTCTGCCAGTCAGCAACCCAGTGGTAAGTCTGCCTTGTCCTAGGGTTCAGTGTTGGGAGGCCCACTGGCGCCATCTCGCCTCCAGCGTCAGCTTTATCAGGAAGAGCGACAGTTCTCAGCTGTCTACTTTTTTCCTGTTTTTCAGTTGGCTCACAACTTGGTAGGAAGAGGGATGTGGTTTACTGAGTCCCCTAAACGTTCTCAGTCCTTAACAGTGCTGTGCCTATTAACACCACAAATACTGTGAATTTTCCTATGTTTTTTTAGCCATGAAATTACATTCAATCCTACCTGTTATTTTTCTAATAATATTTTGTGTATATTTCATAGATTTGTACATCCTAATGAGTGTAGTTTGTTTTCAAAATGTTATTTTCTAAAGGACTGTTACTGGGCAATATATGAAACATCAGCATAGTTAAGTTCAGGAGAAAGAGAATTGCTCTGTAGCCTTAAACAGCTAGTTCTTCAAGACACATTGTTGCCAGACTTTCATAGAAGGTGAATGAATACATTAGGGGTTGATTGTAAGGAGATCAGGCGTGCCATTCTGTTTCTTCCTGTTCTGTAAGTTACTTGGCCTGCTAAGCCTTTTAACATTCATAAAACAATGATATAAAATATGGCCCTCATATGAGACAATAAGATTATAAAGCACGAATCTTTGTTTTGTAAGCAACTTGGGTCTTTAGAAAATGAGCTGCTTTTTAGATTACAAAAAAAAAAAATCAGGAGCTTAAAGCTTAAGTTTAATGAAGAATAAACTGTTCTTGAATCCTCTGTCATAAATTGGCATGCATAATTCAAATATTGTCATACACTAGCGGAAATTTTGACTGGCTTTGACTTTGTTATGGTTACTGAAAGGAGGTTCTCCGGCAGAACATAAATTTTTATTGGCAAGCAGGTGCAGGAATTCCTGATGAGAAGAACCAAAAGATCACAACTTTGATTCTTCTTTTTTCTCTTGCCTGCAACATCCAATCGAAGATCAAGTCCTGTTGATCCTACCTCCAAAATATGATCCCAAATTTGATGGACCACTTCTCACTATGTCTACTGCTACCATCCTGGTACAAGCCATCAGCAGCTCTCATTTAGACCATGACAATAGCCTCTTGTCTGGCTCCTGGGTTTCCACTCTTGCCTTCCTAGAATTCATTCTCAATCATTAGCCATTTAACAATATAAATCAGACTATCACTTCCCTAACGTCTTTCCCTTGCAATTAGAATAAAATCCAAGCTCCTCATCATGGCCCTTATGATCTGTTGTACATCTACCCTCTGATTGCTCTTAACTCACATTCCTTGTTCATTATGTTCTAGCCAAATTGGTTTTCTATCTTTCTTTGAATGCACCAAGCTCATTTCTACCTTTGAGATTTTGCATTTGCTCTTTTTCCAGCCCGGAATTCTCTGCTCCCAGATTTTCTCATGGCTGATTCATTCTCATTACTTAGGTTGCAGCTCAAATGTCCATCCCTCAGAGAAGCCTTTTATCCTGACCACACATCTAAAGAGCTGTCATCCCTTCTCCCCAACTTTAATCATTTCCTATCCTGCTTAATTGTTTTCACAGTATTTAGTACTGCCTGAAACTCTCTAATTTTTCACATGTTTATTATTTGGCCCTCTGCTAACCCCCACTAGAATGTGACTCCATGGTGGGTAGGGCTCGTCTGTCTTGTTCCCTGCTATATCCTCAGTGCTTGGAATGAAGGTTGCCATTTAGTGGGGGTTTATTACATATTTGAATGAGTGAATGACTCAAGGTCCAGATGTAGCCAGAGAAGGCCTCCCAAGAGGTCTTTACCTTAGTAATTTACCATAGTTCAGAGTTGTGGCCCTTTTGTTTTAAATGCTCAGATGTCAGCTTTTGCCAGCACATGGAGGTTTTTTCCTCCAGGGCAGAACTTACGTTAATGAAAGTATAAGACTGTAAAATCCCTATACTAATTTATTAGTTTTCAGTGAGCAATATAGCTGTCACATGGACCCAGACTCGTAGTAATATGATCTGTTGTGGATTTTCTGCCTGTGGGCTAGCACACATAGGATAGGGCATTAAGTGAGAAACTTTTTGGGAAAACATGGAATACAAAAATGGGGAAAGAGTAAGATGCCTTGTATGTTTCAAGACATTTGTTTATTTAACAAATATTTATAGATTTCTGACTTTGTTTTGTGTTCTGTGCTAGGTACTGAAGAATCAACAAGTAATACTATTAAGCACCAGCAGTTTAGTTGGAGAGGCAGACAATAAACTGACAATTACAGATCAATGTCAAAAGTTTTCTTTCTAGGTTCATGCCAGGGTGATGTAGGAGGACCTAGAAGGGAAACTGAGCCTCGGGGGATCAAGGTGAGCTTCCCAGGAGTTAGGATTATTTGAGCTGAACTCTGAAGAGTTAGCCAGGCAGAACAAGGAAAGGTGTGGGGGGCACTGCTGGCAGAAGCTGCAGCCTGAGCAAAGGTCAGCTGGAGAGAGCAGAACCTTCTAAGAACTACAAGTAGCTCAGTAAGGTTGGGGAAAGGTGGAATGAGAAGCCTGGCTATCAGACTCACAGACCTAAACTAAGTAGGTCTGGACTTTATCCCTATGAGAGGGAGCTACTGAAAGTTTTTGTTTTGGTGAAGGGGCAGAGTACGTCTTTCAGACTGCCCTAGTACAGCCAATACTTTGCATTCCTTTCTTCCAAAGAACTTTCCATGAATATCTGGAGAAAGTCCACGCTCCTCCTCCGAGAACACGCAGTCCTTCCTTTACTACCCCCAGCCTTATACCTGCTATACCTGCTGCCTCCACAGCGCCCTCTGCGCTCCAGACCCACCAAACTTCCCAGCTTCCAGACTCACTTCCCGATCTTTAATTATGCTTTCATAGCCTCCACCCCTGCTAGCACTCTCAGCAGGCCACTTTCAAAAAGTGTTACAGGATTAGTCTTCCAACCTATAAAGGCAATACATGTTCCTTGCAACACAGAGACATGCAGAGGAAGAGCTAAAACCTTCTCCTTTCCTCTCACCACCACACACACATACATAGTGTGCTTTAAAACATATATACACTTTTAACTAAAATATATCTATGCTATACAATTTGTACAGTTCTTCCCTGCTCCCCCAACAGAATATCCAGTATTTGCTGGATGCCAGGCCCTATGCTTTATCTCATTGACCCCACAACTACCATACAAGGTAGGTACTGTGATCCCCAGTGGATAGACAAGCAACTGAGATGTGACTAATTTGCCCAAGGTTGCCCAGTTAATGGGAGCAGCAATTTGAACTAGGACAATGTGGCTCTCAAGTCCACTGCCTCTTGCTATCTTCCAAATAATGCTATTTTTGTTCTTTTCAATAACTACAATATTTATATGGAGGTCCAGAATTTATTCAATTATTCCTCTGTTGATGAATGTTGAGGCTGTTTTTTGCCACTTAAAATGCCTCAATATGTAATTCTCCAAAGCGGGATTTGAGGTCAGAGGTCATACTTATTTTTAAATCAGTACATGACCAAATAATGTTCCAAGGATTGTGTAGCATTTTCATATCCCCAAGAATCATGGGACAGCATCTGTTTCCCTATACCCTCATTAGTTCTAATACTGATATTTTTAGGTTTTGGGTTTTTTTTTTTGGCACTTTGGTCAGTAGAAACAGTGCAACTTTGTTTTGATTTGCATGTTTCCTGACTACAGGTGCAGTTGAGAATTTTTCTGTGTGTTTTTGAGATATTTACATTTCCTGTTCCATGATTTGTCTATTCATTTCCTCTCCTGTTCATTTTTTCTGTTGGATTGTTTTTCCTTGATCATTTTTTGGCGGGAGGGAGCATGTTTATAGTAGTAGTAATATTAACCCTTTTTCTGACATGTGTTCAAATATCTCCTCCTCTTCTATGTTCATTCACCTTTTGACTTTTATAAGGCATCCTTTAATTTAATTTGTATGTGCTCAAATCTACTGGTCTTTCCCGTCATGGCTTTTGGGCTTCTTGACATTGACAGGTTTTGGGCATCTCCCTTTATTAAGGATTGGACCAGCCAGCCAGGACTGTCCTTGGAGGCTGCTTGATGGGCTTTGATGACTTTTCTCAGACTCTTATACCTTTGCTGCTACCTCGCAATCTCCTTCTGAGGGATCTGTTTTCTTGAGATTTGTTATTACATTCAAGCAAAGCCTTTCTAGTCTGGGAATCATTTGTCACTTATAAAAATGCGTTTGCATATCTTTGCTCTGATTCACTGTGTGCTCATTTTGTTTCTCTCTTCTAGTTTTAAGAAGCAATTACCACGGGGTCTTCTATTTTATGTATTGAGTTTGGGGCCATCTTTAGCCTCTGAGTTCTTAAGCGTTTTAGAGACAGTTTAGAGGGAAGATGTGCCCTTGGTATAAGACGTATGGATGGTGAAGATAAATTGGTAATGGGGATGTTGTGGGCTTGAGAGTGAGTTTGATTCTGTCTTTGATTACAGCTGTATAATCCTGGGGAGCTTGTTATAAGTCTCAGGGCCCTTTTTCATAAAATGGAAGTGATAATAATACTGCTTTGAGGCCACTTTTTGACATAGGATAGGCCTCCAACAGTTTGCTTAGATGTTTCTTCCTTTTTGGTCACATTTCAAGAATATTTTAATGAGGTCAGGTCTTCACAAATTACCTTGGTATCCCTTTTGGTGAAACAAACTCTTTTCATTTGCTGTCAGCTTGTAAAAGAAGGATAAAAGTTCTTGGCCTTAAAGACTGACACTCTTTACAGCTCTCTGGAATGAACTGCCCATATTTCATTATTGAAGAGAGAAACATTTAAACTCTAAGTGGAAATTAAATTTGAGGCCATTTTACACAAACCATGGCTTAGGGCCAAGGCTACAAGACAGAGCATGTGTGGGTTGGGGGTAGACACTAGGGAGGAGTCTGGCCTGCATTTTGGTGGATTTCAAAATGTGTACCAGAATTTGTTCCAAGTCGTCATTAATGGGCTCATAGAAAAGAAAGTTAGAGGGAATCTAGATTTATCACCCAGGCCTCTTCCCCTGCCCTCAAGCTGATGATCGTGAAACCACTTAGCGAAGGCAGTTGGTTGAATTGCTCAACTGATAGTATTCCTGAATGATAACTAATTTTAGAGGATTTGGGGCTGAGTACTGATTCTGAGAAGCTAAAAAGGAGAAATGGGTCTCAGGAGAGCTTACGCTTCATCCTGTGTAATGATCTTTGTTCTTTGTCTCCCACCTCCACATTTGAGGCAGCATTGACCTGCTCTTTCATCAGGATCCAATAGACAAAGAGAAGGAGGCCTAAACCAGTTCCTAGCTTAAAAGGCTTGCTGTCCTTCAAGCTCAGGCCTTGAAGGATTCAGACTTTATGCAGGTACTCAAATCAACTAACATAGTTGAGCGCTATGTGTAAGATACTGTGTAAGATGGTGAGTGTGTATGTTTGAGAGAGGCAGAGAGACAGGGGTTGGAGAGGGAGAAGGAGGTGTATAAGGCAGGTTTCTTGCCCTCAAGTAGCAGAGGTTGCTAGTAACTCGAATGCTTAAGAGGTCAGGCATATTAGGTTAGTTAAGTGACTTTGCATGTGTAAGAGAAACAAGAGAGTAAGCATGATAGTTGACAACAGATACTTGTGTCACTGACCATAGGATGTGGTGTGGGCTATGTTAAACTGGAGTGTGCATCCCTATTGAACAGGAACAGCCCATGCAAGGATCTAGCACAGTGGTTCTCAAAGTATGGTCTCTTGACCAGCAGCATCAAAATCACCTGAAGCTTGTTAGAAATGCTGTTTGTTCGGTCCTATCCCAGACCTAAGGAATCAGAAACTCTGAGGATGGGGTCTTGCAGCTTATGTTTTAATGATCTCTTGCTGTGATTCTTATGCTCCCTAAAGTTTGTGTTGCCTTGTGGGAATTTGGGCCCAGTGTTGCTAGATCTTTTGGTTTTTCAAGAGAAGTTAGAAAACTAAACTTTTTATGGGAATTTCGTGATTTTTAAATATATATATATATTTAAATATATAAATATATAGAGAGCATATATCTAATTTTTGTTGGGGAGGGAGCAGAGGTACCCTTTGTAGGCCAAACAGCAGGCCAAGGAAAGCACATCTTTGGACCTTGGGGTCTCCATGCCTCCAGTTTCAACTACAATAAAGTAGTCATATATTTGACAACAGAATAATTGAAAATACTATTGGGCTAGAGGAATGACTCTCAGTGTGTGTTTGTGAGGGTGTGGTGGGGTGCAGCAGGACATTGGAGTTTGGCAGGAGGAGGCTTTTTTTTTTTATTTTTTGCGGTACGCGGGCCTCTCACTGTTGTGGCCTCTCCCGTTGCGGAGCACAGGCTCCAGACGCACAGGCTCAGCGGCCACGGCTCACGGGCCCAGCCGCTCCGCGGCACATGGGATCTTCCCGGGCCTGGGCACGAACCCGTGTCCCCTGCATCGGCAGGCGGACTCACAACCACTGTGCCACCAGGGAAGCCCCAGGAGGAGGCTTTTAAGAGCTGCACAGATTCTGATACTTTCCCAGTCCAGGTGCTTCCCCACTTCCTACCATGGTGAAAGTCCTAACATTGTCAGCCACTCTTCCTCTTGCAAGTCCAGAGCATCCCTTGGATATGCAGCAAAGGAGGAAAGAAGCCATGTCACAAGTCTAGAGCACTGTGGTTTATAAACTGCTTTCACATCTGTCCTTTCATCAGATCCTTACAACCCTGTGTAATAGGTGTGATGGTTATTGTCTCCATTTAAAGCAGCTAAACTAGGCTGAGAGAGGTCAAGTGATTTGTTGATGGTCACTTAATTTGTAAGGGGAAAACATGAGACTAGATACCTAATCTTATAATTTTTAAACTAGAGTTTTCCTCCCATGTATAGTTTTATGTGTTTATCCATACCGTCACTAATGTTTTCTTTTCTTTTTTTTTTGGCTGTGCTGAGGCATGAGGGGTCTTAGTTCCCTGAACAGGGATCGAACCCACGCCTGCTGCAGTGGAAGCAGAGTCTTAACCACTGGACCACCAGGGAAGTCCCTACCATCACTAATTCTTGAAAGGATCTGATGTGGCTCATTTCACTATAACTGGTGACTAGTTTTTTGCCATTCCCATGACCAGGCCTCAGATGGTCCCCTCCCTGGCTTGGTGTGCTGCCTGGGACCCCAGATCTTCTTCTGTGGGCTGGGAAAGTATCAGCTTTTAAAAGTCCCCTCCTGTCAGACTCTAACGCCCTGCTGTTCCCCCTACCCCTGCAGACACACACACAGTCATTCCTCTAGTCCAACAGTACTTTCAGTTACTCTGTTGTAAACAAGACATTGAATCGTCCAGACCAGTCGTCCCTTTTGGGACCCTTCTCCATCACCAGCTTTCCCCCTGGGCTCTATTTGTGGGGTTCTGGGTCTCCTTGTTCTGGCCTATCTTGTCACCTACTAAGCCTCAGGGGGACACTCTGAGTCCAGAGCTGTCCCCAGTACAGGTGATACGTGACATGCACATCAGTTGTCTGGAACTGGACTAAGCACCGGGACTCAGAGGGCAAATTTGGATGATAGACAAAGGACATTATTAGGGGAGCTAGAATTTAGGATTCTTCAAGTATTCTCCCCAGTCTAGCTTAAAATGCAACAGTCATGCATCTGGGTAGCACTAACAGAAAAATTTTAGTAGTTTGATATTTCCGGGGTTTGTTAAATGCTACAGTTGACCCTTCAACAATGGCGGGAGGGGGCTGGTGGAATTGGGGGACCCTCCTGGTGGAATCAAAAGTCTATGTATGGCTGCCTCTCCCGCCCGCTCCTCGGCGCAGCCTCTGCGCCCTGCGCTGTGGCAGCGGCACCCAGCTTTCCCTGACCCGGATGGCGGCACAGCGGGCAGGCCGGGCCCAGGCACCGGGCTGCGAGCCGAGGCGGCCCGGAAGCGCCCGCCAGAACACCCAGTCATGGATAAAAATGAGTGGTGCAGAAGGCCAAAGTGGCCGAGCAGGCTGAGCGAGATGATGACATGGCAGCCCGCATGAAGTCTGTAACTGAGCAAGGAGCTGAATTATCCAATGAGGAGAGGAATCTTCTCTCAGTTGCTTATAAAAATGTTGTAGGAGCCTGTAGGTCACCTTGGAGGGTCCTCTCAAGTACTGAGAAAAAGACGGAAGGTGCTGAAAAAAACAGCAGATGGCTGGAGAAGACAGAGAAAATTGAGACCGAGCTAAGAGGTATCTGCAATGATGTACTGTCTCATTTGGAAAAGTTCTTGATCCCCAGTGCTTCACAAGCAGAGAGCAAAGTCTTCTATTTGAAAATGAAAGGAGGCTACTACCGTTATTTGGCTGAGGTTGTTGCTGGCGATGAGAAGAAAGGGATTGTGGATCAATCACAGCAAGCATACCAAGATGCTTTTGAAATCAGCAAAAAGGAAATGCAACCAACACATCCTATCAGATTGGGTCTGGCCCTTAACTTCTCTGTGTTCTATTATGAGATTCTGAACTCCCCTGAGAAAGCCTGCTCTCTTGCAAAGACAGCATTTGATGAAGCCATTGCTGAACTTGATACATTAAGTGAAGAGTCATACAAAGACAGCACACTAATAATGCAGTTACTGAGAGACACCTTGACATTGTGGACATCGGATACCCAAGGAGACAAAGCTGAAGCAGGAGGAGAGGAAAATTAACCTGCCTTCCAACTTTCGTCTGCCTCGTTCTAAAATTGACACAGTAGACCGTTTGTCATCCATGCTGTCCCACAACTAGTTTTTGTTTATGATTTATGACAGGTTTATGTTACTTCTATTTGAATTTCTATATTTCCCATGTGGTTTTTATGTTTAATATTAGGGGAGTAGAGCCAGTTAACATTTAGGGAGTTATCTGTTTTCATCTTGAGGTGGCCAATATGGGGATGTGGAATTTTTATACAAGTTATAAATGTTTGGCATAGTACTTTGGGTACATTTTGGCTTCAGAAGGGCCAGTGTTAAAACTGCTTCCATGTCTAAGCAAAGAAAACTGACTACATATTGGTTTGTCCTGGTGGGGAATAAAAGGGATAATTGGTTCTAGTCACAGGTGTAGCTATGGGTACTTCAAGGTTTGGAGCACTTACAAGGCTATAGTAGAAATAGATATCCCATGGATATTACATGTTAAACCATGTGTTATCTGTGGAATACTCAGTCTCAGTGTGCACACCACTGACTACAGCTACTGAAGTGTTCCTTTAGTTGTGACCCAATTTACTCTGGATAAGGGCGGAAACGGTTCACATTCCATTATTTGTAAAGTTACCTGCTGTTTTCTTTCATTATTTTTGCTACACTCATTTTATTTGTATTTAAATGTTTTAGGCAACCTAAGAACAAATGTACAAGTAAAGATGCAGTAAAAATGAATTGCTTGATATTCATTACTTCATATATATCAAGCGCAGCAGTAAAACAAAAAACCCATGTATTTAACATTTTTTAGCTTTTTGTTTTGTTTTTTGTTTTGTTTTTGATACTTGCCTAACATGCATGTGCTGCAAAAATAGTTAACGGAAATAACTTGAGATGATGGCTAGCTTTGTTTAATGTCTTATGAGATTTTCATGAACAATCCAAGCATAATTGTTAAGAACACATGTATTAAGTTCATGTAAGTGGAATAAAAGTTTTATGAACGGACTTTTCAAAAGAAAAAGTCTATGTATGACTTAAAGTCGGTGCTCCCTATATGTGTCCACTTCCTCTGTATCAGCGGTTCTGGATCTGTGGTTTGAACCAACTGTGGATCGTGTTACACTGCAGTATTTACTACTATTAAAAATCCGTATATAAGTGGGCCCATGCATTTCAAACCTGTGTTGTTCAAGGGTCAACTGTACTCTGAAGAATTCTGGAGCGTGCAGGATTGGGTGGACATTGTGGCTTCCTCCCTCCCTTCCTTCCTTCCTCCCTTCCTTCCTCCCTCCCTTCCTTCCTCCCTCCCTTCCTTTCTCCCTCCCTTCCTTCCTCCCTCCCTCCTTTCCTCCCTTTCTTTTTGTGGCTGTCTTCGACATAATCTTTTGAAGGGGTTGTTTCCTTCATATCTGGAAACTGGCCAGGGAGGGATGGTGAGGAGAACTGGTTACTGCTGGGTATCTAGGTACTTACAGCAGGCCTCTGCATGTCAATTGTATGAAAAGCTGTTGTCTTCTCTTTCTTATCTTCACTCCAAACCATCACTGTGACTGACGCTGTGTGTGTTTGAGAGGGAGAGAGATAGAGACAGAGAGACACAGAGAGTGAGAGACAGAGACAGAGAGACAAACGGGGAGAGAAAGAGAGAGAGAAATACTTAGTGACCAAGAAAGCACTACAGTGCCGAAATGTCTTGGTACAACCCTGCTGTGAATATTTGTAGAAAGACATGGAACATTTTGCCAGGACCTTGCTTTGCCCAGGATTGGCTTCAATTACAGTTTTTTATCAGGGGTGGCAGATCACCAGTAGGAAGGGTGTGTTTCAGCCTTATCTTGGATGCTTCCTTACTTTACTTGACTTAATTCAGAAACTAGAGAACAATTTAGTGTGTAGCTTGTACCATTTCCTTTGCATAAAATGAAAGTTTTATTTAAAGTCCTTATAATCATTTCCACTGTTTTTCAGCAGTGAGAATAATCAAATGAGAATTGTAAACACTTTTGAGACCATTTTTATTTGACAAAACAGTTCTCCTAAGCTAGATCTTTCCCTTTCACTGTCTCTGAAATACTTAGGGGCAGGAGAATCAGACTTTTATAGGAAGACTATGAATTCTTGTGCATTGTCACATACTGCTCAAGGCATTTTCAGTTTAATAATAAATATTTTAAAACCAGAAAGGGACTTATCAATATGCTGGTCTCCAACTTCTTCCAAAAGACATACAGAGCAAAGTATTTCTCAGATTATTTGAAAAATATAACAAGATATTTTAAATTTCCTTCAGTGACCACATAGAATGTCATTTATCTGTCTACTTCAACACAGAGGTGTTGGGTAGCAAGTGAAGGCTGAAGCTAATTTATACAGTTATGTGCCAGACCTGTTCATATATGTTTGTGTATAAATTCATACACACACACACACACACACACGCACGTTCACTTAATCCTCGCAATAATGTATGGGTCAGGTACTATTATTATCACTACTTTACACATGTGCAAACTGAGCTACAGTGAGGTTAAGCAACTGTCCCAAGTCACACAGCTAAAAACTGATCACTTGCACCCAGGCGGTCTGTACTGCATGGACCCCCCTGACATGTTATTGCAGGGCTCAGTTGAGGACCAAGATTCCCCAGTGCTGGCACCTGTGCCAGAGTTGGCCCACAGGCCAGTTCTCCAGTGGGACATGGCTGCTATCACTCAGCAATCCCCATAGGCTGCAATAGCTGACACCTACTGAGTCCTTACCATGTGTCAGCTAATGCAGGAAGTGTTTTACCTACATTTTCTCACCAGTTCTCCCAACAGCCTTATGAAGTAGGAGCAGTTTCACCTCCATTTTACGTAGGAGGAAACTGAGACCTAGAAAAGTTAAGTCACTTGTTCAAGATCAACAGCCAGTAGGGCCAAGATTTATCATTGTGCTATCCTACTCTCCTGCTTAGGAGCCAGGCTCCTAACTTCTTTGTGTTCCTAGGGAGTCTCCACCAGCACACATTTTCTATATGTTATGACTGTTTTGCTAGGAACTTCCTGAAATTAAGGGCTAAGAGTACTTTCAGAAAGAGAAAGCCCAGTGTAACAGGGAATGTGGAAGAGAGGAGGTGACAGGGACTCTTCCCTTTAGGGGGATGTGTGCAAGCACATTACAGTGTGTTCCTGTTGGGGAAGGAGAGCACTGACTATGAAAATGGGAGCTCTCAAAATATTCACTGTGGGCGGTAACATCTTGGCCTTCATCCTTAGTCAACAATTAGCATTTGGTTCCACTTTATTTAATATACAATGTATCCTTTTCTTTTATTCTTTCATTTGGACACTGTTGATGCCTTAAATATTATAGCTGCCTACCTCAGCTGTAAAGCTCTAGCAGAATTACTTGAAAATAGAATCAACTCATCTACAGACATACCTCAGAGATATTTCAGGTTCAGTTCCAGACCACCACAATAAAGTAAATATCTCAGTAAAGCCAGTTACACGAATTTTTTGCTTTTGTAGTATATATGCAAAAGTTATGTTTACGCTATAGTCTATTAAGTGTGCAATAGTATTATGTCTAAAAAAACAATGTACACACCTTAATTAAAAAATACTTTACTGCTGGGACTTCCCTGGTGGCACAGTGGTTGAGAATCCACCTGTCAAAGCAGGGGACATGGGTTCAATCCCTGGTCCGGGAAGACTCCACATGCTGTGGAGCAACTAAACCCGTGTGCCACACCTACCGAGCCTGCGCTCTAGAGCCCATGAGCCACAACTACTGAAGCCTGTGTGCTGCAACTGCGGAAGCCCAAGCATTCTAGAGCCTGCATACTGCAACTACTGAGCCCATGCGCCACAACTACTGAAGCCCGTGTGCTGCAACTACTGAAGCCTGCGCACCGCAACGAAGAGTAGCCCCCACTCGCTGCAACTAGAGAAAGCCCGCGCACAGCAATGAAGACCCAATGCAGCCAAAAAAAACCCCACAAAACTTTATTGCTAAAAAATGCAACCATCATCCGACAATGCAGGGTTGCCACAAATCTTCAACTTGTGAAAAACGTGGTATCTGCAAAGTAGAATAAAATGAAGCACGATGAAATGAGGTATACCTATATATAAACTATCAATATTATATTATAAAAAAGAATAATTGTAGTAATGCCAATTATTGTAAAATGAAATTATAAATATTAGATTTTACCTGAGAATAATAAATGTTTAATTCTGGCATCTTCCCTAGATACCTCTTATTTCAACATCCTGTAAGCCCTTACTCTCTCTCCGCCTCCCTGGTAGGTGCTGGGGCTATAAAGATAATAAGCCATGGACCTTGTCTTCAAGGAATGTTCAGTCCCTATTGGGACACAACTGATAAAGGGTTTTGAAAACACAAAGGGCGGGATGCAATTCAGAGCAGAGGAGTTGGGGTGCAGATGCTGGCTGGGAAGCGTACTGGAAGAGACAATCCTGGAGTGTCTAGTGTTTCACACTGATGGGGCAGGGTTCGTTGCTGAGCAAGTAGGCTCTGGTGTCAAGGGGATTCAAATCCTGACTCTGCCACTTACTAGCTCTGTGGCCTTGGGCCTTGATCTGGTCTCTCTAGGCCTTTGTTTCCTTAAGTGTAAGACGGGGTGACACTATGACGTTTACAGGTGGTTATGGGAATCGGGGGATGAAGCACTTAGAATACTTACAGAGTTAGGCTTAGCACAACGTAAGCATTCAGTATATGAGAGCTGTTGTTTTATAATGTGTAACAACATGAAAGCATTCTACATTTTCAAGTTTATGGACTTAGATTCTGCTTATCTCCTCAAATACTAACCACTTATCTAGATTTTCTAGTTTCTAGAATTCTTCTACAGTGCCTCCATTTCTAAAACTACTGCCTACCATACTAAGGCAACTCTAGGGAAATACAGCCAGGGGAGGTGGTATTTGGGCTAAGGTGTGATATCAGTGATAACCTTACCCCAAAATGTCAAGAGTCTCTCATTTAAGACTTGAAGGATGTATTCTGGTCGAGGGTTTGGACAAATCTGACTGACTCTTGGGTAAGGGTAGATTCTAGAATTAAAATAGATCTTGTTCTTTTCTTTTCATTAGGTGTAAAGGTAAAACCCAATAATTATCCTCAAAATAAGGAGAACACCAAACCTCAAACCAAAGTATAAAAAGAGAAATTCCTAATTGTTTCCAACTTAATTCTTTTAGTGAAAATATTAATGAGAAAAGTTGTCATCTAGGATCCCTGCCATTCTTTGGAAAATTAAGTTTAAAAAAAAGTCATCTTGGATTTCAGTACAGATTCCAAATGTCATATTTTTAAACTTTGAAAGAGATGTGTGAGTTCAGTTTTTCCCATTGGCCTGGACTCGAGCACCTGTCTTTTGGACAGATATATCACCATTAACAAATGCTCTGGGAGCTAAGATCCTTTGATAGTCAGCTGTGGTCATACAAGAAAATCCTCATGAGACATGCCAGACAGGATAGCATGAGCTCAGCCAGGCTGAGAACAGCCTCACTGAGAACCCTCAGGCAGCAGCATCTGTCTCTCTGTCTGCAGAGCAGCAAGGCTGCAAGTCCTCACAGTTTTTCTTTGGGGTCTATATCTTTTCCTTTCTCTGCCATTTCCCTCTCTTGGTCATGATTCTCCCCACTGACACAGGGCTGGTCTCTAGCCCTTCCCTCTGATAACAGTTGTTTCCACCCATTCTCAGCCCCCAGACTATTTTTTCAGAAGCCTGGGATCCTCTTTGTGATAATTCTCCCTGCCCCACCTTTAGTCACTACTTTCCTTCTCTCTCTATCAAAATGTGAAAGAATCATGAGGCCCAGATCAGGGCAGTGGGCGGGGGTGTGTGTGTGTGTGTGTGTGTGTTCCATTTGTACATTCTGCCACAGAGCTCTGCTGTCCTTGGGAGAAGGTGCCTGGGACTAACCACAGTGCACTTTCTGGAGGCCCAGGCCCCCCAGGCTGAGGTAGTGAAGACAGCAGCAAAGACCCTGGCCACTGGCACCAGTAGATTCCCACATAGCAGGTCCTGCCCACTTCTCTCTCTTGCATCTTCACCCGCTCAGATTTAACCTCTCCCTTCCTTCTGCCTCAGAGACTTCTGTTGCATATTTCATGTTTTTCAGAATGCCCAGTGCATTCTGATTTATTAAAATAAATAAACATTTAATTCTGTTTTCATACTATATTAAATACTTTGCCTGAAATTGGGATGTGACTCTCAATGCTTCATGTTATTTCTATGTCTGCAAATGAAGTTTTTTTTTTTTTTTTTTTTTGCTGTACGCGGGCCTCTCACTGTTGTGGCCTCTCCCGTTGCGGAGCACAGGCTCCGGACGTGCAGGCCCAGCGGCCATGGCTCACGGGCCCAGCCGCTCCAAGGCATGTGGGATCTTCCCAGACCGGGGCATGAACCCATGTCCCCTGTATCAGCAGGCGGACTCCCAACCACTGCGCCACCAGGGAAGCCCCCAAATGAAGTTTTTGACCAAGAAATATGTTGGTAAAGTATAATATCTCCATCAATAGAAGCAGTTAATACTGACTCAGTTGTCATTAAGGAATATTTAAATTTGCTTTTTGACAAAATAGTGATTTATTAATAGTGATTAGAGAAGATAAACAGTAACGCATCAACAATTGTTTATTTATCACATCTACATTAAAATAACAATGAGGGAAATAAATATAGAAAGATTTCACTTATAATTCTCCCACTCCATATAATTACTATTTTTATCCTCTTGTGTTCTCTTCTAGGCCTAGGCCATGTGTTTGTGAAGCTGCCAAATGGGGTTCCTATTGCAGTTCTGTGGTAGAGGAATTCTTGTGAAAAACTGTGTTCCATTTGAGGGTTGTACTTCAAACTATCTCTAGTAGTACCCACATTCTAACTTGCTGTATTAGCCAGCTGTAGTCTGTTATATAGAACTCTGGCTGCACCATTATGGTATTGAGATGCATCTTTGTTTTTTTTTTTTTTTTTTTTTTTGGTGGTGGCAGTGGAGCTATGACTTTACCACCAGTACGTGGAAGAATAGTTGCATGACACTAGGTTTTCATTGTATATATTGAGTTTGTGGGTATTAATAGGCCTTTACACATAAGAGTTGAATTCCCTCTTTATCTTGGATTCCTGTGTACTGTTTACATCATGAAAAGTTCTCAGCTCAAGGTAGGCAGTGGATAGGGCCTAAAGTAATAATCTACCTTATCCTCCAAAAGGGATAGCAGCATGTATTCCCAAGCTCAGTAGAGAAACAACTCCCTCTGGCCTCTCCCTTTTCCTAGTTTTCTTTCTGAAATTGTGGATTTCTTATCTTAGTATTTATAAAACTTGCCTGATTATAAAAATCATCTGAAGTGCTGGTGAAAAACACAATTTTCTGGATCCTTTCCAGACCTATTGAATCAGAATTCTGAGGAACTGCTTGGTTTAAACAAGCACCCTGGATAATTTTTACAATCCAGGCAGATTTGAGAAACAAGTTTATTTGAAGTAAATTCGTAGCTGCTGGCTCACACATTTGCTTAGCCCAAGTTTGAAGAGAGATGGACAGTAATTCCATCCTCAGGAGAATAGCAGCTGGGCAGGTGCTGTCCTTATTCTATTCCAAATATGGATGTGGTCATGGCTGTATGAATTGTAGCACAGGAGGTCAGACCAGTGTGGGAAGATCATCTTCCCCACCCACCGTCATCATACAGAAGACTGCCACAGCCTTCACTTTGCCTCAGTGAAGAGGGAGAAATGTACGGATGAGGTTATTTTCTCTGTGTCACTTGCAACTTCAGAATTCCATTTCTCAGTGAAATTATAGTTATGTATATGATGGGATGTGTGTACATTTAGAATTTTTACTTACGCTTTCTTCATGTGGTTATTGGGTCATTTAAAATTCAGTTTATGCACAGAAAAATTGCTCCCTCATTAAGCCCAGTGGAACTAATTTGAAAGATAAGCAGAGTTTATGCAATTCTAGGTCATTGCCCAGATCTGAAGTAGTATTCCCTGAAGTAGGCTTGTCCCAAAGTTGGGAAATATTGGGGCTTTTTGAGTTTGAACTCACTTGCTGGGTTCCTCTCCTCACCCTGGGGCATCAGGGCTCTCCTGCTGTCCTCCAGCTGCCCCTTCCTTCTATGGCTGTACCCCATGCTCCAAAATCACCCTTCCCTCCCTTTTAAGTTCTTCTCCTGAGTCAAAAGATAAAATAGAACGTGAACAATAAAGTGTAACCCAATAACTCTCATCTCACCCAAACACTCTAGATTTGGTGATTTCAGCCAGTTGGTAGAAAGAAAGGAATGGATGAAATGAACACATGCCATAGTAGGAATGACTGATTGATGACTTAATGCATTAACAAACTGTCCCACATTGAGAATAGACTGATGGTTGCCAAGGGGGAGGCACATGGGAGAGGGTTGGATTGGGAGTTTGGGATTAGCAGATACAAACTGGTATATAAAGAATGGATAAACAACAAGGTTCTACTGTATAGCACACGGAACTATATTCAATACCCTGTGATAAGCCTTAATGGAAAAGAATATGAAAAAGAATGTATATTTACATAAAACTGAGTCACTTTGCTATATAGCAGTAATTAACACAGCATTGTAATTCAACTGTACTTCAATAAAAAATTAAAAAAAACTGTCCCAAGGATATTGGCATTCTAAGACAATGCATATTAAACTAAAGGAATAAGTCTCAAATACAGGCTATCAGGCAGTTTCAAAGGAGAGTGAGAGGAAATTTGGGGCAGAGGGATCTTTAAATCACACCACAAGGGCCATAGTTCACTCTGCTACCTGAGGTCAGCCGTTGTTCTTGGAAACATGGTGATATGGTGTTCAGCCAAGAAGGACAGGGAAACATGCTTGGGTCTGGTTAAAGGGCAAGTCCAGACCTTTCTCCCCACCTTCTTGATCTCTCTCATCTCTAGTAGGGCATTGCATGGGTGCACTCTCTGCAGGGTGGGTTGTTACAGGGAGCAGATAGTTCCACAGAGCCCGGAACTATGCAAATCCACACTCAGGTCCTCACATTTTTGATATTTAAGGCTGTTGACTTGTGGACTAAATGATTGTCAGTTAGAGCCCTTTCACGTAGATAGAATCAAGAACCTTTGGCACAGGTGCTTATCACTGTGTGTAAAGGTGAAAAATTGATTGGAAGAAAACGTGGTACTTTATTCTACCTCGTGTCAGTTGAAAGTTTAGTCTCCATGTCTTTCTGTATCACTGAAATAATAAATTCAAATCCAACCAGGCAGGCTTTTTTTCTTCACTAAAGGATTCTGCATTAGGAAATGAAAACATTTGACAGAGTAAATGCAGTGTGAATAATAGAGTAAAGCACATTGTATCCCCCTCCCCTAAGCCTAGATACAAAGCTCATTCATCAGGCTGTGTGTTGCAGCATTTTATGCTCTCCTTGGGTCCTTAGGTATCATGACTGCTTGGTGATTTTCAGTGATGGGGCAGACCTACAGAGACAAGACTGGATGTGGCTCTATTGAGTTTCATTTTTCACCCCACCCTCACCCATTTAATGCTTTTCATATTAAATAAAAATCTGAAATGTCGATAACAGCACTTTGATGGGCCTGGTTTCCATCTACAAGGTGTACTGAATGATACTGAAGAAATTTTTTGGCTCAATACCAATGATTAAATATTCCAAGAGACCTATTTCCCTGAGTGCCTTTGTATTTAATGTAGTGTTTTGAGTGACTTTGAGTTACAGTAAGTGTTTCAATTACTTATTCTTCAACTGCATTGAAAGAAGCAAGCGTAGATATTTTATTATGAAAGAGTGAAGAGTTTATCAGTAATGAGTGACAATTCCTGGGTGCCAGGCTCTGTTCTAAGGGTTTTATGTGTATCATGTGTTATTCTCACAATAACCTCATGAATGGTTGCCATTTTTGCCGCTCTTTTTAGGTGGGGAAACTGAAGCACAGGGATTTTGGATGACTTCAACAAGGTCTACCCTGGCTAGTGGTGCTGCTGGGCTATGGACCTGGCAGCACGAGTCCACAGTCCTCATGCTTAGCCAGAGAGCCATACTGCCTCTGCAGCAACAGCAATGAAAAAACCTAGAAGAACACACTGAAACCTGGCAGGACAAGTCCCCTCTAGGATTATGAGAAAAGGGCCATAACTTCTGTTTATGTTGATAATGGATTCGTGTGTTAATGTACTTGAAACTTGTAAAGTTAAAATTGTCAAAGTCCTAAGTCAGATTATTAATTTCCATAAGTTTGTTGCAACTTTAAAAATTGTCAGTTAGACTTTTAAAGCTGGTAAAGAATTTAGGGATTGTGTTAAAGATGGTTAAACACAATCCCCTTGTTTTTCAGATAAGGAAGCTGAGGTTATATGACTTGCTTAAGCACATAGAACTAGTTAGTGACAGAGCGGGTCTGCTGATTTGGTGTGCTTTCTATTGCATTTTTAAAAATTTATTTATTTATTTATTTATGGCTGCGTTGGGTCTTCATTGCTGTGCATGGGCTTTCTCTAGTTGTGGCGAGTGGGGGCTACTCTTCGTTGAGGTGCGCAGGCTTCTCATGGCGGTGGCTTCTCTTTTTGTGGAGCACGGGCTCTAGGTGCTCTACTGAAGCATGGGCTTCAGTAGTTGTGGTGCGCAGGCTCAGTATTTGTGGCTCGTGGGCTCTAGAACACAGGCTCAGTAGTTGTGGCTCATGGGCTTTGTTGCTCCGCGGCAATGTGGGATCTTCCCAGACTAGGGCTCGAATCCGTGTTCCCTGCATTGGCAGGCAGATTCTTAACCTCTGCGCCACCAGGGAAGTCCCTCTATTGCATTTTTGAGACATATGTTACAGGGAGTAATTTACAGGTCTTAAGTTAATAGTCTGAGAATTTCATCAAATGTAATGTAACCAATTTCAAAGCCATATAGATCATTTAGATCCTGTGATATAGATCATTTCCATCACTCCTGAACATTCCCTTGTGCTAGGCAACTCTTTGAAAACTTTACCCTTGTTCATTAGTGTGTATTAGTAAGAATCAAGTACTTACATTTTATATGTATCCATACATTTTATATTTCTCAGCAAAGATAGACCTTAGTGTGTATGTGTGTGCATACTTCCTTAAAGACAGAATAGGGTTTTCACAAAGTCCCATGCTCTTCTTATCCTTTTACAGACCAGATCCTAACTGATGAAATTGCTAATTGGTGTTCCTTGTTTACAATCATCGCTGAAGTTGGTCTTTAGCCTGACATAATAATTATCATTACATACAAGATTATTCTTCAGTTATTTGATGCTCAAGCTCCCCAGACACATTTAGAGTCAAAGTACATGGTTTTTTTGGGTTTTTTTAAACTCAGCAGTTTCTATATTAAAACCTTGGAAGTTTTGTAAGAATAAGACATATTGACTAAAACCAGTGCATCTGAGCATGGGCAAGTTTGGTCTGCTGTGCTTTGTGTTAACTAGAAAAGCTTTCCAGCCGAGTTGGTGGTAAATCAACATAGCGATAGTCTGTCAACTTGGCTCCTTGAGTATCCTTTTCTTTCTCTCTTTGTTTGCTCTTCAGACTTGGTGAATGGTGTGTGTGTGAGAGAGAGCTGTTGTCTGGCAATGGTACCAGTGTGTTGATGAGTAATTTTCAGAACTGCCTCCATATTCGAAAGTATGGAAAATGTCCTCTGGTATGAGTGGATCTCAATCCATATAAGTTTGACATCTAAAATGGTATAGTCTTCTTTTTGATCTTCTTCTACAGAATTATTCTAAAATCCCTAGGAAATATTCCCAAAGGAAATAATTTTTATAGCTATGTTCATAGCAGTGATACTGTAATTGAGAAAATTGGAGATAACAGAAATGTTCAATAGAAGAATGATTATATCATAGTGAATATGTAGTTACTAAAAATGATTGAAATGTAACCAAGTTGATACATGGAAATGTTTAAATAAGACAATATTAAGAGAAATAGAAGATCCTAAAGTTTCAAGTACTATAAATAGTAATTTATACTTTTGTAAAAAGCTTATATCTTAAAAGAAATTGGTTGTGAAACTTTTATGCATGAAAATAATTTTGACTTTAATGTTTTATAGGGTTTTTAAAAGAGTTTTTATTTTGAAATAATTTCAAACTAAAGAAAAGTGCAAGAATGATGCCAAGAACTCCCCTGACCCTATATCCTTTACTTGTAGTCACGAATTTTTAACATTTTGCTACATTTGTTTTATTACTCGCTTTCTCTCTTTCTGTATATATGTACATATTTGTTTCTGAATCATTTGTGGGTAGGTGGCATACATCATCCCCATTTACTCCCTTAATCTTCAGTGCATTTTTCCTAAAAACATGGATGTTCTCTTATGTTCCTACAGTAGAGTTATTAAATTCAGGAAGTTTAACGTGGATATAATACTTTAAACAATGTACAGTATGCAGTTCAATTGTCCATTGTCCCAGCATTGTCCTTTTCTAGCATTTCCCCCCTCCAGTTCAGGATCCAGTCCAAGATCATGTACTGTATTTAGTCATGTTGTCTCTTTAGTTTCCTTTAACCTGGAAGAATTCCTCACCTTTCTTTGTCTTTTATGACATTGACATATTTGAAGAACATGGACCAGTTATTTTATATCATATTCCTCAGTTTGGATTTGTGTGATGTTTCTTCAAGATTAGGTTCGGATTTCTTCATGAGGAAATGAGATGTCTGACTAGAAAGCTACAAAAGAAATATGTCCTTCTCAGCGTATGGCATCTGGAGTCATGTGATATCTGTCTGCTCCTCTTTGGGCATGTTCATATTGATCATTTGATTAAAGTGTTATATGATTTCTCCACAGTATAGTTGTGATTTTCCCCCTTACAGCTGATAAGCATTCTGAGGGGAGATTTGTCCTACTCTTCCCTCTAGACTTAGCATCTCTCTTGGTTCCTTTATAAAGCCACATTTCCCAAGACTCACATATAGCCTAGGTAAAGAGGAAAGCTTGAGTGATTTTGCTGAGGTTGTATATTTGCCTGTAATACCCCCATTCAAACCTGTCTGGTTTGTACCACAATTTAAGGCTATCTCAAAATGCTATCTACTTCCCTATTTGTAACTAGATTTAATGTCTTCCTCTTTGACCTCCAGGAGCACTTTGTACTTTTCTTGGGGGACATATTAACTTCTACTTTGTGCTTGTAACTAATGGTATACTTCCTTTATCCCAGTTACCAGACAGCAAGTGTCTTGAGGGCATGGACTGTGTCCTAATCGTTTCTGCAAATTTTGCTGGGCTCAGAAGAGGCAATCAGTGGGAGACATGTGACCAGTGTTTATTCATGAAATGTTTATTTACTCCTACTACTCACTGCTTCTGATGTGCTAGTTGAATACCCAACTGCATATTTCAAAAACTCAATTTCATCCGTTGGACATCTCTACACCTCCTGTTTAACATGTTGCTATTTTGCCCCTGAAGGTAGAATGGAAACCCTTCAGTGTCGGTCATTTCTGTATTCTTAGCTCAGGTGTTAAGAAAAGTGTTGTTGAGTCAATGAGTTGCTTCCATACTGTGAGGATTTGTGTTTCATGTTTCCATCTAAATCTCTTATTAGGGCACTGGGCCAGCTTCTCATGGCTTTGACAAGAATGTATGATGAGGTCTGCTCTTCCTCTAGGGTATTCTTCTAACACTCGTTAAGAATAACTCTGTGAGAGAGTGGCATGGACATATATACACTACCAAATGTAAAATAGATAGCTAGTGGGAAGCAGCCACATAGCACAGGGAGATCAGCTCAGTGCTTTGTGACCGCCTGGAGGGGTGGGATAAGGAGGGTGGGAGTGAGACACAAGAGGGAGGAGATATGGGAATATATATATACTTCTGTGTATAGCCTTTAGAAACTGAAAGTATAACCTGCCAAAATCACAGGAGTTAGGAGCCAAGGTTATTAATTTGTTCAGATAGTATTAATTTGTTCTGCCAAGACATGTAAGAACAAGCATTAATTTAGTTTGTAAGTTTAATGAATGATTAGAAGAACCAAAATTCTAAGTAGGTCAATCAAGTCTTATGGTACTGATGCTGAGCAGGGCCCTGTGGGGTTCCCAGGCACGGAGGCTTTTTTAATCTCCCATTTCTTGTAGGCAAGACTCCATGACCTTCCCTGAGTTCCAAAGGGCAGATTCAAGAACAGTTGCTAATCAAGGGAGGAGCAGCCAGGAAACCACCTGAGGCAAGATTAAAGGGACCAGAGAAGGTCCACCTGAGACCTGCACACACTGTAATGTTGTCAGCAGCCCCACCCTTTTGAAACTCTGCAGAAGAAAGAAGAATGCAGGACTGTTACTGCCCTGATCCTTATTGCATACCCCTGACCACTATAAGACCCGCCTATAAGACTTCTCCCTATTCCCCAGGGAGTGGGCACAGTTCTTAAGGCACTAGCCTGCTGTGTTCCCCTCTTCGCCTGGCAAAGATTAATGCCACCCTTTCTTTCTCCTCCAAAACCCTGTCTCCGTATCTCATTTTGGCATCGGGGTACAGGGAGCCAATATTTTGGCAGCAGTACAACTAACTTGCAATTATACTGGGAAAAGTTGTCCAGACAGATGACACTAGACTGCTTGTTACTTTATATAGAAAATGTATAAAATACGTAAAATCCATCTTTTCTAAAGTGTATTTTTTTATGTTAAGTTTTTGAAATGGTTGAAGCCGTATCTTTCTTCATAGTGAGGCTTTCCTTTAGAATATGAACTGGTCTATTATTTTAAAGATAATTTAAAAATTTTTAATAGTTTTAGATTTACAGAAGAGTTGCACAGATAGTACAGAAACTCCCATATACACCTCACCCAGTATTGATGCTGAAAGCTCAACTTCTCTGTATACTGGTGCTGAATCAAATCTCAGAGACGGAGTTTTGGGTGAAGTAGAAAATGATAGCTTTATTACTTTGCCAGGCACATGGGGACACAGCAGCCTTCTGCCTCGAAAAACTGTGTCCCCACTTGGAGAAGATAGTGAGAAGTTTTATAGTAATTGTTCAAAGAGGACATGATCAGCTCATGGACATTCTTCTGATGGGTGGTGGTGAGGTAAGTAGGAGTCAACAGCATCAACCTTCAGGTCCAACTGGTTGGGGGTCTGCATGCTTGTGTGCAGCATACCATCGTTAATTGTTAACTTTTCCCACCTGGAGGGGGTTTCAGTATCTGCAAAATAGCTCAAAGATATTGTTGTGTATCTGTTGTTGGGGAAACAGGACCTTGCCCCAGGGCTGCTCTTGACTGTTTGTTTCTCCCTGGTCTGGCATCGCCTCCCTTCCCTAATTAACAACTGCTTGGATCTGCCCATTGGAATTCAGGGAAAGTCATGGGGGCTGAATGAAGGCTGTTTCCCATAATCAAAGAAATGGGGGACACAGAAAGACTTTGTGCCCAGGAGCCCCACAGGGCCCTGCTTGGTATCAGTATCCTCTACTGTTAACATCTCATTTCACTATGTACATTTGTCACAAGTTAGAAATAAACATTGGTACATTAACTAAGCTTAATACTTCATTCAAATTTCACCAATTTTTTTTTCTCTAATGTCCTTTTCTTTGTTTTGGGATCCCACCTAGGATATCACATTCTGTTTAGTTAATATGTCTCCCTAGCCTCCTCTGGTCTGTGACAGTTTCTCAGACTTTTCTTGTCTTTGATGGCATTGACAGTTTTAGAAGTGCTAGTCAGGTTTTTTTGTAGAATGTCCCTCAATTTGGATTTCTTCAATATTTTTCTCATGGTTAGACAAGGGTTTTGGGGAAGAAGACCACAGAGGTGTAGTGCCATTCTTTTTACATCATATCAAGGTTACATACTATCAGCATGACTCATCATGTTGTTGTTAACGTTGCCAAGGTGGTCAGGTTTCTCTACTGCAAAGTTACTTTTTCCTCCTGTTCCATACTCTACTTTTTGGAAGCCAGTCACTATGGCCAACCTACTCTCAAGGGAGTAATGGGGTGGAAAATTAAGTTTCACCTCTTGGAAGGGGGAGTATCATCATGAATTCTTCTGTAAAGATTTGTCTCTTCTTCTTTTTTTTCTTTTGGCTGCACCGCACACCATGTGGGATCTTAGTTCCCCAACCAGGGATCAAGCCCGCACCCCCTGTCTCTTCTTATTTATTAATTCAATCATTTATTTATATCAGTATGAACGCATTAATATTTATTTTATACTTTGGGTTATAATAAAATACTTTGTTATTTATTTTGTTGCTCAAACTGTTCCAGATTTGGCCATTGGGAACTCTTTCAGTTGATCCCTGTGTCTCTTTGATATGTGCCCATCATTTTTGTTTTTTGAGCACTTCTTTGCTTTCTAGTAGTACAAGATGCTCCAGGCTATCTTGTATATTGTCTGCTCCAGCCTTAGAATCAGCCATTTCTCCAAGGAGCCATGGTTCATTTTGTAGGAGAATGGTATTAGAAATAAAGATCTGGTCCATTTTTTGATAATATAATAGTGAATTTTGGAATGGAAAGAAATGTGAAGAGGTAGAGAGCATAGGCTTTGATAACAAGTTTGAATGATTTTGAATCATAACTCTGCCATGAATAGGTTGATCAGCCATCCCAGTTTGCCTGAAACTGAGAGGTTTCCAGGGATGTGGGACTTCCAGTGAGAAAACAAAGATGAGTTGGCCACTCTAGTCATGGAATTGGTTATGTCTCTTGGTTGCAAGGGACAAAAACCCAAATAAAGCTACCTCAGTTAAAAAAGGGAATTCAATGACTCATTTAACTGGGAAATTTAAGGATGAAGGATTTCAGGAAGAGCTGAATCTAGGGATCAAATTATGTAATTAGGGCTCCCTCTGACTTCATGTTTCAGCTCCACTTCTCTCTGTGTGTTGGTTCTTTCTTAGACTTTCTGTATGTGGTGGGAAAAGTGTGAGCTTTCTTTAATGGAGATGAACAGCTGTCCTCATCCCCTAGGACAGGGATCAAAACTGAAATGCCTAGAGGGGTGAGGCATCTAGTGTAAATGAGTGGAGCAGGCTGGGTGGAGAACAATAGGGAGAAGCTCTAGTTATAGAAACTGTGCAGGAATGAAAGTTCACTATTGCCAGATACTTCAATTTTTCAAAAGAAGCCAGAAGTGAGAAAACCTGATTTTTAAATGTTGGCAACTAATTCAATTAAATAATGACAACAACAGCACTATTTATATCAAGAAAATATACTTGTGGGGCAAATACTTGTAGGCTACCAGTTTATAACCTCTGCCTTCAGGAGTTCAGGGCCACTTCCTGGCTGCCTGAGGACACACTTGGGCATATACCTGTGGAAGGTGGTTCACTTCGTGTTCTCAGGATACATTTACTACTTTTGAAAATAGACCTCATTTAACTTAATAGTCACTAAATTCATCAAACACTTGCCATGTGCCAGACATTGTGCTAAGCAATTTACACATCTCTTTTAATCCTTAAAATAACCTATGAAAGAGTTACTATTATTTTTATTATTATTATTTGGCTGTGCCGCACAGCTTGTGGGATCTTAGTTCCCTGACCAGGGATGGAACCTGTGCCCTCAGCAGTGAAAGCACAGAGTCCTAACCACTGGACCACCGGGGAATTCCCCAATAGTTACTATTATTACCATCATAGCCTTCCTACAGATGATGAAACTGGGAACAGAGAGGTTGTGTATTTTCCTTGATGTTCACAGATGGAGGTGCCAAGGCAGGATTTAAATCCCTGCTAGATGTGACTCTAGTGCTCAGATTCTTTGCTCCTTTGCTGTATTGTTTCAGATGGCTGCAGAGAAGAGGCATCTTATCCCTCAGGGGCAGAGAAAGTCTGGGATGGAAAGAACCTTGGAGATTACCCAGTGTGTTAACCTCCTTATTTTATAGATGGGGAAATTGAGGCCAAAAACAAGCAGTGACTTTGACAAGGTCTCATAGCCTATCAGTGGCTGATCTGGGATAAGTCTAAAGCCCTTCTGCTGCATCATGTAGCTTTTGGGATTTGCTAACCGCAAGGACTAAGTCCGTGGTGGGTTTTACGAAGCATTCTGAAGCCTTGATAGATTATCCCTGCTATTGCTGTTTCTGAATTGACACATTCTTCATCTCTCCATACATTAGGCTCTTCAGAGGGGTGAATATTTTCTTGCCTTTTTAACCGGGAAAGAAGATTAAAACAATTATTTTTCTCTAAGTTGATAATTTAACCTATAAGCTCAGCCATCACTATAATTTGAGTGCAAGGCCAGAGTGAGACGGAGAAGAAATCTCACAGCTATGATAAATATCTGTCTTTTAAGGCCTTTCTGTCAATTCCTAAGAGATATGTCACCAAGAAGCCATGAAAGCTACATTTTGTCTACACAGAAATGATCATAATATTCAGTTTCAAAAATATTAAATTCCAATGTGTGATTTCTTAAAGGTATATACATGTGAATTTAATAGATATTTAAAGACAGGCATTTCTTTTTCTTTAAATTGGAGTATAGTTGATTTACAATGTTGTGTTAGTTTCAGGTGTAAAGCACAGTGATTCAGATGTATGTGTGTGTGTATATATATATATACATATATATATATATATATATATATATATATATTCTTTTCCCTTATAGCGTATTACAAAATATTGAGTATAGTTCCCTGTGCTGTACAGAAGGTCCTTGTTGGTTATCTGTTTTCTATATTGGAGTGTATAATACATGTTAATCCCAAACTCCCTCCCCCACCAACTTTCCCCTTTGGTAACCATAAGTTTTCTATGTCTGTGGGTCTATTTCTGTCTTGTATATAAGTCTGTATCTTTTTTATTTTAGATTCCACATATAAGTGATATCATATGATATTTGTTTTTCTCTGTCTGACTTGCTTCACTTAGTATGATAATCACCAAGTCCATCCATGTTGCTGCAAATGGCATTATTTCATTCTTTTTTATGGCTAAGCTAGAGTTTTGCTAGTTTTTTGTGGGATATAAAAATAAGGCATGATCCCTGTCTTCAAGGAGCTTATTACATAGTAGAAAAGGAAGATATATAAGCCCTTAATTACAATAGGATAAAGTAATAGTCACTAAAATAAAACCATTGAGGAAGTACTGAAAAAAGAACCATCAAATCCAACTCAAAAGATCAGGGAAGACTTCCCAAAAGATCTGAGCCACATTTTGAAGGCTAGTCAGATTTCAGCAGCTATAGTCGGGGATGAAAGCCCTATAGGCAAAAGGAAGCGCATGAGTAAAGACATAAAGGTGAGAAACGTAGGGTGCATTAAGAAAATATTTAGTAACAAGTTTGGTCATATGTGCAAGGCTCTGTTTGCCAGGCTAATGAGTCTGCTTCACTTGGTAAGCATGAGGGATCTATTATAGACTTTTGAACAGGGAAATGGGATGATTAGGGATTTTTATAGGAAAGTGGACTTTTTGGGATTGAAGTGGGAAGAATGAAGGTGAATAGACTACTAAAGAAGCTATTGTGGAGCTTTCAACAAGAGCCAGTACAGGTCTTGTGAGAGGCTTGGCAGTGGGAATAGAAAGAACATTGAAGGACATTGTGGAAATAGTTTTTGGACTTGGTAGTAGGCTATGGGAAGGGCGTAAAAGAATTAAAGATGATTTCTTTGGTTTGAAGCTTCAGTAACTGGGAGATGGTAGCATTATTATAGAAATAGGGAAGAGGGAGAGGAACTGGTTTGGAATAGAAGATGGGGTAGTTTCAAATTGTTGAGATTGACGGGCCACCTGGCTATCAAGGGAGATATGTACATTTGCATCTGGAGTTCTGGTGTGAGTATAGTTTACAGATTTAGGTCTGGGAGTCATTTACATGGGAAATAGAGAACACATTAGCTGTTTATATTATACTATATGCCTATTATTTTCTTTTTTAATTTTTCTTTTTTTTTAAATTGAAGTTACTCGATTTACAACATTCTGTTAGTTTCAGGTATACAGCAAAGTGATTCAGTTACATATATTTTTTTTTCCCAGATTATTTTCCATTACAGGTTATTACAGGATATTGAATATTGTTCCTTGTGTTACACAGTAAATCTTCTTTATTATTATTTTGTGTATAGTAGTTTGTATCTGTTAATCCCATACTCCTAATTTATCCTTCCGCATGCCCCTTTGGTAACCATAAAATTTTTTTCTATGTCTGTAAGTCTGTTTCTATTTTGTATATGATTCATTTGTATTATTTTTAGATTCCACATATAAGTGATATCATATAATATTTATCTTTCTCTGTATGACTTACTTCACTTAGTATGATATTCTTTAGGTCTATCCTTGTTGCTGCAGATGGCAATATTTCATTCTTTTTTATGGCTGAATAATATTCCATTGCATATATATACCACATCTTCTTAAACCAGTCATCTGTTAATGGGCATTTGGGTTGCTTCCATGTCTTGGCTATTGTAAATAGTGCTGCTGTGAACATTGGAGTGCAAGTAACTTTTCAAATTAGAGTTTTCATCTTTTCCAGATATATGACCAGGAGTGGGATTGCTGGATCATATGGTAGCTCTGTCTTTAGTTTTTTAAGGAACCTCCATGTTATTTTCCATAATGGCTGCACCAATTTACATTCCCACAAACAGTGTAGGAGGGTTCCCTTTCCTCCACACCCTCTCCAGCATTTATTACTTATGGCAGTTAGGTTTTGAACCACTTTTGGGTACACAGAGAGCTGTAATCTAGCCAGAATTCCAATTAGGTGTGTGGGCTTCTCATTGTGAAAGCTTCTGTTTGTTTTGGAGCACGGGCTCTAGGTGCACGGGCTTAGGTAGTTGTGGCGCACAGGCTCAGTAGTTGTGACTCATGGGCTCTAGAACACAGGATCAGTAGTTGTGGCGCATGGGCTTAGTTGCTCTGCAGCATGTGGGATCTTCCTGGATCAGGGATAGAACCCGTGTCCCCTGCATTGGCAGGTGGATTCTTAACCACTGTGCCCCCAGGGAAGGCCCTCATTTTGGTTTTGATTTACATTTCTCTAATAATTAGCAATGTTAAGCATATTTTCATGTGCTTTTTGGCCATCTGTATGTCTTCTTTGGAGAAATGTCTATTTAGGTCTTCTGCCCATTTTTTTATTGGGTTGTTTGTTTTTTGGATATTGAGTTGTATGAGCTGTTTGTGTATTTTGGAAATTAAGCCATTGCTGGTTGCATCATTTGGAAATATTTTCTCCCCTTCTGTAGGCTGTCCTTTCATTTTGCTGATGGTTTCCTTTGCTGTGAAAAAGCTTTTAAGTTTGATTAGGTCTCTTTTGTTTATTTTTGCTTTCTTTTTTTTTTTTTTGCCTGGGGAGAAGAAAATATTGCTGTGATTTATGCCTGAAAATGTTTTGCCTGTGTTCTCTCTAGGAGTCTTATGGTGTCATGTCCTATATTTATGTCTTTAAACCATTTAGAGTTTATCTTTTTATATGGTATGAGGGAGTGTCCTAATTTCATTTGATTTACATGAGGCTGTCCTCCACAACACCACTTGCTGAAGAGACTGTCTTTTCTCCATTGTATATTTCTGCCTCCTTTGTTGTATGTTAATTGAGTGTAGGTGTATGGGTTTATTTCTGGGCTCTCTATTCTGTTCCATTGATCTATATGTCTGTTTTTGTGCCAATACCACGCTGTTTTGATTACTGTAGCTTTGTAGTATCATCTGAAGTCTGGTTGGTTTATGCTTCCAGCTTTGTTCTTTTTCCTCAAGACTACTTTGGCAATTCTGGGTCTTTTCTGTTTCCATATGAATTTTCAGATTATTTGTTCTAGTTCTGTGAAAAATGTCATGAATATTTTCATAGGGATTGCATTAAATCTGTAGATTGCTTTGGGTAGTATGGCCATTTTAACAATATTAATTCTTCTAATTCAAGAGCATGGGATATCTTTTCATTTCTTTGAATCATCTTCAATTTCCTTTATCAATATTTTATAGTTTTCAGTGTATAGGTCTTTCACATCCTTGGTTAGGTTTATTCCTAGGTTGTTTTTTTTTTATGTGATTTGAAGCAGAATTTTTTTTTTACTTCCTCTTTCTGATATTTCATTGTTAGTGTAAATAAATGCAACAGAATTCTGTGTATTAATCTTGTATCCTTATGCCTGTTATTTTCTAGCCCCTAGATAAGTTTTTTTATATATTGTAACATTCAGTTCACATAACAACACCATGAAACTGAGATCCAGAGAGATTGATTGGTTTGCTCATGTTCTCACATTTAATTCATCTCATCACTATTGAAGACTTACTATGTGCCAGAACCTGTTCTAGAAAGAGGCAAAACTTGAAGTCTTACTGCATGAGGAAATGAAGGATAGATTAGATCCATATATGAAGAAATAGGGTGAAAATAACATGAAGATACATCGAGAGGAACACCAAGCTTTGCAGAGTTAGGGGAAGAGGAGAAGGGCTCAGAAGAAGACATATAAGGTGCAGGTAGAAGGAGGAAGGGAAGCAGGATAACATCATGTCTCAGAAGAGGAGAGAGAGCTAGAACTAGAAGGAAGAGATATTTACCCAGCCAACAATGTCAAATGCTGTAGAATGAGCAAAGATATGAAAAATGAGCAAAAGTCTCAATTTGGTGATGAGTTGGTTAGATGAACTCCAGAAAAATGAGAAGAAAGTAGCACCAGCATAACAATTTGTATTGAAGCCAGATTTTATAGAATTAAGGAGTAAGTAGGTGAAGAAATGGAGGCAATAGACAGAGATAGTTTGGTAAACAAGGGGAAAGAGAGATAGTGATTGACAAAGTGGGAAGGGTAGGAGACCAAAGGGCAGAGATTCTAGGGAGGTAGTGAATTATCTGACTGTTGGACAAGGCTGGATAGGAAAGCAAATCAAGCTGAACTGAAATAGATTATGGGATTTGGGGCCATTATGAAGCTCAAAGGGCAGTGGTTGAAAGAATAGGAAAGTTGGGGAGATGGCAGGTTATGGTCTTAAAGGGTGAATTAAATTTCAGTTTAAGAGCTTAGAAATGGGGTAGTATGAATGACAAAGCTAAGGTTTGGGACTTCCCTGCTGGTACAGTGGTTAAGAATCCTCCTGCCAAAGCAGAGGACATGGGTTCAATCCCTGGTCCAGGAAGATCCCACATGCCGTGGAGAAACTAAGCTCGTGCACCACAACTACTGAGCCTGCACTCTAGAGCCTGTGCTCTAGAGCCTGCGAGCCACAACTACTGAAGCCCACATGCCCTAGAGTCCACGTGCTGCAACTACTGAGCCCACACACCACAACTACTGAAGCCCACATGCCCTAGAGCCTGTGTGCCGCAACTGCTGAGCCTGCATGCTGCAACTACTGAAGCCCATGTGCCTAGAACCCGTGCTCCACAACTAGAGAAGCCACTGCAATGAGAAACCCGCGCACCACAATGAAGAGTAACCTCCACTTGCCACAACTAGAGAAAGCCCACACAGAGCAATGCAGACCCAATGCAGCAAAAATAAATAAATAATTGATTTTTAAAAATAAAAGAAAGCTAAGGTTTGACTATATTGAAAGGAGGCTGAGATGGAGTGAAGACAGAATTTGCTGGGATTATGGAGGAGGGAGGCCATTGTCCTGACAGGGTCATCAATAGGTATGGATCTTCCCAAGTGCAGAGGAAGAGCCAAGGATGTTGATGGAGGACTGGGTATGAAAGAAGACATGGATCCTGATTCTAAAGCAATTGGGGAGGATCCTTTAGGTCTACAGTCAACCATGAAGAGGGATGGCAGATAGTGGGGAAATCAGATGACCTTCACCTGAGGTTAGGAGAGATTATTAAGTAAAGATTTTGGAAAACAGGACGGTCAGTGTGAGAGGTGTGTGAAGAAAGCATAAAGAATTCTTATTTACATTGGAAGGGAGATCTATAGAAGACACATTAAAGAAGTAGACTAAGTGAAATAAGGTGGTTGATAGCTAGAGTACAATTGGATGGGGATGAGAATGCTGGTGGCTACTAGAAAGGAGAGGAAAAGGGATGACAGAAACATTTGAGAGGAGGCTGGAGGGGTGGAGAGTTCTGAAAAAGCCTAAGTGGAATGCTGGCTAGATTACAGTTCTCTGTGTACTCAAAAGTGGTTCAAAACCTAACTGCCATAAGTAAATATAGCTCAAGTGTGTCATACTATATAAATATTTTGGAATACAGAATGGAGCTGTTGTACAACAATGCCTGGAATGCTTACTTTGGATTGACTAATCAAGGAACAATCAACCTGAAAAGGTCAGGAGAGTTCTCTCTCTCTCTCTTTTTAATGGAACAAATGGCACCATACATCAGCATTGTTTTAAAACTTGTGGTAGCTACATAAATAATTCTGTGCTTGGGAGGAATAATTCTCACACTTTTTGGGGGGTAATTTTACTTTCTTTGAAATACTGTAGAATTTTAAACAAGTTCCCATTTTTTAAAAAAAATTTTTTTTGGCTGCACTGTGTGCTTGAGGGATCTTAGTTCCCCAGCCAGGGATTGAACTCAGGACCCCGGCAGTGAAAGCACCGAGTCCTAACCACTGGACCACCAGGGAATTCTCGTGTTCCCATGTTTTTTGGATAACTGCCATGCCAGCTTTAAAAAGTGCAAAATAGTTGTGTGTGTGTGTGTGTGTGTGTGTGTGTGTGTGTGCGTGCGCGCGCTTGGTGTTTAATAAGAAAGCAACTTAGATTTGTGGGAGGAAGTCCACCCAGCTTTAAAAATAACCCCTTTTCTTCTGAATTTCAGGACCCACACTGTGGTTGTAAGTGGACAGGGTGGTGTTCATGGAGTTGATACAAACAACACAGGATCTGGCATCGGACATCCTGCACATAAAACCCGCCTTACCATATATTATTGGAGTGACTTGGCGAAGCTATTTAACTTCCTTCAGCTTCAGTTTCTTCATTTGTAAAATAGGAATGTAAAAAAACCATCTTCCCCAGAGATTGCACATGAAGATGAAGTGAGGTAAGGTTGAAATCATCAACCTTAAGGGCTGGGTGCTAGGAGCTTACAGTTATGATGTTTCTCCTCACTGGGGAATTCACATGTACATCAAAGTGTGAGAACTTATGGTCCAGGATATGTCTACTTTCTCATCTGAGTCTCTGGAATGTCCTGTAGGTTCTATAACCAAGAATAAAACCACAGTGCTTATTTAAAGGGAGAATAGGGGAAGTCTTTTGGGCCACTGAGGGGATCAAATCACTACAGGAATTTTAAGTGGCCTTAGGCGTGGCCCTTGGAACTGCTCCTGATTCCCTTCTTGAGCTGCCATAAGCCACTGACTGATCCTTCTTGAGAGACAATGACAGTGTCTCATCATAATAGTGAGATTAACCCTGATTTAAGAATCTTGTTTCCCTGGCAAGATCAGGGTTCATGTTCTATTTATAGCAGATCTTTGGACAAAACTCTCTGGCTTTGCATCTGAACTGATTCTTTTACCCCAGGGATTTTAAGAACAGTTCTGATTTGGAAGTTAGGAAGACAATACCAGAGTGGCCTTCTAACTCTTCCTTTAGGCCTTTCCTACTTCAAATCTACATTAGTCTGGAAGTTGTACTAATTTTTTGGATGTAGAAGTTGAGGAATTTGGAAATTAGCTTTCATTTTGCTAATTAGATTTCTAAATAAGATTATCCTTTTCACAAGATTGTAAGACTGGATTAGTCCAAAGAATACCTAGACATTTTTTTAGCCCTCAAAGGGTTACCCAAATCTTACCTCTTCTCCTCCTACCTCTCCTCTCCCCTCCCCTCCCATCCTTTCCTCTCCTCTTCTCTTTTCGGTTCTCTTCCTTTCCTTTCTCTTTCCTTCTCTTTTCTCGTTCATCTATTAGCTATCATCCATCTGTCTATCCACCTGTTAGTCTGCCTATCCTTTCTATCTATCTATCTATCTATCACCTATCTGTCATGTGTCTTTCTCTACCTATATTTTGTTTTGTTTTGATGGGAACGGGAACAAAGGTGATAAGGGAACAGTAGTTATTTGAGGTTTCAAATATCATTGGAGTTTTTTTGAAATGTTGCATGAAGACAGTTCAATTATACCTATCTTGTATCATTTGTTAAAATAATGGTTAGGGAAGAAGAGAACTTTTCTGGAGTCCAAAGAGACAAAATGTGGGTAATGGGACAAAATGGAGCAAAGGAAACTTGTTGGTTAAAGGCTAGAATTCCTGGTGACAAGAAAACAGTTATAATCTCCTGTACCTCTTGAGAAGAAGAGAAACTAGTGGCTCTAGCTTCTCACCTGGCCTCATTACCCAGTTGCCATAAAACTTTCTGCCCTGAGATAGACTATGACCCTTCTGTTTACCCCTCCCATCTGGGGGAGCAACCAACAGCCCACTGGTGCTCAGGTTGTGACAACAGTGCAATGAAGGGAGATACCAGGGTTTGGAGGATTCAACAGCAACTAGTACTCTCAGTGAAATAGCTCCTTCCCCAGCCAGCTCTGCTCATTGAACAGCCTACTGATTAAAATGACCTGTTCCCCAAGGAGACCCTCTTCAATTCCCCAGCCCCAAACACCCCTGATGAGATAGTAAACAATGACCCCAAACCTCCCAGATAAATACTCTGGATGACTCTGGTTACTCACCTTCTTCCAGCTTTTTGGGACTACTCCCAACACACCCCATATTCCAGTTACCAGCAACCTCCCAGGTCATCACCACATGTTACATATCTTGACACTGCTTTCTACCTCCCTAATCTGGCTCCAATTCCTATGCTTCCTCATAATTTTCAAATTTCTCCACTGTACTTTCTGGGATTTCTGGTTTGCCATCAGCAAACTCTCCTGTGTTCCAGACTCTTCTCTGAACATTTGCTTTGCCTTCTTCTTCTAACTGAAACCTGGCTGTCCCTCTCAAATGGAAGACGTCTTTTCTTTCACCTCTTATTTGTCTCAGGACTTGTAGGTAGAATAGTTGTCTTCTTCTTTCCTATTCATCCTGCCAAACCATCTATCCTTCTTTGGACTTTGAAAACCCCAAGTCCATTGAGCTCATGTCTTCAGACTTTACCACCTAATATCTCTCCTAAATCATTTTCCAGAATCTCTTTGCCATGTCCCATCATTCTTTGGTGATTTTATCATGCGGTTTACTGTCTTTGTTTATTCCTACAATCAACTTAACTATGTAGGTGGTCCACTCAGCACCTTGGTCTCTTAATTTTTTGAACTTCTCAACTCCAGTAATCTCCTCCACCCTACTGCAGCTGGTTATTGCCATTTTCACACCATGGATATTATTGGTAGTTATTACCGATAGCCTCTCCTTCTTCAGAATCTCTGGACAGCAAATTTTGTCCCACTGTCTGATCACCACCTTTGGAGCATCAATCTCACTCCTACTGGTTCCCTTGGAACTATTCTCTGACACCATAGGGACATTCAATCCACTGACCCTATGCTTTTTATTAAAAATTTTTTTCTTCTCTTTCATATTATCATTTACCTTCTTGTTCAGCTGCTTTTTATGATCTGGCATTTTAGTCACAACTTTGCAGAAAAGCTGAACTTCATTGTCCCTCTCTCTCTCCATAGCATTCATTTGAAAAAACCCAACCTTGTGAAACCCAATTATCCTATGCTGTGCCTACGTCTGAGCAAGTGATGTTTGTAGAGAAAGTTTATACAACCATGCTGACTGGGCTTGTCTAAAGTTATCCACCCTAAATCCCAAATAGTATCCAACGCTGCCAGACAAGCTATTATATTGTAGTTTCCTGTAACGTTCACTCTACTACACTCTAGGACAACCTATCTTCTCAAACCTCTATACTTTCATTCCCTTTATAATCTTAACCAGTTAAATGCAGTTAACTAAGTACTACCCCATCTTCCTATCACTAAAACTTCTAATCAGTGTTAGGGGAAACACTGACTGAAACCACCCTCCCTGCTCAGGCAACATAGTAACCACTTGCATGAGTATCTTACACAGGAGGTCCTGGTAAGGAATGTGGAACGAACAAGCTACTACCAACCAGAAGAATTCAGGAAAGGTCAAAAGGAGAGAGGAGAATCCAGGCCATATGTCCTGCCAACCTCCCAGAATCCTTCTTGCTGGACTCCATCTTGGCTGAGTGATGTGCACGCCACCAGGAAGGGCCCTGAGTAAGAATGATTGGCCAGAGACAACCCGGAAACTAACCCCATTCCCATAACACCCAAGACTGTGAGCCACATGGCAGAGCAGTCCTCTGGGGTTCCCTAACCCTCCTGCTCTCCACTTGGGTGCCCCTTCCCAATAAAGTCTCTTGCTTTGTCAGCACGTATGTCTCAGTTCATTTCTGAGTGTTAGACAAGAGCCCACTCTCGGTCCCTGGAAGGGGTCCCCTTCCTGCAACAAATGGCTACTCTGGTGAGGCCTCTTCTTTGCTACGACTGACATCCTGACAACTTGGGGTACTCGGAGACCAGCTTGCCCGCCGACGGATCAGACCCTGCGGCTGCAACTGGGACCTTTTTGTCCCTGGTCTCTTCCTGACGTGGACGACTGGCCAGAATGCCCCGACTGGGTAGGGAACAAGAGACTTTATTGACCTCTTTTCCCTTCCCTATTTTCAACGCCTCCTCTCTTACCCTTTTTATTTCTGTCCTGGTCCTGGACGCCAGCGTCTGGTTGAAGGGCCTCAGCCTGATCTGAGGGTTGGAGCCTGATCACCTCTGGTAAGCAGAGAACTCGAATTCTGGTTCTGGTCTGGTATCTGGTATCTAGTTTCTGGTAGGGCCGAGTTCCCGTCCTCCCTTCCTGGAAGCCCAGGGAAAAGTCCTGTAATGCCTGGGCATCTGCAGGTGGCAGGAGATGTCCGTAAGGCTACCCCCTTTTCCCCCCTTCCCCTCATCTTTCAATCTGGCCTCCTTTCCTCCCTTTGAAATCTTTGAAGACCTGAGATATTTCCGTTTACTCTGTTAGTACTTGGATCTGAAGTTCTGTTCTCTGTAGTAGGTTTTCTGAGAGACTGCAATCTTGTATTTAAAGGAGTGTCTGATTAGGACAGCCAGGCCTGTGTGTGTTTTATACTTTGTATTCTGTGTTGTGATTTGTGAAGGCCATTCTGCCTTGTGAAACGGGAAATTCTGGTTCTGTTAAGCTATGAGATCTCTGGTTGTGTTTGTCTATATGTCTGTGTGCATTATATATATTATATATGTCTGTCCTTTTGGATGGTATTATCAAAATTTGTCAATGAGCTCTACTTAATTGGCTTAGAGGAAGTTAAGTGCTTATATAAATTCTGGAAAATATAGAATATAACTGGCCAGAATTAATTTTAGGTTCATGTGAAGTGGGAAATATTAAAGTATTAAATTAATATCTGGTATTAAACTTAGTTTAAGTTTGTTAATCTAATTAATACAGGCATGTCTTTAGAGTCATCAGCATTAAGTATAATACCTTTATTGTACCTAGGTTTAATAGAAATTTAAGACATCAATTACTAAACAGAGAAACTACAGGTATTTAAGACTATTAGTGAATATGTTTGGTGCCACCCTGAGATGTTCTCTATAAGAAAACAAATGATTTTAGAAATCATCACTGG
Source organism: Neophocaena asiaeorientalis asiaeorientalis (assembly GCF_003031525.2). Classification (NCBI taxonomy): domain Eukaryota; kingdom Metazoa; phylum Chordata; class Mammalia; order Artiodactyla; family Phocoenidae; genus Neophocaena; species Neophocaena asiaeorientalis. Next base: position 6,814,991 of record NW_020173215.1, read on the forward strand.
TATTTATGTTTACCAATCTACAGAGTGCTAATGTAAGACAGTTCATAATTGCTTACTTCTTAGTTTTCACTAGAAATTAAGATTTGAGGACTCATTTAAACATGTAATTAGGGCTAATAAAAATAATAAAGGAAGCATTTGAGTATGCAGTAGGAAATGTGTTTTCAGTGAAGAAGGTATGAGGAATGGAATTACATTTTAATAAGGGAAAAGTAAGTGAGTCTGTCATAGAGCTGGTTCTGGATGGAGAAGAAAATGGGGGATAGACTAATAAGGTTAAAGAAAGTGATGGAGGGTTTGTGGATGGCAGGATTGACTAAGTTTAAAATAAATTTAATTGGGTAAGTGAATTTTAAAAGTAAGCTGATGTAAAACTTGAATTTGGCTTTTCTCTCTGTTAAGAGACAAGTTTTCTTAAAATGTTGAACTCCCTTTGATAACAGATTTTAAGTTTCTTTACCTTTTAAGTGATCTGTTCTGTATTTGTCTTTGAAATCTTTTGTCACTTTGGCTAAGTGAATAACTATTGTTTCACAGTGACTATGATCCTATCTGACAGTGTTCTAAACCCTTTTTGATATTGTTTTGATAAAGCTTCCCAAATCAAATTGTAATGAAGTTTCACTGACCTCTAGCTAGCTTTGCAATGCTTCAAAGGGCTCCTGAAACATCCCAAAGAGAAATATTAAACTAAGTAGGTTCATTTTGTATGTTAAATTACATGAGAAGTATTGTCAAATGAATAACAAATATTCTTAGGTTATATTGTATGGTAAATGTTACTAATTAGATGTTCTAGGAATTATATGGAGTTCCTAAAATTCTGTCATGCCCTGGTAAAATGTTGTCAGTCATAATTCTAGTTATTATCTGAAAGTGTTGTATGTCACAGCAATAACCAAGTTACTTTGTCAATTGCATTGTAATCAGATTTTAAATATGCCTTCTTAAGTCTTTTGTCATTATAGACAGTTATGGTTTTATTCTGATGCCTTTGCAAAAGAAAAAATGATTCCTCTTCAAGAAGATTTATAGAAGAGACTTTTGGATAAATACAAGTTTCGGACTTTCAGACCATGATGCTGAACTGCGTAAGAAATTGAAGAATTCTAATGAAAAACCTGACGGCTTCATAAAAACTTAACAAAAGGACTGAGTGAACTGGTGAATATGGTTATAATTTTTATGGTTTCTATCTGAAAATTTCCTGGTTTGAATCTACGTTTTCCAGGTGTAAGAAGAACCTTCCCCTCAAACTAATTATGATATACAGTAATTTAGTAAATTAAACATTTGTAAGCAGAATTGAAACATTTATCTTTTCTCTCTATCTGCTCCCTCCAGAGGTTGGAAACTCTTATGTTCTCAACAGGTTTATCAGGTAAATTAGGAAAGCTACCTCACTAACAGGTACAGGAATCTCAAGGTATTTTGGGGACCTTGAAAAGGTAGGAATTCAGCTAGATCTATTAGGCAAAATGTGTGATAAGCCCTTGGCATGACTTTCCTAGCCCTGAGAGATTTTTTAAAAGTTCAGTCTGAGACTCCTTGTAAAAGTTTCACACACACACAAAAAAAGTCTATATCATGAATTATAGTTATATAAATCATCAGGCCAAGTTTATTGAGACCTGACTTATTTTGCAAACTACTCTTAATTTGGTTATATTTAGTAAGATTGAGGGTAATTTTAGAGGGAAAAAGATTATGTTTCAGTGAATATTAAACTCTGGTTTTGTTAATGGAGGGTCTGTATTTATTAAGACTTACCTCCCAGGTAGTTCCTTGCTGTCATGTTATATAAATGTAAAGTTTAATTGAAGGACACTCTAAGTTTGTTTCTCAAGTCTATCTCAGTAATCTAGTGATCTTTGAATGAAGATCAGATGCCCCAGGACCTGCAACCAGGAGATTATGCATGCTGGAACAGGCATAATTTAAAGACTCTCTCCAACCTGGACAGAAGGACCCTTATCAGGTACTCTTAACTAGCTCATGCACAGTGAAACTGAAGGGAATTGACTCCTGGATTAATTTCCACTCACAAAGGGCCCCTGCACTGGACTGGCCTATGGAGAGGGTGGCTGACCTCAAAATCACCTTAAAACAATGCTCAAACAAAAGAGAAACTACACTCACACCAGGATGAGAAGAAGACGACATCAGAAGTAGACAGCTTGACCAAGATCCTGGACCTGACTCGTATGATCATTTATAATGTTTTCTTGACTTCTTGGACCCTTGCATATGATTCAGATGTTTTCCTGTCATGGGCACGATCCTATGCTAGTTTTAAAAATCAATCCAGTTGTTGGGTTTGTGGCCAATTACCTGTCTCTAGTACTTCTGGGTTACCTTGGTGGATTTCTCTACTCCAAGGCTCTTATTGGTTGGCTCTTAGGAAATTTTTTCTAGAAGAGAGAAATTATAGTCCTATTGAGGCCACTATTAATATTACTAGGTGGGATCCCCTCACCTAGCCAATTAATGATCCCACTCTGACTCCGGTCATAAATTTTTCTTTATTACCCAGACTCAATCATAGCAACAAGCAAAATTTCAGCCAAGGAATAAGACCTCCCACAATCATGGGATGGATTTATGTAGTTAACACCAGGCCATGGTAATTTAAGTTTAAAGGCTCCTCTATGTTGGGAACAATTAAATCGTACTAGGGATAATCAGTCTAGTAACATTAGGAAACTGGGCTGGGTGCCTTATGGACAGTGCCAATATATAATTTACCTTAAAGATAAGGACTGGTACAGAACAGATTAAGTCAGACAACCTGGGATATACTGGGCCACACATAACAGAAGCTCGCTTAATTCTTACTTATGACTTCACTAATACTGCTAGCTATGTTATTTGTATTTCACCTGTTTTACAAAATTGTTGTTTCTTATATTACCAAATGTGTGACTGAGCCTCTGATAAAATGATGATATATGGTTCCATGTAAGATCAATGATGGTAATAGTGTAACTCTAGATATGAGGAGAAGCAAAAAGAGGGAATATTTTCCTGGACCATAAGAGACTAGTAAGACCGGTGGTCCAGAGACTTTTTGGCTACTCCTAACGCCTAGTCCAGTAATAGCACATTGAGTAGCCTATCAGAAAACTCTTTGCCAGGCCTGGGAATGAGCATTCCTAGCACCATGGAATGAAATGGTCATGAAATGCCCCCCAAACCATGGTCAAATTTATGGCCATGAAGGGGTCCTGTTGACTGGAAATTGGCACTTGCCATTTGCACTTGCTGTCTGCCTCTGCAAAGATTAAATCATGAGCCACTGCAGCTGCTGACCTTCAACACCCCCTGAAAGGAGTTCAGAGTGGAAATCAGGAATGAGGCAGTCTGTGATCCGGGAAAAACTGGCAGAACAGGCCTTCAGATAGTTAGATATTTTCAGGAGAAGATTCTTTGAGCCCAAATTCTTGCATCTTCTTATACCTAGAGAAACACTAACATCATTAATGGTGACATCTGCTTTGGCTATTAAGGAGAATATTACAATTAAAAGTCAAAATGGAGTAGCTATGGTTTAGATATCCAAGGAAATAACTAGATGACACTGTGGGTGTGATTTCAGACAAGTCCTTGTATTGCTAAGAACTTGAGTTTTCTGAGCTGTGTCAGACTTGGATGCTACCAGCCATTCTCAAAATAATGTCTGCTGGCAGCTGGTAACTGCAACCTTACTTTTTAAAGGTCTCCTCTTGTAACTATTACATTTTTAGACAACGGAATTCCTTTAGATCATACATTAACAAAAAGAAAGACATGTATGATGACCAATAGCACCTGTTATCTATGTGTTAATACCACATTAAAAGTTAAAACCTACCTCAGTAAAACTAGATAACTGGCTACCTGGCTACAAGTCTCCCCAAAGCACCAGGTCCAGACTGTGTTTTAGGCTTATTCTTCTGAAAAGAAATGAGGTTTATTTTGCCTATTAAAATCCTGTTGTCACTCCTCCAACTACTTCTAATTGGGTCTGTTACACCAAAATGGCAGACCAAGGGATTGAGATTTTAATCGTGCAAGACTCAGAACCAGGACTTGGAAATCAGAAATATTTCCAATTCAGTGTCTATTCTCCAGATTCAGGCAGGACTATACCCTGTTGTAGCAGGAAGTGGCCAGCACTGTTGTTGCCCAATTCCCTGAACTGAAACTGAGCAGGACTCTGGGGGGCTCCAGAGTACAAATCCTTTCTGTGTCTCCTGTTTCATGTTTGTAGGATATAGGCTTCACTCAGCCTCCTTGACCTTCCCTGAGTTCCAAAGGACAGATTCAAACAGTTGCTAATCAGGGAAGGGAGGGGATGCAAAAACAGGGGAGGAGCCATCAAGTGGTGGTACAGCCTTGGGGCAGGGTCCTGGTTCCACCTCAAGGAGTATGCATAACAATATCTTTGAGTTCTTCTGCAGGAACTAAGGCCTCCACTCAGGTGGAGGATGTTAACTTCAGGCTGAGCACAAGATTCCTGGAGCACTGCCCTGTTACCTCACCACCAATAGATCAGAAGAAAGTCACACACCCTTCAGACCTCACCCCAAATTTTGCCTTCCTTTTCTGGGCCTGGTGATGACCATCCTGTTAGGCCTCCTGTTTGGCCCTTGTCTGTTTCAGCTGCTTACAAGGTTCATCCCCGACAGGGTCAAATAGTTTCAGCTGAATTGTTGTTACTACAGGGGTGAATGCCAGTTTTGGGCACAGAATACCTCGATTTAGATCAGGTAGCGAGAGACTTCTACTGTACTAGGCAGGACTATGCCCACTCTTAGCAGGAAGTAGTTACAGAAGAAAGAGACCTCTGCCCCATTTCCCAAGAAGTATCTTGAGTATGAAGTCTCTCAGGGGGGATTTGTTAGGGGAAACACTGACTGAAACTGCCTGCCCTGGCCAGGCAACATTGTAACCACTTGCGTGAGTTATCTTAAAAAGGAGGTCCTGGTAAGGAATGTGGAACTAACAAGCTACTACCAACTGGAAGAATTCAGGGAAGGTCAAAAGGAGAGAGGAGACTCCAGTCCATATGTCCTGCCAACCTCCCAGAATCCCTCTCCCTGGAATCCATCTTGGCTGAGCAATGTGTGTGCCACCAGGAAGGACCCTGAGTCAGAATGATTGGCCAGAGACAACCCAGAAACTAACCCCATTCCCATAAAACCTGAGACTGTGAGCCATGTGGCAGAGCAGTCCTCCTGGGTTCCCTTACCTTACTGCTCTTCACGGGGGTGCCCCTTCCCAATAAAGTCTCTTGCTTTGTCAGCACGTGTGTCTCCTCAGACAATTCATTCCTGAGTGTTAGACAAAAGCCTGCTCTCGGGCCCTGGAAGGGGTCCCCCTTCCTGAAACATACATGCATCTATACACTCCATACATTTTACTTTTCCTTCTGTTACACTGGGAGTAGTGTTTCACTCCTAACATCCAACACCTCCTTTGGTATCTTGGATCACATCCTGCTTGTTTACTTAAGGACTTCAATACTGGAGTTATATTCTCTCTTTCATTTTTGTTTTTTCTTTCATCATTTAATTATTCCTAACACAATACAAAGATGTATTATTATGGATCACCTTTAAAAATAAACCTCCCTTGGCCCTGCATACCCCTCCTATGTTCCATTTCTCTCCCTTTCTTTACACAATCCACAAATTATTTGTTTATACTGTCTCTACTTTTTCACTTCCCATTTTTCTTTTCATAAGCCCATTGCATGGGCACTTTTTTTACCCACCACTCTTTTGAAATTGGTCCTTTTAGTACCATCTAATCTACCAGCTATCAATCTAATGGTCAGTTTTCTATCATAATTTCATTCAACCTCTCACTAACATCTAACAGAGTTGACCTCTCTTTTTTCCTCCTCCCCCTTCATCTTCTTTTCACATTTAATAATGTTTATTGTTTGCTTCACAAATGAAACATGGTACTGAATAATTCTGAAGTGATGACTGTAAATAGGTAATGAAATCCTATTGACAACTCATTTTGACTCCTTCATAGATGCAGCTTTACCATTTTGAAATTTCTCAGAGATCTCTTGTTAGTTGAATATATGACATATTTTGAAGACTAACTGCTGATTCTTGCTTGAGTAGATAAATATCTCCTTCTTTCTTGAAACTCTTTCTTCTCTAAGCTACCACATTTTTCTCTTTCTTCCTACCCCAGGGGTTGACCTTTTTGGACTTTTGCTGGTACTTGTTCTTTACTCAACATCTATGTTGGAATACCCCAGAATTGGGAGCAGAGACTCTGGAATCAAATAGCTTGGGTTCAAATTCTGATTCTGTCACTTCCTATCTGTATGCAGGAATTTACTGCATCATTTCCCTCTTTGAAAAATGAGGGAAAATCATAGCACCTACTATTGTAAAGATTGAATGAGTTAATATATGTAGAATATCTTGAAAGGTGTCTGTTATATTAGTGCTATATATTACTGTGCTGTATTAATGGCAGCTGTTATTATTCCCCTCACTCTTTTATTTGGTGCTGAGGTGACAGGGGACTTGCCTTTTGGGTCATGGAGCTGGAAATTGCCAATTACTAGCTGTTGGTGGCTCTTTTCTCTGCCATGTGGAGAAAGTCAACGTGAGAAGAATGAGGCCAACACATAAAAGTAGCCAAGAAGAAGTGAGTGGTATAATAGTCAGCATTCTTGGTTGTGAACATCAGAATCAATTCCAGATAGTCCAGCTAAATTAAACAAAAATGAATTTATTAAAAAATATTAGGTAGCTTGAGGAATTTCCAGGATTACTGGAAAACAGGCTTGATATTTCATTGCCATGTTCTTTGCAACCAGGAACAGTAGAGCTGAGAACAATGCCTAACTTCATTGAAAAATTATTCTAGCAGAAGCAACATTCCTAATACCTACTGCTACTTAACATGCCCCCAACCCAGAAACTGATACCAAAATCTGTGCCATTGATACCCCAGGAGAATAAGACAACTTGACCACTGATATTGTCAGAAAGTCAATAATTTTCCCAGTGCAAGGCCAGCACTGCAAGTCTTGTATGGTTGTATCTGGCAAAGCATAGATCATATGATTTTGCTCTAGCTGCAAAGGAGTCTGGTAAATGTAATTTTTTATATTCTACTTTTGGAAGGCAGGATTCACAATGTGGAAAACTATAAAAATATAAGAATGGTTTTGGGCAGCAAGAAGTGATATATTTCCAACATAGGTTTGTGTCATGGAGAGGAGGACCTGTTGACTTCATGTGAATCCTTGGATCCAGCTGCGCCTAAGCCTACTCCTTGGACCTTCCTGTTTTATGAGAAGATGAGTTTCCTTCCTTTAGTTGAGATAGTTAGAGCTTTTTGGTCAATTCTATTTAGTGTTCTTATAAGTATGACTTCTTTTTCCTCTGATTCAAGCTCCATTATTACAATATCTTCTCAATTGGTGTTTTACTCTAGGCCTGCCCTCCATCCCTTCTGTTCATTTTCTTCTCTGGAGTTGGATAATCTTTTATCAGTGTAAGTCTATTTGTATCACTCTTCTGGTTAGAACTCTTACTGGCTTTCCATTACTTTAGTATAACAACCATAGTCCTAGCACAGTGTACAGCTCTCTATAATCTAGGCCCTGCCTACTTTAGTTTACCTTTTTGCTGCTTTCTCTGGTCAAGTCTTGGTAGACTTCATTTCACTCTCTAAACATATCACCTTTCCTTTTCACTTTTATCTGTGCCTTCAGACAGACTGTTTCTTGTCCTCCTTACTGAGGACTTAAGCCCGGGATACAGCCTCTCAGATAGCCCTGAGGGACTGTTCCAAAGAGGTAAGAAATGAACCAGGATATATAGGAGTTTTTGCAGAACAAACAAAAAACCAGGCAGTTGAACATCAAAAGATTACTGCTAATTAAAGAAAAACCAGATATCTCTAGTTAATTAATTTAGTGCTTTTCTATGTATGGGAAGATGCAAGAGTCTGGGCTTATTGAAACTATTCCTTTGATATGCACCTTAACTATCTCAGGCCAGTATCCTGTTTATCTCAGTCCTGAGTTCCCCTCAGGGTGCACCCTTGGGGGTGGTTGCAGTGGCTGAAGGCTTGATGGCTGCCACATCCTTTGTTTACTGCAATGGCAGGCAACATTCTTTGTCCACAAGTCCTTGACCTGCTTCTCGCTAGGGTTCTTGAGAGGATCAAATGATATGCTCTGTAGGGGGTCTTCTAGTGCAAAGGATCATTCAGCTACCTTTTGCATGTGTCACAGTGCTGGGCTCTTCCCTGAGGTGATGTCTTTGCTGCCCAAGGCAGGAGTGACTTAAACTCACCTCCCTCATCATGCCTCTTCTCCATTGTCAGATCTATCCCACCTGATGTATCTCAGCTGCTGCCATTCTTTCTCCTTCCCCGGAGGCACTGGAGCTACATTGTGCTTTAAAAGGATGGACCATAAAGCCTTTGTTAAGTTGCCCATATATCCTTTATGTCTGTACTTATCAGACTGTAAGCCCCTAGAGGAGCAGAGCCAAGTTGTTAACTCACATTCACGGTTCTAAATTCAGTGCAGTGAGCAGATCGGGTTTATCCTCATGACGATGATGAAGAGAAGCTGGAAGATTTTTCTTCCATTATATCGAATGCAATACTGAATTTTATAGGCTCCCTCTTAGAATTTTCTGGATGGTCTCCTTTTTTTCACTTGTATACCTTATTCCCCTGAAGTGAAATGCAGGATAAAGAGATAAATGGTCTGAAAACAAATGTACTGTAATACATTCACTTTGGCTACAAAAATAAAGCAACCCAAACCTAGTTTTTCTTGCAGTTTTAAAATCCAGATGGTAGTAAAATTTGACATTTCAATTCTGTTTGTGAAATTCATTTTGTTTTTAAATTGGGAAGAACCATAGAGCTAAAAATTGTCTGAAGTACTAGGAAGGCCTGGTGAGACCTCTTTAAGAGTGTTATTAATAAGGACTTGGTATTTTAAAGTGAATTTAGAGGCACTGTAGATAGAGACTGCAAATAACTGTAATGGATATGAATAAGGACCCTGATATTGAGAAGTAATGTGCTACCCCATACCTAATATGAAAAAAGTAGAGGACTGGCTTGGACAATGAAAGGAAAAGAGAAAGCTGGACAAAAATAGAGACTGTTTGGCAGCCAAATGTAGTTAATATTTTTAGAGTTCTAATGGTCTCATTACAAAAGGTAAGTTATCATTCTCAACAAGTCCTCATAAAGTTCTGAAATTTAGATCATGTAAGGTCTTTTTATAAATAAATATCTATACTATAAGAATACAGTTGAATCAATTAAACTCAAGATTTAGGGACCCAGAGTCCAGAGCATTCAAAACCAGGAAAATAAAAGGCTCCCTTAGAGAATACTCTATTGGCAAAAGGCTTATTTCTGACTGGGTCTGATCTAAATGTATTCCTGGAAGAAATCATAGAAACCAGTTAGCATCTGTATGTAATAAGCAGTGTGTCAGTTAAGTTTCTTTTGGTTGAAAGTGAAGAAAGCTTAACCTAAAAGATTTTAATCCAAAAGGAAATTTATTGGTTTTTATAATTGGCAAGTACAGTGGGGTGATTAACTGTTGCTTGACACAGATGCTCCAGAAATATCTCCAGGGCTGCGTCTTACCTCAACTTCTCTCTCTTCCACATATAGGCCTCATTCTTAGACAGAATCATCTGCTGGAGAGGAGAAGACCTATCATTCTCAACAGATGATCAAAGGCCCTGGGTCTGGTTCTCAATGCCTGAAGTAGGTCATGTGCTCATCCTTGAATCACTCACTTTGCATGAGAGAATTAAATCTGCTGATTAACTAAGTTCAGTCATGCCTTTAGATTTAAGAGTGGGGACAAGTCATTTAAACTACATGGCCTGAAATTGGTGGGAAGGCAGTTCTTTTAAGGAGATTCATGATGAATATAGGGGCCAACACAACAGATATCAGCTATAAGTAATATTTATTTAAGGTACTTGAAGTTTTAATGGAATATTTCCCAATATTGACTGTTTACTGTGTGCTGGGACATGCAAAGATAAATAAGAAAGGTCTTCTGCTTCAGATTTCTTATGGGGAAACCTGGTAAAGCATCTAATTCTTAAAACTGAGGCAGCTATGAGCGCTTTATGTTTCCTGGATCTCATATATTTAGTTACAAGAGTCTGGGTACCTAGCTGCTTTTATTATTGTAGAAAGATATATTAATGAGCTATTTTCTCCTCACTTTTCTCCAGGGAAACACACATTCTCTGGAGATGGAGAGAACAAATTTTTTCATATTCTCTCTTCTCCCTTTTACTAACCACATTCTATGTATAGACTAAACGGAGAAGGAGTTATTTCTGGCATTGGGCTGAAGGAAATTCCTCTGTGTGTGTGTTGCTGCTGTATACATAAACTGTATATTTTTGTGTGCAATGACAGTTATAGTTTCCTCCACTGGCTCTGGTTCAAGTTCTTTTCTCTCTGATGATTTCTTCTCTGTTTTCTTCCATGTCTCTTCTCCTCTTCCATAAATGCATAATGCATATGTGTGTGTGTTCATGTGTGTATACACAGTTGATATTGAAAATATTTAACAAATGATATGGCATATTCATCTACTAGTTAGAGTGGATGCCACCTATAAACAACCAGTACAATTGTAGTGGGACATAAAGGCTGTAAAGAGGCAGAAACCATGTCTTAGATGAGGAAGCAGAGATTCAGAGGTACAAAGAATAGGGTGAGGGAGCCAATCAAGATTGAGAGAAGAGCAGAACTAGGTTGTTAGTGAGACTGAGAGGGAAGTGAAGAGAGTACTCAGTATCAGAGCTATCCCTAAGTTCGGGGGCTTTCCTTCCCCCGAGGGCTCTCTATACCATGGTTTCTCTGAGATTCCTGTTTCCCTTATTGCTCCATTGATTCTTCCACTAAACCACCCTCCTCCCTTTAAAATCTACCTTGAGGGACTCTGTTAGTATTATAGAAACTAAGGCTAGCTAACTAAAATGAATGGGATCATACTATATATAGTATTTTGTAAGTTGCTATAACAACTTTGTTTTTCTCTTATCAGTAACAGACATCTTTCATGTCAATAGATAATAGAACAATGCCATTGCTTTTGTGGCATGTGGTATTTGTGTTAGACACCTCCAGCTCTCATATCTCACATCCTCTCAGCCCCAGTTTTACTTCAGCCATTGCACAGGTGTTACCTTACACATACCTCCTTTACCTGCACCGTGTGTTTCTGTTTCTGCCCTGAGCTTCCCATACCCCATGGGGGAAATCTGCAGGGACCTATTTAGCAGTTGAGCATGGGCAGACTTGAAGTGTGAGGATGTTAATCCTCATAGGAAAAGCTTCACCAATGGGGGATGAGAACTGGTGGATAAATGTTCCCTGAGAATCAGGAACCTGATCTCGTAGAACGGCACAATCTATGTGATACCTTAGAGGCCTCCAGTTAGATCAAGCTCCAGTTTTCTGTATTTTCTGGTTTGATAATACACCTTTATTGGGTTTTCCTTCTTCCTTGTTCAGTTCCTCCTGGTCCCTCACAACCTTTCTTTGGGTTCACTTCTCAAAATAAACTACCTGAATGCAAATCCTTTTGGCCCCTGCTTCTGGCCAGAATTCAGTCTGAGACAGTTTTGCTTTGCCTAGATTCATTCTTATTTATTATTTCCTTAATAATGGACACTTAGATTATTTCCTTTTCTTCATTGTTATAAACAATATTGTGAGGAACATTCTTATCAATACATCTTTACATACTTGATGCTTATTTTCTTAGGAAAAAAATACTATAAGTGAAATTGTTGAATCTATTACTGATCAACAGACACATATATTTTAAAGGCTTTTGATACACACTGGAGCAAAAACATTTGTATTTAACAGTTTCATATGTTTGTCAAAAAAAATTAGCCACTAACCTGAGGATATAATCTATCTACAAAAATTCACCTAAATGGCTGATTAGATGTTGAAGGCTGGCTGCCTTCCATAACTATAAGCTAGCAGCTCAATTGTGACTAAGGTGGAGAGCCTTGCTTCACTTGGTCCAAATAAAATTTACTGCTAAGTTCTCTGGGCTTAGCTTTGCCCATCACATTTTGGGTCTTTTTAACACTCTGAAGTAAGAAGTGACAAGAGATTAAAAAGATTAAAATTTAATCAAGAGGCTCACTTTTAGTTATTATAAGATGACTATGCCAGTGATATTGCCGCTCAAGAAAGTTTACAAAGACACAAAGACCTTTAATCTCTAATGCTTAAGCTTTTAAGTTTACTACAGGAAAATTTTCCTTGAGAGAAAAATACGGACACCAACAATTTAGATATCTCTGTGTCAGTATCACTGAAAAAAGTCACAAGTAGCCCTAGGTCTTTCTTTCTTGAAGATGCTCTCAGAGTTGACTCAAGGTAAACCTCCTAAATTCTATGTCCTTGGTGAAGGTGTCTCTCACCTTCTGCTTTACAGCAGTGAAAATAAAGTAGAAGTTATCAAGTAAGCAAAGAAAATTGTGTAAGTTTTGATAGCACATCATATTAAATGCATTCTTATGATTATGTTACCTTGATTGCTTACATAGAAATCTTTATATTTTACAGTGCACATGGAGGTGACTTATAGTTGACAATAGACAGTGATTGTGGGTTCCACGAAGGAGTGCTCAGTAGGTTCTTGGTTAGAAGTATAGCTATTTCCATAGAAAAGAAAATCCTACTGATATTGTTTTGATTTACAGCACTTCTTCCACTATCTTGACTTGCAATAAAAATTTTGGGTATTAACTTCTTAGTTAAGAGTGAAAATATTTGTAATGACATTTTTCTATGGGAACATTAGAATCTATTTACTTTACGTTGATTTAAAATAACTTTTCCATTAACTTAACCCACATAAATGAAAGAATTGCTTGTCTCACAAATCTTTTCTCTCTTTGTATAAATTTATAGGACATGTGGTAAAATATATTAGTACACTTTAAAATTGCTTCTGAAAAGTACTCCTGTTGATTAAATTTGGACAGAAGAGGTGGAGCCAGAACTTAGAGGCTGATGGTTGGGAGTTTGAGGTAGGCTGTGTGGAGCCATTTGAAGCTTTTGAGAATTGAACTAATCAGAATAAATAAGGATTTTCAAAACTATAATCTAGTCAGGATGTACTTTTTTTTTTTTTTTTTTGCGGTACATGGGCCTCTCACTGTTGTGGCCTCTCCCGTTGCGGAGCACAGGCTCCGGATGCGCAGGCTCAGCAGCCATGGCTCACGGGCCCAGCCGCTCCGCGGCATGTGGGATCTTCCCGGACCGGGGAACGAACCCGTGTCCCCTGCATCGGCAGGCGGACTCTCAACCACTGTGCCACCAGGGAAGCCCAGGATGTCCATTTTACATTGAAAGAAAATTGGGAGATCAGTTCAAAAACTGGTTCAGATGATGAAAACCTGGGCTCAATGTGCTGGCTCTAGAAACAAACATAAAGGGGATAAAGGAATAAAAGAGACATCTGAAAGGATGCAGCATACTGAATAACAGAGGGGCTGAGGAAAAAATGGTCAGAAGGACCGTGACTTTGTGTTTGAGTGACTAAGGGCAAGGACTTTGGCTTTTCCACCACTATATATTCAGTGTCTAAATCAGTGCTTGGCATAGAGTAGATAAATATTTGCTAAGAGAGTGAAGGGCATTTATATCATCAAAAATGAGATGAAATTACCCATATGACCTTCTCAAATTAATTCCTCACTTGATATTTGTGAATCACCCACCTGGGACTCAGGGCAAATATTTACCAACCATATAATGTGGGCTTTTTCTCTTACCAGCAGACCTGATTTGTCAGATTTGTTTTGTAGCATGTACATCATGTTAGCTTTCCATCTTCCTCTAGGAGTGAATTTTAGTCTCTCCAAGGAATGATGCTTGTATGGCTCTTCCTTCATCTTTGGAGCAACAGAATGATTTGCTGGTAGACCTGGCTGCTTATTTACTTCCTCTATAAAGTCATGAAAAGAAATATGTTGCATTAGTATTTGCTTGCTTTGCATGGTGTATGGGAACTGGAAGGAAAGGATTGACTTGCATGGAGGAAGCCTAAGAGGCCAGAGTTTATGACCACAAAATCCCTCATTAAACAAGGATTATGGAATGGAAGGATGGTCTAGAAAGGTAAAGTCCCTGTCCTCAAGAAACTCAGGTAGAGGAGACCAAAATAGTATGGAGGAAAGAATCTAAACTGTAAATAAAGAAGTCTCAAGTGACAAGGGTCTCAAAGACCCTTTCTTGGGTCTTATTTTCTTCATATGTTAAAAAAGAGAGTCTTGGGTTAGGTACTGTAAGATATTTTCCTGCCCTAAAGTCTACTATTCTTTTTCTGACCTTTGGTGCATTGATGAAAATATAATTTATTTTTCACCAAGGCTTCTGTTCAGCTTCCTTCTGAATACTTACCCGGTGTTCCATGTTCTTTTTAGCACTTTTTAAAGCCCTTACCAACATTCTGACTGTGTCTCTTAGCTTTTTATCATGGCAGCAGCTCCTCCTCATTTTGTTAAGACTTAATTACTTAGCCTATTTAAGTCAGACAACACAGCTGTTGTGTTTGGAACAGCTAGTTTGATAAGGTTGTAAAAGGCACCCAGAAATTTATTAGGAGCTGCCTCAGACACAAACCAGCTTGTCTGCCCTTAGCTAGTGTTTATAACCTACATATTTACATTCCCACTGCATTTTGCCCTGAGCTACAATATTCCACTTAGGACTTGGTGGCTGTGATTGGCCATTTCAACTCTAGTCCATCTCTTGGAAGCAACTTTTTTACCTAATGCCACATGGACCCTGTCCTATCATACACATTAAAGAGTAAGCAGGTGTCTTGTTAGGTGGCATCTCCTACTTGCTGTAAGAGAAGGTCTGAGCTCTTTCTCATACTCTTGATTAAACAGATTTATTACCAGATCATTGTCTATTCTGTTTTTAAAAGGCTACTACATCATTTTTCCTCTCTGAGAAAACTCCTAACTAATTATGTATAGTATTGTTGACCTCAGATTTCTACGTATTTATTAAATTTGCAAGGTAGAGCTTAACAAGGATGGCAAAGATTTACACTGACAGTGTCGTACAGTCATCCCTCAGTGTCTGTGGGGAATTGATTCCAGGACACCCACAGATACCAAAATCTATGGATATTCAAGTCACTTATGTAAAATGGTGTAGTATTTGCATATAACTTAAACATATCCTCCTGTATATTTTAAATAATCTCTGGATTACTTATAACACCTAATACAATGTAAATGCTGTGTAAATAGTTGCTGGTACATGGAAACTCAAGTTTTGCTTTTTAGAACTTTCTGGAAATTTTTTGGACTATTTTTGATATATAGTTGGTTGAGTCCACAGATGCTGAACCAGTGGATATGGAGCGCCAACTGTACTGGTTATATATTATAGGTGAAGTTTGAACAGAGATGCAGGGTTTAAGTAGAACTTTCAACATTTGCCTACAAATGCAATGGTGTTGACTCTCTTAAAACAGGCATTTTTTAAAGAAATGAGTATAGCATATAAATGCTTAAAGGTACGAAGTACCCAAAGGGATGTATTACGCCTTTTTCTTTGGTTGTTGTTTTGGATCCTTGGATCACTGTCTGGAATTAGCAGCTATCTCATCTGAGCATTTATAGAGTTCCAGTGGGGACTCTTGCTAATGAACCCTTCATTCACTTAAGAGACTAACTAAGACTTTCAATTTCAGAGCTTGTTTCTTAGGGGAACTCATTTACCCCTTGATAAATTTCACATAGGGAAGTGGAAACTTGGACAGTACTTATATTCCCACACATGGCATGAGCTTTTTAAATATCTAGACAAAAATAAGTCTTATTAAGACTGAATTAATTAAAGAATGCCTGCTTGGGTAACTCTATAGTCTAATAGATCCCACACAGTCCAGTTGTCTGTGATTGGGGTAGATTTCATTACTGTCTAGTCTCATTCAAATTCACAAGCTGCTGAGGGCTCCCCTTTCATCCACTGCTCCTCTGGGTGTCATGCACTTATGAGTTTCCTAGGATGCCCCTTAAGAGGCAGTTCATATGGAATTCAGCATGGGCATGAATGGGTGTCCACCTGTTAGATGCTTCAAGGATGATGTGTAGGCCTTTTTCAATAATGTACTTTCACTCTAAAGCTCCTCAGTGTGGCTGATATACGGCTTTCATTAGAATGATATTAGTTAGTTGATGAGTATTGGCTCAACTTCCATGTGGTTCCCTGGTATTAGTTACCATGTGGTTCTTCCAGGTCCATTCCAGTTGTTTACAAAAAAAGTCACCCCCACCACTATTTTCCTCTGAATCCCAGCCCAAGGGATCCTGGAAGAAACAGAGATTAACTTGGGAGAGGCCAAGAGGATCATCTGCCATTCTCTAGTCTCTTTCCAATTTATTATTATGACAGGAACTCCTGCTCCCTTCATTATTGCTATAACTGTCCTAATTCCCTGTAAGGCAATGTGAGTGCCTGAGGTTGGTGAAGATAGGGTCCAAGAAAGTGCAGAAAAATAAAGCCATAAAGGTTAATATTTTAAGACACTACTTCACTACATATCTCAATATAGCATGCCTAGAAGAATTCCTTACCTTGAGGTTTTATGAAGATGCTGAAAGTAATTAATTGTTGGTGCAACTGAACCTAGATTGCTGAAAGACAATTGTAGAGGCTCTCTAGGTGTTCTGACATCCCTGAGAAGCTGGTGAGAACACAAGTGGTGTGACTTAGAGAAGAGTTTAGGTCAGGATCCTGTTCTTGCTCCATTAGCCTAGAGAATTCTCTTCTAGACTCTGAGTCTTTTATTACTGATTCCAGTCTGTGCCTTCGCTCAAAGTCCAGTCTTTAGCACTGAGCCTTTATCAACTGGTTTCTATGGGATATTTTGCCTCTCTCTGTAGCGTCCTCTTAGAACTGGCAATGGATGTGCAACACCACAGTTCTCTTTCTAGTGGACTTGGTGTCTGTCTTGGTGTCTGTATTGGTGTCTGTCTTGGTGTCTGTATTGGTGTCTGTGTCTGCCTTAGCAGATGAATTCTTTTTGAGGGATCAGATCTTTTTGTCCTATTGTGTTGATGAGAGAAAAGTTTTAGAGCCTGTTTTTGGTAGCAGTCTCTCCTTTCTTGTAGTCCCCCGTGTGGGTGGTGCCATAAGACATTTTGAGTAACAACTTAAAAAATCTCCTGGACAACGATGGCTTGGCACGTTAGTGTTTTATCACTTCATTCCCAGTCTCTCATTACATTTACTTTGCAAAGTTTGGCCTCAGTTGGGGCTGAGAAGTTAGTTTTCTTGGCTGCTTCTTGATATTTTCACTTTAGATATTATTTCCTAGTATAAAAGATGAGCTTAGCTTTCACTCTTCTCCCCTGCACCTGTGATATATTTGCATATTTCCCATTCCCCCTTCCTTCTAATATAGATATATAGTTGTTTTAGTAGGATCAATATCCAATAGTTATGTGATAATGATTATGTAAAAGTTATTCCCATTTATCCGAGTCATGATAACATTTAATTCTCTACACAACTTTTTGGATTTTTTGGAATTAATAATTTCCTTGTTTACAAATTCATTGAATTTTTTCTGTGCTTATATTAGGGGTCAGTAAACTATAGCTCATGGACCAAATCCAACCTACTACCTGTTTTTATAAAAATTTTACTGAAATACAATCATGCCTATATGTTTACATGTTGTTTATGTCTGCTTTTACCCTACAACAGCAGAATTAAGTAGTGTAACAGAGACTGTATGACCTGGAAAGCCTAAAATATTTACTATCTGGTACTTTATAGGAAAAGTTTGCCTGCATTCAGTTTATATAATTTAGCCTCAAACTCTGCAAATTTTCAGAGTATCTCCTCTAAATATATCCAGAAACATCAGGTATTCTATTAACTTCACTTCTTGGGGCAGTCTATTCTGGATCTGATTTGGTTTCTGATCTTTCAACCTGGACTGGTTACCCCTGGCCTGGTATGCAGGTGTTTAGTCTGGTGTTACCCATTATCACCCATCTGGGGATACCCTTTGCTCTCTTCTGTGTCAGATCCTTTGTTAAAGAAGAGTCTTAAAAAATGTAAAATGTGACATAAAAAACAAAATGTGTGTGTGGGAGTAAGTAAAACTCTAGAGCTTTAGAATTTTAAATTGTTATCAACTTAAACTAGACTGTTATAAATAAGTTGTTATATGTAAGTCTCATGATAACCACCAAGCAAAACTTACAGTAGATGCACAAAAGATAATGAGAAGGAAATCTAAGCATGTCACTAAAGAAAGTCATCAAACCACAAAGAAAGAGAGGAAGAGAAGAAGAAAAGAACAGAGGAACTACAAACAGCCAGAAAACAATGAACAAAATGGCAATAAGTACATACCTTGCAACAATTACTTTAAATGTAAATGGAAAAGACACAGAATGGCTGAATGGATAAAAAACAAGACCCATCTATTATATATGCTGCCTACAAGAGACTCACTTCAGATGTAAGAACATACACAGACTGAAAGTGAAGAAATGGAAAAAAATATTCCATGCAAATGGAAACCAAAAGAAAGCTGGTGTAGCTATACTTATATCAGAAAAAAACAGACTTTGACACAAAGACCGTAATAAGAGACAAAGAAGGGCATTACCTATTGATAAAGGGTCAATGCACCAAGAAGATACAACATTTGTAAATATTTATGCACCCAACATAGAAGCACGTAAATATATAAAGCAAATGTTAACAGACCTGAAGGGAGAAATAACAATACAATAATAGTAGGGAGCTGTAAAAGCCCACTTATATCAATGGATAGATCATCCTGAGAGAAAATCAATAAGGAACCCTCAGCTTTAAATGACACATTAGACCAGATAGACTTACCAGATATATATAGGACATTCCACCCAAAAGCAACAGAATATACATTCTTCTCAAGTGCACAGGGAATATTCTCTAGGCTAAAGCATATTAGGTTGGCCAAAAAGTACATTTGGGTTTGTCCATAACATCAGGCAAACCCAAACAAACTTTCTGGCCAACCCAATATATTAGGCCACAAAACAATTCTTTTTTAAAATTAATTAATTAATTATTTGCTGTGTTGGGGCTTTGTTGCTGTGTGTGGGCTTTTCTCTAGTTTTCTCTTTTTCTCTAGGTAGGGGCCACTCTTCCTTGTGGTGCGTGGGCTTCTCATTGCAGTGGCTTCTCTTGTTGCAGAGCACAGGTTCTAGGAGCATGGGCTTCAGTAGTTGCAGCATTCTTCTCTTGTTGTGGAGCACGCGCTCTAGGTGCATGGGCTTCAGTAGTTGAAGCACGCGGGCTCAATAGTTGTGGCTTGCGGCTCTAGAGCGCAGGCTCAGTAGCTGTGGCACATGGGCTTAGTCACTCTGCAGCATGTCGGATCTTCCTGGACCAGTGCTCGAGCCCATGTCCCCTGCATTGGCAGGCGGATTCTTAACCACTGCACCACCAGGGAAGCCCCCACAAAACAATTCTTAACAAATTGAAGATTTTAAGCATATCAAGTCTTTTCCAACCACAATGGTATGAAATGAGAAATCAATTATAAGAATAAATCTGGAAAATTCACAAATATGTGGATATTAAACAACATGCTCCTGAACAACCAGTGAATCAACAAAGAAATCAAAAGCAAAATAAAATATATTTTGATACAGAGCAGAAGCAAGAACTACAATCGTGCAGCCTGTGGAATGAAAACCACGTTCACAGAAAGATAGAAAAGATGAAAAGGCAGATGGCTAGGTACCCGATGAAGGAACAAGATAAAACCCCAGAAAAACAACTAAATGAAGTGGAGATAGGTAACCTTCCAGAAAAACAATTCAGAATAATGATAGTGAAGATGATCCAGAACCTCGGGTAAAAAAATGGACGGAATGATTGAGATGATGCAAGAAATGTTTAACAAAGACCTAGAAGAATTAAAGAACAAATAAACAGAGATGAACAATACAATAACTGAAATGATTCCTTCTACACTAGAAGGAATCAATAGCAGAATAACTGAGGCAGAAGAACGGAGAAGTGACCTGGAAGACAGAATGGTGGAATTCACTGCTGCAGAACAGAATAAAGAAAAAAGAATGAAAAGAAATGAAGACAGCCTAAGAGACCTCTGGGACAACATTAAACGCAACAACATTCGCATTATAGGGGTCCCAGAAGGAGAAGAGAGAGAGAAAGGACCTGAGAAAATATTTGAAGAGATTATAGTAGAAAACTTCCCTAACGTGGGAAAGGAAGTACCCACCCAAGTCCAGGAAGCACAGAGAGTCCCATACAGGATAAACCCAAGGAGAAACATGCCAATACACATAGTAATCAAATTGGCAAAAATTAATGACAAAGAAAAAATTATTGAAAGCAGCAAGGGTAAAATGACAAATAACATACAAGGGAACTCCCATAAGGTTAACAGCTGATTTCTCAGCAGAAACTCTACAAGCCAGAAGGGAGTGGCATGATATACTTAAAGTGATGAAAGGGAATAACTTACAACCAAGGTTACTCTACCTGGCAAGGATCTCATTCAGATTTGATGGAGAAATCAAAAGCTTTACAGACAAGCAAAAGCTAAGAGAATTCAGCACCACCAAACCAGCTCTACAACAAATGCTAAAGGAGCTTCTCTAAGTGGGAAACACAAGAGAAGAAAAGGACCTACAAAAACAAACCCCAAACAATTAAGAAAATGGTAACAGTAACATTCATATCGATAATTACCTTAAACGGGAACAGATTAAATGCTTCAACCAAAAGACACAGGCTGCTGAATGGATACAAAAACAAGACCCATCTATATGCTGTCTACAAGAGACCCACTTCAGACCGAGGGACACATACAGGCTGAAAGTGAGGGGATAGAAAAAGATATTCCATGCAAGTGGAAATCAAAGGAAAGCTGGAGTAGCAAGACTCATATCAGATAAAATAGACTTTAAAATAAAGAATGTTACAAGAGACAAGGAAGGACACTACATAATGATCAAGGGATCAATCCAAGTAGAAGATGTAACAATTATAAATATATATGCACCCAATATAGGAGCACCTCAATACATAAGGCAACTGCTAACAGCTATAAAAGAAGAAATCCACAGTAAAACAATAATAGTAGGGGACTTTAACACCTCACTTACACCAATGGACAGATCATCCAGACAGAAAATTAATAAGGAAACACAAGCTTTATATGACACAATAGACCAGATAGATTTAATTGATATTTTTAGGGCATTCCATCCGATTACAGCAGATTACACTTTCTTCTCAAGTGCACATAGAATATTCTCCAGGATAGATCACATCTTGGGTCACAAATCAACCCTTGGTAAATTTAAGTAAGAAGAACAAATGAAGCCCAAAATTAGTAGAAGCAAGGAAATAGCAAAGATCAGAGCAGAAATAAATGAAATAGAGACTAAAATGACAATAGGAAAGATCACTGAAACCAAGAACTGGTTCTATGAAAAGTTAACAAAAGTTTAAGAAAATTGAAATCATATCAAGCATCTTTTCCGACCACAATACTATGAGGTTAGAAATAAATTACAGGGGGAAAAAAACCTGTAAAAAACAGAAACACATGGAGGCTAAACAATATGTTACTAAATAACCAAGAGATCACTGAAAAAGTTAAAGAGGAGACCAAAAAGTACCTAGAGACAAATGAAAATGAAAACATGACGATCCAAAACCTATGGGATACAGCAAAAGCAGTTCTAAGAGGGAAGTTTATAACAATACAATCCTACCTCAAGAAACAAGAAAAATCTCAAATAAACAATCTAACCTTACACCTAAAGGAACTACAGAAAGAAGAACAAACAAAACCCAAAGTTAGCAGAAGGAAAGAAATCACAAAGATCAGAGCAGAAATAAATGAAATAGAAACAAAGAAAACAATAACAAAGATCGATAAATCTAAGACCTGGTTCCTTGAGAAGATAAAATTGATAAACCTTTAGTCAGACTCATTAATAAAAAGAGAGAGAGGACTCAAATCAATAAAATTAGAAATGAAAAAGGAGAAGTTACAACAGACATCGAAGAAATACAAAGCATCCTAAGAGACTATTACAAGTAACACTATGCAAATAAAATGGACAACCTGGAAGAAATGGTCAAATTCTTAGAAAGGTATAACCTTCCAAGACTGAACCAGGAAGAAATAAAACATATGAACAGACCAACCACAAGTAATGAAATTAAAACTGTGATTAAAAATCTTCCAACAAACAAAAGTCCAGGACCAGATGGTTTCACAGGTGAATTCTATCAAACATTTAGAGAAGTTAAACAAAATTAACAAACATTTAGCTAGACTCATCAAGAAAAAAAGAGAGAGGAGTCAAATAAATAAAATCAGAAATGAAAGAAAAGTTACAACTGGTACCACAGAAATAAAATGATCATAAAAGATTACTGTGAACAATTATATGCCAATAAATTGGACAACCTAGAAAAAATGGATAAGTTCCTAGAAACATACAACCTTCCAAGAGTGAGTCATAAAGAAATAGAAAATATGAACAGACCAGTTACTAGTAAGGAGGTTGAATCTGTAATTTAAAAACTCCCTACAAACAAAAGTCTAGGACCAGGTGACTTCACTAGTGAAACTTATCAAATATTCAAAGAAGAATTAATACCAATCCTTCTCAAATGCTTTCAAAGCATAGAAGAGGAGGGAACACTTCCAAACACATTTTACAAAGCCAGCATTACCCTGATACCAAGACCACACAAGGATACCACAAGAAAATAAAATTACAGGCCATTATTCCTGATGAACCTAGATGCAAAAATCTTCAACAAAATATTAGCAAACCAAATTCAACAGTATATTAAAAGGATCATACACCATGATCAAGTGGGAGTTATTCCAGGTATGCAAGGATGGTTCAACACCGGCAAATCAATGAATGGATAACCACATTAAGAAAACAAATGATAAAAATCACATGATCATCTCAGATGCAGAAAAAGCATTTGAAAAAATTCAACATCCATTCATGACAAAAACAAAACAAAACAAAACAACTCTCAACGTAATGGATATAGAGGGAACATACCTCAACATAATAAAGACCATATATGACAAATCCATAGCTTACATCATGCTCAATGGTGAAAAGCTGAAAGCTTTTCCTCTAAGATTAGGAACAAGACAAGGATGCCCACTTCTGCTGCTTTTATTCAACATAGTATCAGAAGTCTTAGCCCGAGCAATTAGGCAAGAAAAAGAAATAAAAGGCATCCAAATTGGAAAGAAGTAAACCTGTCACTATTTGTAGATGACAAGATACTATATATAGAAAACCCTAAAGATGCCACCAAAAAACTGTTAGAACTAATAAATGAATTCAATAAAGTTGCAGGACACAAAATTAATATATACAAATCTATTGCATTTCTATACACTAACAATGAACTTTCGGAAAGAGAAATTAAGGAAACAATCCCATTTACCATTGCATCAAAAACATTAAAATACCTAGGAATAAACTTACCAAAGGAGGTAAAGACCTGTATTTGGAAAACTGTAAGACAGTGATAAAAGAAATTAAAGATGACACAAATGGATGGAAAGATATACCATGTTCATGGATTGGAAGAATTAGTATTATTAAAATGACCATTCTACCCAAGGCAATCTACAGATTCAATACAATCCCTATCAAAATACCAATGGCATTTTTCACAGAACTAGAACAAGTAATTTAAAAATTTGTATGGAAACAAAAAGACCCCAAATAGTCAAAACAGTCTTGAGAAAGAAGAACAGAGTTGGAGGAATCATGATTCCTGGCTTCAGAATATATTACAAAGCTACAGTCATCAAAACAGTATAGAGCTGGCATGAAAACAGACACATAGATCAATGGAACAGAATAGAGAGCTCAGAAATAAACCCATACACTTATATTCAATTAATCTAAAACAAAGGAGGGAAGAAAATACAGTGGAGAAAAGACAGTCTTTTCAATAAGTGGTGCTGGAAAAACTGGACAGCTACATGTAAAAGAATGAAATTAGAACATTTTCTCACACCATGTATGAAAATAAACTCAAAATGGATCAAAGACCTAAATGTAAGACTGGATACCATAAAAGTCCTAGAAGAAAACATAGGCAGAACATTTTTTGATAAACTGTAGCAATAAATCATTTGGATCTCTTTTGGCAAAGGAAACAAAAGCAAAAACTAATAAATGGGACCTAATTAAATTTAAAAGGTTTTCATCAACAAAATGAAAAGACAACCTACTGAATAGGAGAAAGTATTTGCAAATGATATGACCCATAAGGGGTTGACATCCAAAATATATAAACAGCTCATACAATGCAACATCAAAAAAACAACTCAATTTAAAAATGGGCAGGAGACCTGAATAGACAATTTTCCAAAGAAGACATACAGATGGCCAACAGGCACATGAAAAGATGTTCAATATCACTAATCACCAGAGAAAAACAAATCAAAACCAAAATGAGATATCACCTCACACCTGTCAGAATGGCTGTCATCAAAAAGATGGCAAATAGTAATTGTTGGTGAGGATGTGGAGAAAAGAGAATGCCTGTACACTGTTGGAGGGGATGTAAATTGGTGCAGCCACTATGGAAAACAGTACAGAGATTCCTCAAAAAGTAAAATAGAACTATTATATGATCCAGCAATTGCATTCCTGGGTATATATCTGAAGAAAATGAAAACACTAGTTTGAAAATGCACCCCATGTTCATCGCATCACTCTTTACAATAGCCAAGATATGGAAACAACCTAAGTGTTCATTATCAGATAAATGGATAAAGAAAATGTGATATATGTATATATATATATATAAACACACACACACACACACACAAAAACACACACACATATACACACAATGGAATATTATTCAGCCATAAAAAGAATGAAATCTTGCCATTTGTGACAACATGGACCTTGAGGGCATTATGTTAAGTGAGATAAATCAGACAGAGAAAGACAAATACTGTATGATCTTACTTATATGTGGAATGTAAACAAACCAACAAGCAAGGAAAAACAGCAAGCTCAGAGAACAGATTGGTGGTTGCAGGGGCTGGAAGCGGGGGCTGAGAAAAATGGTGAAGGGAGTCAAAAGTTGCAAACTTTCAGTTATAAAATAAATGTGTCATGGGGATGTAGTGTATAGCATCGTGACTATAGTCAATAATACTGTATTTCGTATTTGAAAGTTGCTAAGACAATAAATCTTAGAAGTACTCACAAGAAAAAAAATTCTGTAACTATATATGGTGACAGAATTTAACTAGATTTATTGTGGTGATCATTTAGCAATGTATAGAATATTGAATCACTATGTTGTACACCTGAAACTAATATACTGAATGTCAATTATACTTCAATAAAAAAATTAAAAAAGAAAGGATCTCATGTCTTATTTTTTCTAAAAGTATTCTTCGTTCTTTCACTTTAGTGGAATACGATCTCCTGCTTTCTGAAAAAGGGTGTGTGGGATAATTTTTTGAGCACTTGCATGCCAGAAGATGCTTTTTATATTATCTTCATTTGTGATTGTTTGGCTGGGTGTAAAATTCTAGATTGGGGATAGTTTTCTTTTGATTTTGAAGCCATCATTCCTTTATCTTCTAATTTCCAGTATCATTGAGATGTCTAAAGCCACTCTGATTCCATATTCTTTTTATGTGATTTAAGAAAAAAAAATCTGTTCAAAGTTCATTTTCTCAGTGTTCTGACATTTCATAATGATGTGCCTTGATATGAATCTATTTTCATCAATTAGGCCAGGCAATTGTTTAGCCCTTTTAATCAGTAAATTCATGTTCTTCAGTGTGTGAAATGTTTTTGAATTATGTAGTTGATGTTTTACTCTGGCAACATACATGAAGGCAGAGCTTCTTAATCAGATGAATGTATACAATTACTTGGTAGAATTTTAGAGATATACATGCCCAGGCTCCAGCCCTAGAGTTTCTGGCCAATATATCTGGGTTATGGCTCTATATCTGGGGTATGACTCTCAGTATGTATATTTTGCAAAAGCTCTTGGGGTAATTCTGAGAAGCACCTCTGAAAAAGAGCCATTACTTTAGGGCAACAACCCTTATTAGAGTATGGTCTCAGGAGTGTGGCATCATGGAGTAAAATAGTATGGAAAAAATAGTCTTTGAAATAAAACTTGAGTTCAGTTACCGCTCCCAACCATCACATTTGGTTGCTGTGTGATCTTGGGCAAGTATTAAATGGGAATGATGATGATGATGAACTAGCTTGGGTTTTTGTGAGGTTAAATATAAAAATGCCCACCAAAGTGCCTGGCAACACAGTAAGTCCTAGATTTCCTCTTCCCAGCTGCTACATGTGATATGAAGAGAATAGGTCAGGGTTAGGATTGTTTATTGACTTCAGGGGAGCATGTAAACCATAGCCCATGCTGTATCAGAAGGACAGTGGGCAAAGGCTCTGGTTTGAGTCTTTCATACTTTCATACTTCTCATTCTCAAAGCACTCGGAAGCTTGATTTATACTATATTGACTCGTGTGTTTAGATCTTATGTCACTCTCTAATTGCTCTTTAAATAGTTCTGATGGGCATTTTGCCTAGCCAGTCAGATGGCAAATTACACAAAGGTGATTACACTCTGAGTAATCCATAATGCCTGGTACAGGGTTCTGTGTATCAAAAATTTCTTTCTTGAAATGAGATTGCAGCCTAACATTTACCCACTTTTCTTATTGACTGAGGAGACAGAACATAAATAAAACAGAGCTTAGGAGTTTAGGAGAACATGATTACCAACTCAAATATCCGGCATGGTGTTTCTCAGCAGTTATCTGGATGACAACATAATGATACTGATTTATTGGTGCTTTGCTTTAAAAACCACTTAGGAAGATAATAGCAATAAGTTTTTTATCCGTAATTACTGTTGACTGGTTGGCTATTCATCCCTCTACTGTTCTGGGTGACGTTATTGGCATATGTAAAATTACAATATGTAAAACATGTATGGTTTTCACTTTATTCATAAGATCCTTTAGGGCAAGAACCTTGCCTTAATAAATTTCATATTTCCAATGCCTAGAATAGTGTGTGATACATAATAAGCACTCAGCATAAATTCTGTTGATGAATCTTCATATATATACATAATGCTGAGTAAAGATGTAGGCCAGTAATTCTTTGGGATGCTGAGCATTTATTCATTTTCAAAATAGAACATTAGTTTTTCTCAGACTTCTGAGAATTTGTGGTCTTCTAGGCATTTAATCATAGATATCTGTAATCATCTTACATTACCAAAATTGTTATGAATTTGGGGTTTATGTTATTTGACTTTAGAGCATTTCTACTTTTTAATATACCAAATATTCACCAAATATCATCTGTTTTCAAGATTCTTTGAAATTCTACTGTAATGGTATATTTATTTAGATTTAAGGCCGACATTTGATAATTCAAGCAATTTACAAATACTTGTATTGATAAATATACTTTAATCAAGTATTATTACCGTGGACTATCAGAACTATATTACATCTTTAAAAATTATTTAGTTGCCAAATGATTTTCTTTGGTAGTAAAATTCATGTAATATAAAAGTCACATTTTAACCATTTTTAAGTGTACAATTCAATGACACTTAGGGCACTCACAGGGTCATGCAACTATCACCCCTATGTAGCTCCAGACATTTTCATCACTCTAAAAGGAAATGGGAGATATTAAGCAGTCACTCCCATTCTACCCTCTCCACAGCCCCTAGCAACTAATCTGTTTTCTGCCTCCTCTATATATTTCATATAAATGGAATCGTGCAATATGTGGCCTTTAGTGACTGGTTTCTTTTATTAGCATAATATTTTCTAGGTTTATCAATGTTGTAACATGTATCAGTACTTCATTCCTTTTTAAGGTTGAATAATATTCCACTGTGTATATATACTACATTTTGTTTATCCATTCATCTGTTGATGGACATCGTGTTTTTCCCACCCTTTGGTGTGAAGAGTGCTGCCAAGAACATTCGTGTATGTGTCTATTTGAGTCCTTATTTTCGATACTTTCGGGTATATACCTAGGAGTGAAGTTGCTGGATCATATGGTAATTCTATGTCTGACTTATTGAGGAACTGCCAAAAGTATCACTGTTTTACATTGCCACCAGCAATGTATGAAAGTTCCAATTTCTCCATATCGTCATCAACACTTGTTATTTTGTTTTTTTTAAATATAGCCACCTTACAAGTGATTTTAAACTTTATCATAATTTCTTATCTTTCCATGGGGCATATTTGCAGCCCTCCATTGTGTATTATCTGGGGCAGCTTTGAGTTTTGGTCCATTGCTGGATTAAGGACACTTGTTCCTTGGGAAGAGGGAGTAGGGTGCTCTGTGTGATTTCCTGGTTAATGCTAACAGGGCTCTTTGACCCGTCAATACTGTGTTGTTTAGGTGCCTGAGAGTGTCAGACTTGGAGTGTTGCTGTTGATTGCTGTGGACAGTTTTTGTCTTTGTAGGGAAGATTTACAGGTTTATGGCTAGAGTGAGGACTGTTCTTGGAGCTATTTTTACCACATCCAGATAACTCTATTGCAACAAATATAGGATAAGTAATTGTTCTTACTATTTTGATGTCAGAAAGAGTACCTTAGTAATAATTTCAGTTTTCTGCTGAAAAGAAGCGGTGTCTTCCTCTGTTAGAAAATTATTTTAGACTGCAGAATGTTGGCAAGTTTAAGAGTTTTACTGCCTATTTTATGATAACATTTTCTCCTTTGAGAGACAAATTTACACAATAAAGTATATAAGTAGTTGTATAGAGCAGCAATGTTTAAATACATTGTTGTGTGCAGGTTTAACATCCTGACCTAAACTTTTGAAAGAATGTATAAAAGAAGTTGTTCAGTTTCACCTAGGGGTGATCAAGGCTACCATATTTATGCCACATTTTCAAATGCCATAGGCTGCTTTCAGAATCCAGAGGAGGCCTTTAAGTACAAAGATCCAGAGGTAAATATAGAAAGACAGTGGTCCATCCTTTCTATTACTTAACAGTCTCCCTCTGGATGTGAGTTAGGTGCTTGGGTCATGCAATTAAGAAAACCAAAGCACAAAAAAACAAAAAACAAAAAAACACCAAAGCACAACTTATTGATTGCTCAGGAATGTGGGTTAAGTATTAGGCTGCTACTAACTTTCTCATGCAGTTTCCCAAAGAACTCATTGGGTAGAAACAAAAATGTATGGAAATATTTTAACACTACCTGATATTATACTATTTGGAAGGAAATTTTAGCTTTGTTTGGAGGGAAATATTTATTACTAGTGTAAGCACCTCAAAAGATATGTCTTCAAAGTGCTAATAACTCACCTGGTTGGTACAGAAACCATTAGTTAAATAAGAAAATTAATGAAAGACCAGTAGAGATAAAAGGCAAAGAAAGCCTGTATCTCATAGTTTTTAGCATATAAACATAGGATTTTAGGAAGCACTATTGTACATGCTTAGTAGGCTTTCAAAAAGTGTTTGTAGAATTAATTTGAATAATGTAGGAAAGAGAAAATCTTATACACTGAACTAAAATATTTAACTTAATGAGCCAGCTAATCCAAAGAGGAATCTTCCTTTGTTGCTATATCCAAAGGAGCTCAATTTTTCTGTTTACCAATCATTCAACAATGTTTATTTAGTGCCTTCTATGTGCCAGGCACAGAGATGAAGCAAGGAGGTGAGACAATGAAAAGACAGGGAATGAGAGGAATGTAAACAAAGATGTGCAGTCATAGGAGTCTACAAAAGTCAGGAGCAGACAGGAGGAAGAAAGAAGAGGAAGACATCAACACTGACAAAGTAATGGTGGCATATTAGAGAAATTCACAAAGAAATGACTCACACTCAGTTTTGAAGGTAAATGCTGGTTTATCAGAACGACAGTGCCCAAGGAAATTCTGAGTAGCCAGAACAGCATGGGCTAATGTGGAGGCATGAAACAATACAGTGTGCTCAGGAATTACAAATAACTTAATGGTGGTGGTTCTGAAAGTGTAAGGTTTGAGGAGGAATAGTGAAATATGAGGCTGGAAAGATATTCAAGGCCTGGGTCTTGGAGGCTTTATATTCCAAGATAAAGGACATGGAATTTATCCAGCTGGTAGTGATGAGCCATTTAATTGCTTTAAACAGAGTACTGGCAGTTGAGACTTGGGATTCTTGCTGAGATTTTGTACAGAGCAGCGTCTCTATTAGGACCGCACACATTGCCATCTTCTGCAGTACTTAAAAAATATTCAGAGCCCTGAACTGCACCTTAGATCCACTGAATCAGAATTTCCGGGAGGGGGGAAACTTGGGAATCAGCATGTTCAACCAGATTCTAAAGGATTCCCTTCCACCCTGCAGTTTCAAGCTCAATACTTCTCAAATTTGGATTGAGGGAGGGGGCAAGACTAAATGCAGGGAGATCATCTAGGAGGTGATGTGATTTTCCAGATGAGAACGTTTGAGCCAGCCACAATAGGGATAGAGGAGAAGATGATGAACTTGAGAGATACTTTGGAGATAAAATCAAATGCAGTTGGTAATTAGACTGAGTGAAAAGGAGGGTTTCAAGCCAGGTTTCTAGAATAATTGGGTCATGCACAAATAGCTATTATTAATGTTTTAATAAAATAATAATTTTCCTTTAAATATATGATTTAAAAATTTCATGCATCCTTAAATTTGATTTATTGGTTTTTTTGGGGGGCAGTTCATTGTTTTGTTGTCACTGAGTTTTGTGGTAAAAATAAATGGAAAAATACGTCAATTTATTGTTATCTGTTACAGTCAAATTGTCAGGAAAATACTTATTTAGTTGTAACTCTCCAAATACCTACTTGCCTCTGTGAATAAAACAAACACATTTAGTTCTGATATTTCTGAAGGTCATCATACAACCAAAGCCCTTGGAAGCCTGAGCCAGGAGCTGGAGACACAGTGAGGTTTGGTAGACTGATTTTTCAAGTTGGACAAAACCCAATAAAATTGTCAAGTATGTATATTTGTCTCTGTCACTGTCTCTTTTCTATCTCTTCCTTTCTGGTTCTGTCCTGAAGAAGAGATTCCTTGCATACTACTTGTGTCTATTGTTGTTGCTAACTCTTAACTAATGTACTGACAGATAAGAACCAAAGCTACAATTCTTTCAGGAGTGTGGTGGAGATTATAGTGCTCACTCACTCCCTTGCTTTCCTATACTTCCCAGCTACCCGTGCAGTTAGGTTGTCCATGTGAGTGATTTCTGTCCAGCAGAATGTGGGTGGAAATGATATATTCCGCTTGTAGGCCTGCATGATCTGCATCTGTGAATCTAAAGCATCCTACACTGTCCATCTTCCATGCTCGCCTTGTCTCATCCCCAATCCCCTTTAAGGGACTCCAGACATCTGCATCAGACCTTGTATGAGCAAGAAATACTTTTATTGTGTCAGGCTACTGAGATTCCAGTTTAGTCTGTAGCATAGCACTGTCTACTCTGATCCATGCATAGGTTATTTTAAATTTCATAGATGACTATTAAGGGTATTTAAGTCACAAATAAATTGAGCTAATGACAGAATGACAGGCACTGGGGTGACTCTTTTGGGACAAAAGGGGGCCCTTTTGATACAGCCTTAAATCACATCACGAAATCTACCCTCCTTCAGCCTTAAGGATATTGTATTGACACCAGAATTTGTCTCTTACTTGTTTGGTCCTGCTCCCATCATGTTTTAAGTCTTTTGATTTGCAAAATGGGGTGATTATTACCCATGTAATAGGATTATTGAAAGGATTAAAGAGATGCCATATGTAAAATGTCTAGACTAGCACATAGCAGGTGCCAGAGCCATCCTGGGAGAGCATCAGAGATGCAATCCCATAATTAACTTCATAAATTTCTGATGTGATTCACAGATGGGTGTTATTTACATTAGTGGCATCTAGTAGTTTTAAAATTCCTGTTTAAAAATGGAACTCTCCAAATTCCAATGTCATAGGGCTCTGACTGCCCTGCCCAAATTGATGCATAGAAAAGTGCCCAAATAAAGGATAACTATTGTATTTTTCTGTTGCTCTCTTCAAAAGGAGGTGAGGGCAACATTGCCATTGTGAGGACTGATTATTCTCCAGGCTTGGGCCAGAAAGGCTGAATCTCCATGGCTATGCTTGCTAACTAGGCAGTGCTGTACAACTGATTGAATTGATGCCAGTCTAACTGATTTGTTCTAAAGGCTAGAAAAACTTGATTGAGCCATGGGCATAATAACTACATGTTCTAATCTTGTTTATGCTCAACTTGTTTCTTTCTATAAACAATAGCAGGAAGAGCGTTAGACGGGGGTGGGGTGGTAGATTTCAAAAGACTTGAGATAGATCTCCATAGTTCCCAGTTTTACTACTGAGTTCC
Source organism: Neophocaena asiaeorientalis asiaeorientalis (assembly GCF_003031525.2). Classification (NCBI taxonomy): domain Eukaryota; kingdom Metazoa; phylum Chordata; class Mammalia; order Artiodactyla; family Phocoenidae; genus Neophocaena; species Neophocaena asiaeorientalis. The sequence continues at coordinate 6,847,522 of NW_020173215.1, forward strand.
CAGCTTTACTACTGTGAGACAATGAAAACTTAACCTTTCCAGCTTCATTTTCTCACCTTTGAAATAAGAGCTTGGGCTAGTGTATCTTTAAGGACCCCCTAGGATCTAAGGATCTTTTCTCTAATCTACTATATCCCAAACATAATTGAAGTTCCACATGGCTTAGTCTCTGTGCAAGGATAATTCAAAAAATGGTGTGGTACCCCAAAAGTCATTACAGCTCTTAAAGTATTTTTTAGTTTCTCAGTAAACTTCTAAAGTGGGGTGTGCATTTTTCTGGGAGGGTACCCTGTTTAAAAATATAGCTTTATTGAGATACAATTCACATTACCATACAATTCACCCATCTAAAGTGTACAATTTAATAGATTTTAGTATGCATTCTTAATATAGAAAGAGCATCTTAAAATCTCTCTACTTCACTGTCATCCTCATTTCCTTCCCACATGGACATCAGGTGCTCCCCAAAGCTCTGAATCTCCGCCTGATACCTCACAATCCCGCAAACTCTCCCTGACACCCATTTCGCGATTCTCTGGTCTCCCTCCCTCCTTGTCCATTTTTGTTCTGTCTCTCTATCTGTTCCTTATTCTGATTCTAAAGAACAAAGGGATGTCCAAAAGCAACTTGGACAGGTAAGAAAATTAATTTCCCCTTTAGCCATACAAGGGGGACATGAGGTATGGAGGGTAGACTGTGAAGTCTCACACTGAACTATTCTTTTCTCTTTTTTTTGGCCAGGCCTCACGGCTTGCAGGATCTCAGTTTCCTGGCCAGGGATTGAACCTGCGCCATGGCAGTGAAAGCCCAGAATCCTAACCACTAGACCACCAGGGAACTCCCATACTGAACTATTCTTATTCCTGTTGTACTATGGGCACAGTGTGACTTGTTCACCCACTTGTTTTTCCTCTCTGTACTTGCACTCAGCTCTGCCCTTATGCATAACTAGAGTGCAGTGTTGTTTCTGAGGAAGACCTAGAGTTTAGGGGACAAACTGTTAAATTAATTTCTTGCAGATTGACACAAATTCCACTTGTCTCATTTGCTGTAACAACTGAAAAGCTGTACTCACATTGGTTACTTCTGCCTAATTAGGGGAGTGGAGCTCAATAGTATCTCTGGGATTGCGTGGGTATGTCCAGGCAGTGACGGGCCTGCCCTTGCCTGCAGTGGCAGGCCCTGCCTGTAAGCCCATACCATGCTTCTCAGCTCACTGGGAAGTCATCTCCATGCATTGTGAAAATTTCACTGTGACCCAGTTTATTCAGTGAGTTGTTTTACTGAATTTCATACTGATGAAACTCAATTAAAGAATAAAAATTTATTAAGCACCTATAATGTTCAAAATATGCCCTAAGTATCCTGTGGTCCCTAGCCTCATGCAGTTTTAAAATGGAGAAGTATATATAAGCACATGGAACATTATCGTATTAGACCTAAAATGACACATCTTTTTTAAGATTAAATTTTTAATTTATTTTTGGCTGCATTGTGTCTTGGTTGCTGTGTGTGGGCTTTCTCTAGTTGTGGCGAGCAGGGGCTACTCTTCGTTGGGGTGTGCGGGCTTCTCATTGTGGTGGTTTCTCTTGTTGCAGAGCACAGGCTCTAGGCACGTGGGCTTCAGTAGTTGTGGCACGTGGGCTTCAGTAGTTGTGGCACATGGGCTTCAGTAGTTGTGGCACGTGGGCTCAGTAGTTGTGGCTCGTGGGCTCTCTAGCGCAGGCTCAGTAGTTGTGGTGCACGGATTTAGTTGCTCTGTGGCATATGGGATCTTCCTGGACCAGGGATAGAACCCATGTCCCCTCCACTGGCAGGCAGATTTTTAACCACTGCACCACCAGGGAAGTCCCAGCACTTGTCTTTTAGGACAACTTGAATTCTTTTTTTTTTTTGGAATGGAAAATATCCTTGTAATAAGTTGATTAATAAATAATGCATTGTTTACTGTAAAATATTTTGTAACACATAGAATTATGAAGGAGAAAGTATAAAGGATGAGAAATTCTGCTCCCTAGAAATAACTACTGTTAGAGTTTTGATGAACATTCTTTGAGCCATCTTGCTATGCATACACACACACATATTATACATACATAATTTTACATAAACAGATTTATAATATACTTGCTATTTGTAACCTGCCTTTTTTCGACTCAGAAGTATGTCAGGAAATGGCTTCTCTATCAATAAATGTAGACTGACATCATTATACTTAATTTAAAAATGTATTCAATTTTACCATCATAATTTATTTAACTAATCCCCTATTAATGAAAATTTAAATTATTTCCAATTCTTTAAAATATTACAAATAATCATTGCATATGTGTCCAATTATGCCCTTACATAAATTACCTGGAGGTAGAATTGCTGGGTCAAAGATATGAGCATAATGTCACACTTCCCTCAGAAACCAAACCTTTGATTCAGGTACTGTTAGCCCCTCAGATGGCACAAGTGTACAGCCTCTTGTGTGTCTCTGCCAAGGTCATTCTCTAGCCGTGGAGCCCTTCCACAGTCAGGGAGGCAGGAAGTGCCAGGAGTGCCTGGGAGTTAATATGACTCCTAACTAATAAATTATGAGAATTGGTGGATAAATGCCCCAGTTTCTTTGCCCTTTGGTGGGACTAGTCTGATATTGTTCTACACAGTCCTTGGAGGAATTCAGTCTGTTGCCTGTAATGATGTCTTTGCTCATGAACTCACTTGTTTGCTTTCCTCCCGTATTGCCCGACTTCCCCACTCCTTTACTCAGCTTCCTGGGATTTGTACTCAAATTCTAGTCTCAGGGTCTGCTTTTGGGGGAACCCAAATAAAGACATCCTTCATATTACAGATGAAAAGTATGGGCCCCCAAAGGTGCCCACATCTTAGTTCCTGGAACCTACGAAAATGTTACCTTACATGGCAACAGGGATTCTGCAGATTTAATCACATATTAAGAACCTTGAGATCAGAAGATTATCCTAGATTACATGAGTGGCCCCAATGTAATCATATGAATCCTTAAAAGTGACAGAGGGAGGCAGAAGAGGAGAGTCAGAAGGAAATGGGAAGAATAGTCAGAGAGATGCAGCATTATTGGCTTTGAAGATAGAAGAGGAGGGCCATGAGCCCAGAGTTGTGGGCAGCCTCTAGAAGCTGCAAAAGGCAAGGAAATGGATTCTCCCCTAGAGCCTCCAGAAAGGAACCAGCCTTGCTATCATCTTGATTTTAGCGGACCAAGGGGCAGACCAAGACAGTAAACGTCATGCAGGGTATGTAGTAGGGATGGAGTGTATGGTCAGGCCACTCAAGATGGCTGTTCTCTTGCTCTCTGTGCATCCCCTGCCTGACCAGTGCCTGCTTCACCTACACCCTACACACATGACTGACCTCCCTGTGTACTTGTCCCAGGCCCCAGCTAGTGATTGTTCTTATCAAAGGGGGTGGTGAGGGGTGTGCCCCTCTACTGGTTTCGCTGGTAACTAATGAGCCCACCTGATGTCCATTCACCTATAACTGGTAATCCCCAGCACTCGCCTCCCATTTTCTGCCTGCCATGCGCCTTACATGGTGGAGTGTTGCTCCAGGACCTTGCTTCAGAGGTGTAAGCTCCCCAACCATTAAACCATTGATCTCTCTGTTGCTGACTCTGGGCTCTTTCTCTGGTCTTGAAGCTGGACAAGCGCAGGGCTTGTAGGCCTGTGAGGTGCAGCCCAACATAGCCCAGTAGGACCCATGTTAGACTTCTAACCTACAGAACTATAATATAATAAATTTGTGCCAAGTTTTGTAATCTGTTATGGCAGCAGTAGAAAACTAATAAAAAAAGTTAAACAATACAAGGCAACTCTCGCCAGAAGCATCATATGGCAGTACTTATGATCCCAAAGGAAGAGCATGAACAATGGGACTTGGAGAAGCAGGAAATCATGAAATGCATTCCTTCCTCTTGAGTACAGTCACAGTTTGCCTATGGGTGGGCTTCGGGTAGATGACTCAATGACCACTAACCATAGGCCTGTGCCCAGAAACTCTCCCAACAAGCTGAGGGTTTGTGTGAGTTTTAATTTACTTGAAAATTCTGTCAGGCTTTAAAAACTTTAGTGTGCATAAAAATTATCTGGGAAAATAAAAGTTAAAGAAAGATCATCTGGGGAATTTGTTAAAAATGCAGATTTTGGATCTTATGTGCCAGAGGTTCTGATTCAAAGGTTTGGATTAGAGCCCGGGGACTGACATTTAAAACTAGGTTATTCTGACACATGTTGCTTTAGGGATTCTCCTATTAAAAACCTTTGCTCCTTGGTGGCTGGGGATAGGGTCTTCACGGTGCCTGCTTTGTCAGGCAGGTTGTGGAGGCAACATCAGAAGAGAAGGGAATCACTGGAAATTATCTACTGTGGTAGCATGTGCAGAAATCCTAGTTTAGTTTCTGTTTGGGGGAGTCAGTCACAACAGTAATGAGAGTCAACTGAAGCCTGATTTTAACAGATGGAGGTGGCCTGTGTCACCAAAGACAGAGTATCTGGGCTCCTGGACCCCTGAGGATCGTTTGATCTTATGGTTGGTTTGCCTGCAGTAGCATTTCCTCATTTGGCTCGTGGTATATCATTTCCAGATGACCTTGGAGAGCCAGGGCAGTTCAGCTCTTACTCACTGGAGGAAGCACACTCAAACATTTGGAACATCCTAAGGATTACAGATGTGCCGAAGGGTGTCTTGGATCTCCTCCAATTAGGACCGTGGAGGTCACTCAGAAAGAATTCTTGCATTTGCCTCAAGCCTTTTTGAAGGAGGGTCTGTGTTTGTCTAGCTCCATGCAGCTCTCTGAAATGTCAGAAGATGAGAAATGCCTCTCAGCATGAAGGCTTCCAGACACATATGTGACAAGAAATTTGGCATCAGCTTTACAAGTGTCAGATGTCTAGGATAAAGCAATATGGGTATAGTATTTCTAGTGCTATTTTGGTGCCTTGTGCATGAGCCTGCAGCATTAGAAAAACTGCTTTTCAGCTTTGGGTGATAGCCTTACTGGCTCTTGGTGTGCATGTCTGAAAGTACAGTTGGGTCACAAACTAGTGATGGGCCACAGCACATCATCCACAGTCATGGTACCAAGCTTTGAGGAGTGCCTTTTGAGAGAAGTATGCATACCACAGCCTATGATGACTTGGGTGGTACAGCCAGAGCCCCTCATCAGATGGTGCCTTATAAGCATTAATCAACTTTTGCAACACCTACGTGAAGTCGGTAAACACTTATCCTCACTTTTCAGACAGGGAACTAAAGCATGGAGAGGTCTAACAGACAGGGTCACAGAGTTAGTTGGTTTCCTGACCTGTTGTTTAATGATAACAGGTGAATGAGTTCAGAACAAATTTATACTTTATATAATTCAGGGAATATGTCTCCTGGTGAGAGAGCATTTTTGGCAGTTGTGACTCCCTAAAAGACTTAAAGTTCTCAGTCTGGCTGTTCAATGGTTAGGAGCAAATGCCTGGGGCACTTGGCTTAACGACTGTCATGAGTGATGTGAAAAAATGTGTAAGAAAAAACAAAATATGGTAATGTAGTGAGGTTTTTACAGCAATAATATCCAAATAGGAATATTTTATGTCTAAGTGGTAACACAACGCTCTCTCCCAAGGTATTTGACAGTGTGTGGCTCCTCTTTTAATTTTATTTCTATTAATTTTTTTAAAAGTCCAGTGATAAGCTGTGTACACCATAGTTTAAGAAGGTCAAAAAGAACTGAAAGTGGTGAGTCCCCCAAATGATTCAAATGTGGAAAAAGAAGACCTGTGAGAAAAAATGAAGGCATTGCTATTAACTTGTAGAAAGAAGGTTGATGGAAAATTATGTGATCTACGAATATATCACAGAGTATTATTTTGTAAAAGTCAAGTTAATTATCTATTGATGACAAAACTTGAAAAAAATGGTTTTATCCCAGAGCATGAAAGGTTTAAAGAGTCATAAGAAAGAATTTTCTGGTGTGGGACTTCCCTGGTGGCACAGTGGTTAAGAATCCACCTGCCAATGCAGGGAACACAGGTTCAATCCCTGGTCCGGGAAGATCCCACGTGCCGTGCAGCAACTAAGCCCGTGTGCCACAGCTACTGATCCTGCGCTCTAGAGCCTGTGAGCCACAACTACTGAGCCCGCACATCATAACTACTGAAGCCCGCGCACCCTAGAGCCTGCGCACCGCAATTTCTGAAGCCCGCGCGCCTGGAGCCCTTGCTCCGCGACAAGAGAAGCCACTGCAGTGAGAAGCCCTCACACCTCAACGAAGAGTAGCCCCTGCTCACCACAACTAGAGAAAGCCCACACGCAGCAACGAAGACCCAATGCAGACAAAAAAAAAAAAAGAATTTTCTGTTGTGGAAGATGGTTAAAAACCAGAATAGGCTACCCAGAAAGGAACTGCCCTTTTCTTAAGGTCTCATATAAGTAGGTGACATCAGCAAGGCATGGCTAGTTAGCAGGGTTAATGGCTTCACATGGTGTCCTCTGTGCCCTAAGTGGGCTGCCTAGTAGTGATGGTAGTGGGATTTTATTTTTCTTTGAACTTTTTAGTTTGAAATAATTTTAGACTTATAGAAAAGTTGCAAAAGTAGTACATAGAGGTCCCATATATCTTTCACCAGCTTCTCCTAATGTTAACAGTTTACACAACTATAGTACAATTATCAAAACTAAGAAATTAATATCGCTGCAAAACATGGATGGGGGCTTTTGAGGGGAGACAGAATAGGTAGGGCTATGGATAGCCACAAATCCCTCAGCAGAAGAGATTACTTTTATTTGTGTACTATGTTGCAATTCCACATGAGACTTTGTTTAATCAAGTGATCCTATTGCAAGAAATTTTAAAACCTTGGCTCTAGGAAGAGGGGTAGTTAGATTGACCTCTACTACTAAGATTTTGTGCTTTTGGTAATTATTTCACCTGTTAAATAATTACAGGGTAAATGGGTTTGGTAAAGACATTTATTAATATAACTCAATGGTGCATATACTTTTTGTTGTTGTTTCTTGATCTCTTCAAGCTTGTCCTGCGTTAGGCAGAATCTTTATACTTGCTTTCTCCCCAGCACCAAAAATGATTCCTGGCCCATAGTCTATGCTTAATTAATATTTGCTCATTGAATCAAATTGGCATGCTCACCCTTTTCTCATTTTTTCATATGGCTTGCCCCTTATTCAAATATCTGGTCAGGCCGTACCTGACCGCCATAACTAAAATAACATTGATCTTTTCTCTCTCTCTCTCTTTCTGCTCTGTGCTATTTTTTTCTTTATTCAGAGTACTTTTCACTACCTGAAAAATAATTTGTTTGTTAAAAGTGTATGGTCTGTCTCCTACTAACAGTAAGCTCCTCGAGCACAGTGAACTTGTCTTGCTTTTATTGACTCCCTCTGCCTAGAATGGTATCTGGTAGTTGGGAGTTTATACGAAACACGTGTTAAAAGAGTGAATGAATGAATGCAGCCGTGGTCACTTGTACTTTGAAGATACAAATAGTCAACTTCAGAAATCTTCACTTAAGCATCATTGACTTTACAATTTGCATATCTGAAAACAATCAGTTTGGCTATTTTTTTCAGTCAGATCACTGTATTTATAAATTTCCTTATGCCTCTCACTGAAGTTGGAAAATTATTTCTTATTTTAATCTCAAATAGTGCTATTGCAGTTGGTAACCCCATAGGCATATTTTTTGAAAGAAAAAAGATAAATTCTATGAAACCCTTTGAGCTCTAAAAAAGTTGACAACTACACTAAAGATAGTTGCATTGTCATTATTAATTAGTGTTATGCAAAAGCAAAAGAATCACATAGCCCTGTCAGTGTCACGGGAATCATACCACCCACCAGATTAGTAGGGACTCAGATCGCATTAAATGAATTAAAATTATTCAAAATATTATGCATGTGGGCATCCCATCACAAGACAACTGGGTCATTTCTTAGGTCCAGCATCATATGTACACAGAGAAAGATTCAAATGTTGTTATCTGCCTATATGGATGTGAGTGAAGCACCTCATGTATATCTGCTATTTTTTTTTTTTAACATTCTTTGTGCCCAGAGGGGGAAAAAAATCCTCATGGTGACTCAATTGTGCAAGGTTTTGGAGAGGGCAGTTTAGGGCAGCTCAGTCTAGAGCACTATGATTTCATCATGGCATTTATGATTTAAGAGCTGGATAGAGGCTTCCTATCCTATACTGAGTGTGGTAGGCAGAATAATGGTCTCCAAAGTTGTCATGTCTGAATCCTTGGAACCTGTGAATATGTTAGGTTACGTGGCAAAAGGGAATTAAGTTTCACAAAAAAATTAATATTGCTTATCAGTTGACCTTAAAATGGGGAGATTATCCTGAATTATTTGAGTGGGTCCAAGGTAATCACAGTGAGAGAGGCAGAAGAAGGTGTCAGAGTGTAGTGATATGAGAAAGGATGATCATTGCTGGCTTTGAAGTTGGAAGAGGGTCATGAGCCAAACTCTAGGGCAGCCTCTAAAAGCTAGAAAAGGCAAGAAAATGGATTCTCCCTTAGAGCTTCCAGAAAGGAATGCAGCTTTGGTCCGGTAACTCTATTTCTCACTTCCAGAACTGTAAGATAATAGATTTGTGTTATTTTAAGCCACCAAGTTTGTTGTCATTTGTTACAGTAGCAATAGGAAACTAATATACAAAGTCTCATTCATATCCCTGTAAGACCCTCCCACACAAAATTCTCATACACATTCCTGTAAGACCCACCACCAGACCTACCCAACTTTATTTGCCTCTCCTATATCATTTCTGCTTCTCTGCTCTGTCTCACACCCTAGCTGTTAACCCATATGTGGGTTTCTATGATTGAGAAAGCATTTCTCCCTCTTGCTGGAATGAGTCTGTGTGAACATGGCTTATACTTCCCATGAACTACTAGATCAACCTTGATGGCCCCGAATCTTCAGGTGCCCAGATATTAAAAGATTTTAACCAAGATGAATTGAATTTTTGCCATGTGCCAGTACTGATATCATGAAGATGAGGAAGATTAAAAAGCTTATTTTTACGGACACACGTGTTGACTAGTTGAAGAGAGATACACAGAAGCATTTACAAAACAACATGCCATATTCTATAACTGAAATACGTTTAGAGTACTGAAAGAATGGAGGGAAATGAATGACTGACTGCTTAATGGGGTAGATACGAGGATCACAGATTGGATTTCGGTGAAACTTCTCAGATAAGGGATGTGTGGGCTCAGTCATGAACGATGAAGCAGCAAAAATATTCAAGGCCTCTGCTTCATTTATGGAATAGGCATATTCCATAAATATCAGAAAATTTTTAAGATTATTTTGCTTTACCTTTGGAAATAATAGTTGGCAAGATGTAACAAAAGTACAGAATAAAGATGGCAACAGGACACACAGAGACAGATCTGGAGTCTGGCAATGCTCTCACTGGGCACCAGTATAGACTGGCCAATACAGCAGTCCCTGAATCATTGTGTATGCAGGCAGATCAAGATTAGCATGGGCAAATGAAGTGATTCCAACGACATTAACACACTGATAGCAGTTAAGTGCACTGCTTGTTCAACAGTTCTTCAGTAGACTACAAAATATTTATTTAAAGTAATGGGAAACTGAAAACTTTTTTTTAATTGAAAATGATGTTTTATTTGAATAAAGCATAAAATAAATTTATACTATTATAATTTATGTCAATCCCTACATTATGCTTACATTTTATTTATTTATTTTTCTTTACTACAAACTTTTACTATATGTGCTAATATGTGTTGTGAATGATCATAAGATACATTTAACATATAGTTTCCCAGACATAGTTTTCCCCAGGGCTCTTCCTTTGGGAAGCATCTCCTGGAAGTATGGTTGCTAACAACACACTTTTGGAAGAGTGAAATTAATCTCACTGTCAGGGGAGGTGTTTCAATTGATTGTTTTTACCCAAATGAAGGCTGTAGATTTTCCCCTGATGAGGTTATTTGGTTAGCCTTTACCAGCCTGCCATAATGATTTTTTTAATATGTATATATGTCAGTCCCAATCTCCCAATTCATAACCCCCTACCTTCCCCGCTTGGTGTCCATAGGTTTGTTCTCTACATCTGTGTCTCTATTTCTCCCTTGCAAACTGGTTCATCTGTACCATTTTTCTAGATTCCACATATACGTGTTAAAATACGATATTTATTTTTCTCTTTCTGACTTACTTCACTCTGTATGACAGTCTCTATGTCCATCCACATCTCTACAAATGACCCAATTTCATTCCTTTTTATGGCTGAGTAATATTCCATTGTATGTATGTACCACATCTTCTTTATCCATTCATCTGTCGATGGACATTTAGAAAGTTCTAATAGTTTTCTGGTAGCATTTTTAGGATTCTCTATGTATAGTATCATGTCATCTGCAAACAGTGAGCTTTCCTTCTTCTTTTCCAATTTGGATTCCTTTTGTTTCCTTTTCTTCTCTGATTGCTGTGGCTAAAACTTCCAAAACTATGTTGAATAAGAGTGGTGAGAGTGGGCAACCTTTTC